>NW_026526681.1:0-457599 GCF_024362965.1 Panthera pardus | reverse complement strand
AAAGTGCCGTCTACAAAACTGTATGAAGAAACACTGCGGGGAAACAGCTTGCCACTAAAATCTTATTCCAATCAGATGAAATTGTTTGAAAACCTATGCGGAGCTTATAATGAAAGTGCCGTACACTCATCTCTGTGAAACAACAGCTTATCTGAGAGTTTATACTCAACTCTATGGAAGAAGACGGTGGGGAAACCTTTCACCTAACATGTGGTTTCTCGAAGCTAGACGTGTGAAAACCAGGTTGCGGCCTATGCAGAAAGTGCCTTACACTCAAATCTGTGAAAGCAGAGTGTGCGGAACCATCTTTCAACAAACTTTCGGTTTCACTAAATTTGGAAGTGATGGAAAACTTATGATCGTTAACTTTGAGACAAGTTGCCCATATAGTCAACTCTGTGAAACAACACTCTGGTGTGAACCTCTTTCAACGACCGTCTGATTTCACTAATTTAGAAGGGTTTGAAAACCCACGCAGGCAGCAATGGGAATGTACGATTACTCAACTCTGTGCCACAACAGTGTGGTGAAACCATCCTTCATAACATCTTGCTTCCCTGCCAGGTGTTGTCACCATTTGCAGGGAATTTTGACGAGAGTGACTTATACTCTATTGTGTAAAAAAATGTGGAAAAATGGTCTTTCAACCGACATCCTCTTTCACGAACGAAGTGTTTGAAAACCCATGCTGGGCTTTTGAGGAAACTGCCTTAGAGCCACTCTGTGGGGAATCCATCTTCCAACTAATCTCTTGCTTCACTCTAATGAAGCATAATGGGGCTCGAAAACCATAATGGGGCTACAGTGCACGCGCCACTTACTCGACTCTGTGAAACAGCACGGTCGGAAACAATCTGTCTCTTAATATCAGTTGCAAGTGTTTGAAAACAGATGCGGGGCCTATGCACGAGGATCATGCATGCCTTCAACGTTGTGAAATAACACTGTGGGAAACCACCTTTCCACTACCATCTCGTTCCTCTTAGAACGGTTTGAAAACCTATGAGAAGCCTAAAAACTAAGGGCCATACACTCAACTGTGTGAAACAACGACGTGGTGAAAAGATCTTTCAAATAACATCTGGTTTCAATCATTGAGAATTGAAGACTATTGGGGGTTATGCGGAAAGGGTCATATACTCAAATCTGTGACACAACATGTGGGGAAACCATCTTTCAATCAACATCTTGTATAACTAAACTGGAAGCGTTAGAAAACCCATGGGGAGCCTATGCCGAAAGTGCCATATACTCACTCACCTCTGTCAGCCTGCACTTTGCGGAAACCATCTTGAGAGTAATATCCTGTAGCACCAAGTTAGGAAGGAGCGTTTGAAAACTATGCGGGTAAAAGGCAGGAAGTACAAGATACTGACAACTGTGGAACAACACTGTGAGAAACCGTCTTTCAACTCAATTCTTCTTTCATTTAGGTTAGAAGTGTTTGAAAACCTATGCGCGGCGTATGGGGAAAGTGCCATTCTTTCAACTAATATCTGATTTCGCCCAGGGTGAACTCTTTTGGAAACCTATGCACAGCCCACACGGTAAGTGCCATATGCTGAACTCTGTGAAACAACCCTGTGGGGAAACGATCTTTCAACTAACATTTCGTTTCCCTAAGTTAGAAGTGTTTGAAAAGCTCTGCGGGACCTATGCAGAATTGCCCTATACTCCACTCTCAAACTGAACTCTTAGGGAAGCATTTTTCAGCTAACATCTTTATGAAACTACGTGAGGAGCATTGTAAAACCTGTGTGGGGAACGATGTGGAAAGTGACATATACTGTGGGACCCTGTGAGAAAATAGAGTGGACAATCCATCTATCAATTATCTTGGGGCACTAAGTTTGAAGTGTTTGAAAACCTATGCACGGCTTATGGGGAAAGTGCCATATACTCGACTCCCTTCACATATGTGTGTGGGCAAATCCTATGTCATCTAACCTCATGTATCTCTACGACTGAAGGGTTTGCAACCGCAGGCGGGGCCTGCATGAATAAGGCCATATGCACCACTTGGGAAACACCACTGTGGGGAAACCATCCTTCAACTAACATCTTGTTCACTGAGAAGGGTGTGAAACTATGCGGAGCCTTTGCTGAAAGTGCCACGTACAGAACTCGGTGGAAACAACACTGTGGTGAAACGATCTTTCAACGAACATCTCGTTTCAAGCCATAACTCTGTGAAAAAGTTTGCGGGGTATCTGCCGACAGTGCCATATATTCAACTCGGTGAAACTGCACTTTGCAGGAAGGAAGGCTCTTTCAAGTAACATCTGGTATCACGAAGTCAGAAGGGTTTGAAAACCTATGTGGGAAATGATGAGGAAAGTGACACATACTGGATACTGTGAGAAAATACCGTGGACAATCCATCTTTCAACTAGCTCGTGTCACTAAGTTGGAAGTGTTTGCAAACCTAGGCGCGGCTTATGCAGAAAGTGCCGTATACTCGACGCTTTGAAAAAAAAGCACTCTGGACGAAGATTCTTTCATGAGTATGTAGTTTCAGAAAACTAAAGCAGTTTGACAAGCAACGCATGACCTACACGGAAAGTGCCATATACGCAACTCTGTGAAACAACGCTCTGAGGAAATGATCCTTCACCTAACATCTGGTTTCATTAAGTTGTGTTTGAATGCAAATGTTGCCTAGAAGAATAGAACCATGTACTCAATACCGTGAAACAACAATGTGGTGAAACCATCTTCCGACCACCATCTGCTTTCACTACGTTAGATGTGATTGAAACACCTTACAGGGAGGAACACTTAAAGTGCCGTAAACTCCGCTCTGTCGAACACTGCTGTGGTGAAACATACCTTCAACCAACCTCCGTTCATCGAGTGACAACGGTTTGAAAAGCTATGCGGGACCCACAGGACAAGTGCCATATACTCAACACTGTGAAACAACACTGTGGAGAAACCCTATTTCAACCAAAACTTCGTTTCACTAAATTAGAAGTCTTTGAAACTCTATGAGCGACAGAGACGGAAAGGGCCATCTATTCAACTCTGTAACCAACAATACTGTGGTGAAAGAAACTTCAACTAACACTTGGTTTCACTGAGAGAACTCTTTGAAGACATAGGCAGGCCTACCCTGTGTCATACATTCATCTCTGTGAATCGACACATGGTGAAACCATCCTTCAGCTAGCATCACGTTCACCCTGAAGTGTCTGAAAAGTTATGCGCGGGCTATGCGACGGTGCCATGCACTCAATTCTGTGAAATTGGACTTTGCGAAAACCACCTTTCAGCGAACATCATGTATCGTTACGTTGGAAGGTTTGAAAACATGCGCAGCTTATAGGAAATGCCAGAGAGTCAACTCTGAAAACCACTGGTGAGAAACTGTCACCGAACATCTGCTTTCACGTCGTTAAAATAGTTTGAAACTTAGGCATGACTTACAAGGAAACTGCCATCTACCCAAATCTGTTAAGTAACAATCTGGTGAAGTTGTCTTTCAATTAACATCGATCTGGTTTATATGAGTGGCAACTCTGGAAAACTCTCTGGGTCAACATGGTAAGTGCTTTTGTAGGCACTGGCTTTGACAACCTATGCAGCTCCTGGCCGGAAAAACCAATACACTTCATTCACTGTGCGAAACAAAACTATGGGAAATCATCTCGGTACGAACAACTGCTTTCACTACGTTAGAGCTTGTCCAAAACCATGGCGGGCCCTAGGCAAAAAGTGCCATATACGCAATTCTGTCAAACAACACTGGGGAATCCATCTTCCCACTAACCTCTGGTTTCACTAAGTTACCGGAGTTTGAACAGCCCGGCAGGGAATTGTGCGGAATGTGCCATATACTCAACTCCCTGAAACAACAGTATGCTGAAGCTCTCTTTCACCATTTGGTTTCAGAAACTTAAAGTAATTTCAACACCTAAGCATGACTTCCATGGAACGTGCCATATGCGCAACTGTTGAAACAACACTGTGGTGAAGCCACGTTTCACCTGAAACCTGCTTCCACTAGAGCTACAGATGTTTGAACACACGTGCGGGGCCCAGGCCGATAGTGCCATTTACTACCTTCTGTGAAATATGCTGGGTGAAACATTCCCTCAACTAACATCGATTTCACCCAGTGAGAACTATTGGAAAACCTACTCAGAGAGTGCAGTAGACGCAACTCTATGAAAGGCCGGGGAGGTTATCGTTCTGTCACCCTTGTCGTATGGTGAGAAGGGTTTGAAACGTTATGCGAACTCTATGAGGAAAGTGCCTTGTCCTCAACTTTGTGAAACAGCACTGTGGCGAAGGCGTCGTCCCTCTAGCATCTGATCTCAGAATTGGTGGAAAGGAACGGCGGGTCTACAGGCAACGGGCCATATATTCCACTCTGTAAAACAGCACTGTGGGAAGGGAAATCTTTCCCCTAAAGCTTCCTTTCACCAAGCTACAAACGTTGCAATGCACATGTGGGGCCTAGGCAGATAGTGCCATAGGCTGCATTCTCTGAAAATAACTGTGGGTGGAACATTCTTTCAAGTAACATTTGATTTCGCTAAGTGAGAACTCATTGGAACACCTATGCAAGGCCTACAGGACAAGGGTCGTATACTCATCTCTGTGAAACAACAGGGGGAGAAAGCGTCTTTCAAGTAGCATCCCGTTTCACAAGGTTAGAAGTCTTTGAATAGCTACGCGGAGCCTAGGCCAATAGTGCCAACTACTCAAACCTGTCACCCTACAGCCTGCAACAACCAAATTTCCACTACCATCTTCCTTCACGAAGGTAGAAGTGTTTGCAAACCTATGCGGGGAATGATGCGGAAAATGACCTTTAATCGACCCTGTGAGAGACTACTGTGGACAAACCATCTTTCAAGTGACAACTTGTGTCACTAAGGGAGACGCCTTTGAAAACCCTTGCGCGGCTTAGGAGGATAGTGTCATATACACAACTCTGTGAACCAACAGGGTGGAGAAGGAATCTTTCGCCTACCATCTGGTTTCACAAAGTTAAAATGTTTGAAAACCTATGCACGATCTACGTGGCAAGTTTCCCTATACTCCACTCTGAAACACTCGGGGGAAATACTCTTTCACCTTAGAGCGTCTTTCACGAAGTGTGCAATGTTTGGATACACACGCGGGGCCTAGGCGGATAGTGTCATATACTCCACTCTGTGAAACAACGTTGCGGTGCAACAATCTTCCAACTGCCATCTGGTTTCACCGAGTGAGAACTCACTGAAAACCTAGGCACGGCTCATAATGTCAACTGCACTTTGTGGCAACCATCTTTCCAACTAACAGCTTCCATCCCTACATTAGAAGCGTTTCAAAACCTATGCGGGGAACGATGTGGAAAGTGACCCATAGTCGACGCTGTGAGAGAGTACTCTGGACAAACCACCTTGCAAGTAACTTCTTGTTCCACCAAGATAGAAGAGTCTGGAAATCTAAGCACGGACTAGACGGGAAGTGCGAGATGCTCAACTCTGGGAAAACACACTGTGCTGAAAACATCTTTCAACTAGCACCTGATTTCAGTCAGTCACCACCGTTTGAAAACTTAGGCAGGGTCTACGCGGCAAGTGACAAAGAACCTATGAAACGACAAAGCGAAGAAACTCTCTTTCAAGTAACACATCGCTTCACTACATTAGAAGTGGTGGACAAACTATGCGGGTCATGTGCCGACAGAACCGTACACTCAACTCTGTCGAAGTGCACTTGGCGAAAACCATCTTTCAAGTTACATCTTGTATCCCTACGTTAGAAGGGTTTGACAAGCCAGGCAGGGAACAACGAGGAAAGGGACATACACACGACCCTGTGAGAGAATACCGTGGACAAACCATCTCTCACTAACATCTTGTATCACTAAGTCAAAAATGCGTGAAAAAGCAGGCGGGGCCGATAACGACAGGGCCGTATACTCAATTCTGCCAAACAACAAAGTGAGGAAACCATCCTCCAACTAACATCCTGTTTGACGTAGAAAACTTAGAAATGTATGCTGGAACGACGTGGAAGGTGACATATAGCAGCCACTGTGAAAGAATCCTGTGGAGAAAGCGTTTTTCCACTGTCATCATGTGTCACTAAGTTACAAGTGTTTCACTCTTTCAGCTCACACCTTGTTCACTACGTTATAAATGTTGGAAAACCCATGGAGGGCTTATGCGGAAAGTGCCTTGTATGTAACTCTGTGAAAAAAAAAAACAGTGTGGCAAAACCGTCGTTAAGAAAGATCTCGTTTCACAAAATTAGAAGAGTTTGAAACCCTATGCGGGGCGTACAGGGAAAGCGCTAGACACTCACCTCAGGGATACAAACACTTGGGGAAACAACCTTTCACTGAACGTCTGGTTACACTAAATTACAAGCGTTGAAAAACACATGCGGGGCCGAAGTGGAGAGTGCCGTACACTCCTTTCTGGGAAAGAACATTGGGAGGAAACGTCGTTCACGGTCTACCCCGGGTCTCACTAAGTGAAACGTGTTTGGAAACCTATGTGAAGCCTACACGGAAAGTGCCATCACCTTGCGAAAAGCTTGTGGGGCAACGTTGTTTCAACTATCATCTAGTTTCACTAAGTTAAAAATGGCTTCACAGCTATGCGGGATCTGTGCGGAAAGGGCCATATAGGCAACTCTGAGATAGACCACTGTGTGGAACCCATCCTCCAACTCATCTCTCGCTTCACTAAGTTAGAGGTGTTTGAAAACCACGCGGGGCCTACGCCGAAAGTGTCTCATACTCACCTCGGGACACAAGTCTATCTGGGGAAGCATCTTTCTGCTGAGATCTGGTTGCACTCAGTAACAAGTGTTTGAAAACGCACGCAGGGCGTAGCAGGATGGTGCCATACACTCACCTCTGGGAAACTACACTGTGGGGAAGCCGCCTTTCAACTACCGTCTGGGTTCGCTGAGATAGGAGTGTTTGAAAACCTAGGAGAAGCCTAACGGCTAAGTGCCACATACTCAACTGTGGGAAACAACAGTGTGCTGAACGATCTTTCAGCTAACATCTGGCCTCACGAATTGAAAACGGTTTGAAAACTATTCGGGGTCTAGGCGGAAAGTGCCAGGTACTCAGCTCTGTGACACAAGAGCTTGGGGAACCATCTTCCAACTAACATATTTCACTAAGTTAGAAGTCTTTGAAAACCGGGCGGAGACTACACCAAAAGTGTCATACAGTCACCTCTGTGAGTCACTGTGGGGAAGCCATTTTTCCAATAACGTCTCTCTTCACGAGGTTGGAAGTATTTGAACCACCCGTGCAGGGCCGGCGTCAAAAGTGCCACATAGTCAACTCTGAAACAACACTGTGGGGTTTCCACGTTCTAATTAACCTCTTCTTGTTCCACTTAGAAGTGTTTGCAAACCTATGCCGGTACTACGCGGGAAGTGCTATAGGCTCAACTCTGTAAAACTCACTGTGGTGAAGCCACAGGCTTCACCCCACAGCCAAAGGGCATCTGGGTTCACTTGTTGGAAGTATGTGAAAACCTATGGGGGCTTATGCGGAAAGTGCCCTATGCTCAAGTGTGTCAAGCAGCTTTTGGGGAAACCACCTTTCAACTAACATCTTGTTTCACCGTGTTAGAAGTGTTTCAAACACTCTCCTAGGAACCATGAGAAAAGTGACGTATACTCGACACAGCCAAATCGTACTGTGGGGAGAAACGGTCTTCCAACTCACATCTGCTGTCGCCAAGTTAAAAGGGTTGGAAAACTTCTGCAGGGCCTATGCGCAGGGCCGTGTACTCCATTCTGTGAAACGACGCTGTAGGGAAACAATCTTGCGACTAACATCTGGTTTCACTGTGAACTGTCTGAAAACCTACAAAGTGCCATATAGTCAACTGTGTGAAAGAGCACTCTGGGTAAAAGGTCTTGTGACCACCTGATTTAGGACGTTAGAAGCATTTGCAAAACTACGCCGGGATGAATGCAGAAAGTGCCATATACTCAACTCTGTCAAGCTTGCACTTTGGCGAAACCATCTTTCAACTAACACCTTGTGTCGCTACCATAGAAACATGTTTGAAAACCTATGGAGGGAATGATGTGGAAAGGGTCATATATACGCAGCTCTGTCCAACCGGGCTTTGGGGAAACCACCTTTCAAGTGACATTTGATTCAACTAAATTGGAAGTGTCTGAAAGCTCCTGTGTGGTCCAGACTGAAAGGGCCTCCCACTCTATGAAAGAACACTGTGGGGAAAACGTCTTTCAACGTTCTCTTTCACTAAGTCAGAAGTGTTGGAAACCCATGCGGGGATCGATGGGGAAAGTGACGTTGTGAGAGAGTACTGGGAAGAAACCATCTTTCAACTGGCATCTCGTCTCACTGAGAACTGTTTGAAAACATATGCACGGCCTACAAAGTGTACTAGAGCCAACTGTGTGAAAGAACACAGTGGGGAAAAATCATCTTTTAACTAACAGCTCGTTTCGCTCAGTTGGAAGTGTTGAAGACCTATGTGGGGATCGAGGGGAAGGTTACATACACCAGCCACTGTGAAAAGAACACTGTGCAGAAACCTTCTTTCAACTGATATCCTGTTTCACCTGTTAGAAGTGTTTGAAGAACTCCGTGGGGGCTTATGCAGAAAGTGCCATGTACTCTGTCAAGTCCCTGCACGTTGGGACAACCCTTTTGTGGAGAAACCGTCCTCAACCACCATGTTAGAGTTATTATGTTATGTCTGAGTTACGTTCTGTTACAGTTACGTCATGTTATGTTATGTTATGTTATGTTATGTTATGTTATGTTATGTTTTCATGTTACGTTCTGTTATAGCTATTTGAAAACTTTATGCGGGGTCTATGTATAAAGTGCCATACACTCTGGCAAATAACACTGTGCGGAAACCGTCTTTCAACCAAAATCCTATTTCACTACATTAGAAGTGTTGGAAAACCCATGTGGAGTCGACACCAAAAGTGCCATGTACTCAACCTTGTGAAACAACTGTGTGGTGAAACTATCATCTGCTTCCACTGTTAGAAGTACTTGAAGACCCACGCAGGGCCAACAACGAAAGTGCCGTCTACAAAACTGTATGAGAAACACTGCGGGGAAACAGCTTGCCACTAAAATCTTATTCCAATCAGATGAAATTGTTTGAAAACCTATGCGGAGCTTATAATGAAAGTGCCGTACACTCATCTCTGTGAAACAACAGCTTATCTGAGAGTTTTATACTCAACTCTATGGAAGAAGACGGTGGGGAAACCTTTCACCTAACATGTGGTTTCTCGAAGCTAGACGTGTGAAAACCAGGTTGCGGCCTATGCAGAAAGTGCCTTACACTCAAATCTGTGAAAGCAGAGTGTGCGGAACCATCTTTCAACAAACTTTCGGTTTCACTAATTTGGAAGTGATGAAAACTTATGATCGGTTAACTATGAGACAAGTTGCCATATAGTCAACTCTGTGAAACAACACTCTGGTGTGAACCTCTTTCAACGACCGTCTGATTTCACTAATTTAGAAGGGTTTGAAAACCCACGCAGGCAGCAATGGGGAATGTACGATTACTCAACTCTGTGCCACAACAGTGTGGTGAAACCATCCTTCATAACATCTTGCTTCCTGCCAGGTGTTGTCACCATTTGCAGGGGAATTTGACGAGAGTGACTTATACTCTATTGTGTAAAAAAATGTGGAAAAATGGTCTTTCAACCGACATCCTCTTTCACGAACGAAGTGTTGAAAACCCATGCTGGGCTTTTGAGGAAACTGCCTTAGAGCCACTCTGTGGGGAATCCATCTTCCAACTAATCTCTTGCTTCACTCTAATGAAGCATAATGGGGCTCGAAAACCATAATGGGGCTACAGTGCACGCGCCACTTACTCGACTCTGTGAAACAGCACGGTCGGGAAACAATCTGTCTCTTAATATCAGTTGCAAGTGTTTGAAAACAGATGCGGGGCCTATGCACGAGGATCATGCCATGCCTTCAACGTTGTGAAATAACACTGTGGGAAACCACCTTTCCACTACCATCTCGTTCCTCTTAGAACGGTTTGAAAACCTATGAGAAGCCTAAAAACTAAGGGCCATACACTCAACTGTGTGAAACAACGACGTGGTGAAAAGATCTTTCAAATAACATCTGGTTTCAATCATTGAGAATTGAAGACTATTGGGGGTTTATGGCGGAAAGGGTCATATACTCAAATCTGTGACACAACATGTGGGGAAACCATCTTTCAATCAACATCTTGTATAACTAAACTGGAAGCGTTAGAAAACCCATGGGGAGCCTATGCCGAAAGTGCCATATACTCACTCACCTCTGTCAGCCTGCACTTTGCGGAAACCATCTTGAGAGTAATATCCTGTAGCACCAAGTTAGGAAGGAGCGTTTGAAAAACTATGCGGGTAAAAGGCAGGAAGTACAAGATACTGACAACTGTGGAACAACACTGTGAGAAACCGTCTTTCAACTCAATTCTTCTTTCATTTAGGTTAGAAGTGTTTGAAAACCTATGCGCGGCGTATGGGGAAAGTGCCATTCTTTCAACTAATATCTGATTTCGCCCAGGGTGAACTCTTTTGGAAACCTATGCACAGCCCACACGGTAAGTGCCATATGCTGAACTCTGTGAAACAACCCTGTGGGGAAACGATCTTTCAACTAACATTTCGTTCCCTAAGTTAGAAGTGTTTGAAAAGCTCTGCGGACCTATGCAGAATTGCCCTATACTCCACTCTCAAACTGAACTCTTAGGGAAGCATTTTTCAGCTAACATCTTTATGAAACTACGTGAGGAGCATTGTAAAACCTGTGTGGGAACGATGTGGAAAGTGACATATACTGTGGACCCTGTGAGAAAATAGAGTGGACAATCCATCTATCAATTATCTTGGGGCACTAAGTTTGAAGTGTTTGAAAACCTATGCACGGCTTATGGGGAAAGTGCCATATACTCGACTCCCTTCACATATGTGTGTGGGCAAATCCTATGTCATCTAACCTCATGTATCTCTACGACTGAAGGGTTTGCAACCGCAGGCGGGGCCTGCATGAATAAGGCCATATGCACCACTTGGAAACACCACTGTGGGGAAACCATCCTTCAACTAACATCTTGTTCACTGAGAAGGGTGTGAAACTATGCGGAGCTTTGCTGAAAGTGCCACGTACAGAACTCGGTGGAAACAACACTGTGGTGAAACGATCTTTCAACGAACATCTCGTTTCAAGCCATAACTCTGTGAAAAAGTTTGCGGGGTATCTGCCGACAGTGCCATATATTCAACTCGGTGAAACTGCACTTTGCAGGAAGGAAGGCTCTTTCAAGTAACATCTGGTATCACGAAGTCAGAAGGGTTTGAAAACCTATGTGGGAAATGATGAGGAAAGTGACACATACTGGATACTGTGAGAAAATACCGTGGACAATCCATCTTTCAACTAGCTCGTGTCACTAAGTTGGAAGTGTTTGCAAACCTAGCGCGGCTTATGCAGAAAGTGCCGTATACTCGACGCTTTGAAAAAAAAGCACTCTGACGAAGATTCTTTCATGAGTATGTAGTTTCAGAAAACTAAAGCAGTTTGACAAGCAAACGCATGACCTACACGGAAAGTGCCATATACGCAACTCTGTGAAACAACGCTCTGAGGAAATGATCCTTCACCTACATCTGGTTTCATTAAGTTGTGTTTGAATGCAAATGTTGGCCTAGAAGAATAGAACCATGTACTCAATACCGTGAAACAACAATGTGTGAAACCATCTTCCGACCACCATCTGCTTTCACTACGTTAGATGTGATGAAACACCTTACAGGGAGGAACACTTAAAGTGCCGTAAACTCCGCTCTGTCGAACACTGCTGTGGTGAAACATACCTTCAACCAACCTCCGTTTCATCGAGTGACAACGGTTTGAAAAGCTATGCGGGACCCACAGGACAAGTGCCATATACTCAACACTGTGAAACAACACTGTGGAGAAACCCTATTTCAACCAAAACTTCGTTTCACTAAATTAGAAGTCTTTGAAACTCTATGAGCGACAGAGACGGAAAGGGCATCTATTCAACTCTGTAACCAACAATACTGTGGTGAAAGAAACTTCAACTAACACTTGGTTTCACTGAGAGAACTCTTTGAAGACATAGGCAGGCCTACCCTGTGTCATACATTCATCTCTGTGAATCGACACATGGTGAAACCATCCTTCAGCTAGCATCACGTTTCACCCTGAAGTGTCTGAAAAGTTATGCGCGGGGCTATGCCGACGGTGCCATGCACTCAATTCTGTGAAATTGGACTTTGCGAAAACCACCTTTCAGCGAACATCATGTATCGTTACGTTGGAAGGTTTGAAAAACATGCGCAGCTTATAGGAAATGCCAGAGAGTCAACTCTGAAAAACCACTGGTGAGAAACTGTCACCGAACATCTGCTTTCACGTCGTTAAAATAGTTTGAAAACTTAGGCATGACTTACAAGGAAACTGCCATCTACCCAAATCTGTTAAGTAACAATCTGGTGAAGTTGTCTTTCAATTAACATCGATCTGGTTTATATGAGTGGCAACTCTGGAAAACTCTCTGGGGTCAACATGGTAAGTGCGTTTGTAGGCACTGGCTTTGACAACCTATGCAGCTCCTGGCCGGAAAAACCAATACACTTCATTCACTGTGCGAAACAAAACTATGGGGAAATCATCTCGGTACGAACAACTGCTTTCACTACGTTAGAGCTTGTCCAAACCATGGCGGGCCCTAGGCAAAAAGTGCCATATACGCAATTCTGTCAAACAACACTGGGGAATCCATCTTCCCACTAACCTCTGGTTTCACTAAGTTACCGGAGTTTGAACAGCCCGGCAGGGAATTGTGCGGAATGTGCCATATACTCAACTCCCTGAAACAACAGTATGCTGAAGCTCTCTTTCACCATTTGGTTTCAGAAACTTAAAGTAATTTCAACACCTAAGCATGACTTCCATGGAACGTGCCATATGCGCAACTGTTGAAACAACACTGTGGTGAAGCCACGTTTCACCTGAAACCTGCTTCCACTAGAGCTACAAATGTTTGAACACACGTGCGGGGCCCAGGCCGATAGTGCCATTTACTACCTTCTGTGAAATATGCTGGGTGAAACATTCCCTCAACTAACATCGGATTTCACCCAGTGAAACTATTGGAAAACCTACTCAGAGAGTGCAGTAGACGCAACTCTATGAAAGGCCGGGGAGGTTATCGTTCTGTCACCTTGTCGTATGGTGAGAAGGGTTTGAAACGTTATGCGAACTCTATGAGGAAAGTGCCTTGTCCTCAACTTTGTGAAACAGCACTGTGGCGAAGGCGTCGTCCCTCTAGCATCTGATCTCAGAATTGGTGGAAAAGGAACGGCGGGTCTACAGGCAACGTGCCATATATTCCACTCTGTAAAACAGCACTGTGGGGAAGGGAAATCTTTCCCCTAAAGCTTCCTTTCACCAAGCTACAAACGTTGCAATGCACATGTGGGGCCTAGGCAGATAGTGCCATAGGCTGCATTCTCTGAAAATAACTGTGGGTGGAACATTCTTTCAAGTAACATTTGATTTCGCTAAGTGAGAACTCATTGGAACACCTATGCAAGGCCTACAGGACAAGGGTCGTATACTCATCTCTGTGAAACAACAGGGGGAGAAAGCGTCTTTCAAGTAGCATCCGTTTCACAAGGTTAGAAGTCTTTGAATAGCTACGCGGAGCCTAGGCCAATAGTGCCAACTACTCAAACCTGTCACCCTACAGCCTGCAACAACCAAATTTCCACTACCATCTTCTTCACGAAGGTAGAAGTGTTTGCAAACCTATGCGGGAATGATGCGGAAAAATGACCTTTAATCGACCCTGTGAGAGACTACTGTGGACAAACCATCTTTCAAGTGACAACTTGTGTCACTAAGGGAGACGCCTTTGAAAACCCTTGCGCGGCTTAGGAGGATAGTGTCATATACACAACTCTGTGAACCAACAGGGTGGAGAAGGAATCTTTCGCCTACCATCTGGTTTCACAAAGTTAAAATGTTTGAAAACCTATGCACGATCTACGTGGCAAGTTCCCTATACTCCACTCTGAAACACTCGGGGGAAATACTCTTTCACCTTAGAGCGTCTTTCACGAAGTGTGCAATGTTTGGATACACACGCGGGGCCTAGGCGGATAGTGTCATATACTCCACTCTGTGAAACAACGTTGCGGAGCAACAATCTTCCAACTGCCATCTGGTTTCACCGAGTGAGAACTCACTGAAAACCTAGGCACGGCTCATAATGTCAAACTGCACTTTGTGGCAACCATCTTTCCAACTAACAGCTTCCATCCCTACATTAGAAGCGTTTCAAAAACCTATGCGGGGAACGATGTGGAAAGTGACCCATAGTCGTACGCTGTGAGAGAGTACTCTGGACAAACCACCTTGCAAGTAACTTCTTGTTCCACCAAGATAGAAGAGTCTGGAAATCTAAGCACGGACTAGACGGAAGTGCGAGATGCTCAACTCTGGGAAAACACACTGTGCTGAAAACATCTTTCAACTAGCACCTGATTTCAGTCAGTCACCACCGTTTGAAAACTTAGGCAGGGTCTACGCGGCAAGTGACAAAGAACCTATGAAACGACAAAGCGAAGAAACTCTCTTTCAAGTAACACATCGCTTCACTACATTAGAAGTGGTGGACAAACTATGCGGGTCATGTGCCGACAGAACCGTACACTCAACTCTGTCGAAGTGCACTTGGCGAAAACCATCTTTCAAGTTACATCTTGTATCCCTACGTTAGAAGGGTTTGACAAGCCAGGCAGGGAACAACGAGGAAAGGGACATACACACGACCCTGTGAGAGAATACCGTGGACAAACCATCTCTCAACTAACATCTTGTATCACTAAGTCAAAAATGCGTGAAAAAGCAGGCGGGGCCGATAACGACAGGGCCGTATACTCAATTCTGCCAAACAACAAAGTGAGGAAACCATCCTCCAACTAACATCCTGTTTGACGTAGAAAACTTAGAAAATGTATGCTGGAAACGACGTGGAAGGTGACATATAGCAGCCACTGTGAAAGAATCCTGTGGAGAAAGCGTTTTTCCACTGTCATCATGTGTCACTAAGTTACAAGTGTTCACTCTTTCAGCTCACACCTTGTTCACTACGTTATCAATGTTGGAAAACCCATGGAGGGCTTATGCGGAAAGTGCCTTGTATGTAACTCTGTGAAAAAAAAACAGTGTGGCAAAACCGTCGTTAAGAAAGATCTCGTTTCACAAAATTAGAAGAGTTTGAAACCCTATGCGGGGCGTACAGGGAAAGCGCTAGACACTCACCTCAGGGATACAAACACTTGGGGAAACAACCTTTCACTGAACGTCTGGTTACACTAAATTACAAGCGTTGAAAAACACATGCGGGGCCGAAGTGGAGAGTGCCGTACACTCCTTTCTGGGAAAGAACATTGGGAGGAAACCGTCGTTCACGGTCTACCCCGGGTCTCACTAAGTGAAACGTGTTTGGAAACCTATGTGAAGCCTACACGGAAAGTGCCATCACCTTGCGAAAAGCTTGTGGGGCAACGTTGTTTCAACTATCATCTAGTTTCACTAAGTTAAAATGGCTTCACAGCTATGCGGGATCTGTGCGGAAAGGGCCATATAGGCAACTCTGAGATAGACCACTGTGTGGAACCCATCCTCCAACTCATCTCTCGCTTCACTAAGTTAGAGGTGTTTGAAAACCACGCGGGGCCTACGCCGAAAGTGTCTCATACTCACCTCGGGACACAAGTCTATCTGGGAAGCATCTTTCTGCTGAGATCTGGTTGCACTCAGTAACAAGTGTTTGAAAACGCACGCAGGGCGTAGCAGGATGGTGCCATACACTCACCTCTGGGAAACTACACTGTGGGGAAGCCGCCTTTCAACTACCGTCTGGGTTCGCTGAGATAGGAGTGTTTGAAAACCTAGGAGAAGCCTAACGGCTAAGTGCCACATACTCAACTGTGGGAAACAACAGTGTGCTGAAACGATCTTTCAGCTAACATCTGGCCTCACGAATTGAAAACGGTTTGAAAACTATTCGGGGTCTAGGCGGAAAGTGCCAGGTACTCAGCTCTGTGACACAAGAGCTTGGGGAACCATCTTCCAACTAACATATTTCACTAAGTTAGAAGTCTTTGAAAACCGGGCGGAGACTACACCAAAAGTGTCATACAGTCACCTCTGTGAGTCACTGTGGGGAAGCCATTTTTCCAATAACGTCTCTCTTCACGAGGTTGGAAGTATTTGAACACCCGTGCAGGGCCGGCGTCAAAAGTGCCACATAGTCAACTCTGAAACAACACTGTGGGGTTTCCACGTTTCAATTAACCTCTTCTTGTTCCACTTAGAAGTGTTTGCAAACCTATGCCGGTACTACGCGGGAAGTGCTATAGGCTCAACTCTGTAAAACTCACTGTGGTGAAGCCACAGGCTTCACCCCACAGCCAAAGGGCATCTGGGTTCACTTGTTGGAAGTATGTGAAAACCTATGGGGGCTTATGCGGAAAGTGCCCTATGCTCAAGTGTGTCAAGCAGCTTTTGGGGAAACCACCTTTCAACTAACATCTTGTTTCACCGTGTTAGAAGTGTTTCAAACACTCTCCTAGGAACCATGAGAAAAGTGACGTATACTCGACACAGCCAAATCGTACTGTGGGGAGAAACGGTCTTCCAACTCACATCTGCTGTCGCCAAGTTAAAAGGGTTGGAAAACTTCTGCAGGGCCTATGCGCAAGGGCCGTGTACTCCATTCTGTGAAACGACGCTGTAGGGAAACAATCTTGCGACTAACATCTGGTTTCACTGTGAACTGTCTGAAAACCTACAAAGTGCCATATAGTCAACTGTGTGAAAGAGCACTCTGGGTAAAAGGTCTTGTGACCACCTGATTTAGGACGTTAGAAGCATTTGCAAAACTACGCCGGGATGAATGCAGAAAGTGCCATATACTCAACTCTGTCAAGCTGCACTTTGGCGAAACCATCTTTCAACTAACACCTTGTGTCGCTACCATAGAAACATGTTTGAAAACCTATGGAGGGAATGATGTGGAAAGGGTCATATATACGCAGCTCTGTCCAACCGGGCTTTGGGGAAACCACCTTTCAAGTGACATTTGATTCAACTAAATTGGAAGTGTCTGAAAGCTCCTGTGTGGTCCAGACTGAAAGGGCCTCCCACTCTATGAAAGAACACTGTGGGGAAAACGTCTTTCAACGTTCTCTTTCACTAAGTCAGAAGTGTTGGAAACCCCATGCGGGGATCGATGGGGAAAGTGACGTTGTGAGAGAGTACTGGGAAGAAACCATCTTTCAACTGGCATCTCGTCTCACTGAGAACTGTTTGAAAACATATGCACGGCCTACAAAGTGTACTAGAGCCAACTGTGTGAAAGAACACAGTGGGGAAAAATCATCTTTTAACTAACAGCTCGTTTCGCTCAGTTGGAAGTGTTTGAAGACCTATGTGGGGATCGAGGGGGAAGGTTACATACACCAGCCACTGTGAAAAGAACACTGTGCAGAAACCTTCTTTCAACTGATATCCTGTTTCACCTGGTTAGAAGTGTTTGAAGAACTCCGTGGGGGCTTATGCAGAAAGTGCCATGTACTCTGTCAAGTCCCTGCACGTTGGGACACCCTTTTGTGGAGAAACCGTCCTTCAACCACCATGTTAGAGTTATTATGTTATGTCTGAGTTACGTTCTGTTACAGTTACGTCATGTTATGTTATGTTATGTTATGTTATGTTATGTTATGTTTTCATGTTACGTTCTGTTATAGCTATTTGAAAACTTTATGCGGGGTCTATGTATAAAGTGCCATACACTCTGGCAAATAACACTGTGCGGAAACCGTCTTTCAACCAAAATCCTATTTCACTACATTAGAAGTGTTGGAAAACCCATGTGGAGTCGACACCAAAAGTGCCATGTACTCAACCTTGTGAAACAACTGTGTGGTGAAACTATCATCTGCTTCCACTGTTAGAAGTACTTGAAGACCCACGCAGGGCCAACAACGAAAGTGCCGTCTACAAAACTGTATGAAGAAACACTGCGGGGAAACAGCTTGCCACTAAAATCTTATTCCAATCAGATGAAATTGTTTGAAAACCTATGCGGAGCTTATAATGAAAGTGCCGTACACTCATCTCTGTGAAACAACAGCTTATCTGAGAGTTTTATACTCAACTCTATGGAAGAAGACGGTGGGGAAACCTTTCACCTAACATGTGGTTTCTCGAAGCTAGACGTGTGAAAACCAGGTTGCGGCCTATGCAGAAAGTGCCTTACACTCAAATCTGTGAAAGCAGAGTGTGCGGAACCATCTTTCAACAAACTTTCGGTTTCACTAATTTGGAAGTGATGGAAAACTTATGATCGGTTAACTATGAGACAAGTTGCCATATAGTCAACTCTGTGAAACAACACTCTGGTGTGAACCTCTTTCAACGACCGTCTGATTTCACTAATTTAGAAGGGTTTGAAAACCCACGCAGGCAGCAATGGGGAATGTACGATTACTCAACTCTGTGCCACAACAGTGTGGTGAAACCATCCTTCATAACATCTTGCTTCCCTGCCAGGTGTTGTCACCATTTGCAGGGAATTTTGACGAGAGTGACTTATACTCTATTGTGTAAAAAAATGTGGAAAAATGGTCTTTCAACCGACATCCTCTTTCACGAACGAAGTGTTTGAAAACCCATGCTGGGCTTTTGAGGAAACTGCCTTAGAGCCACTCTGTGGGGAATCCATCTTCCAACTAATCTCTTGCTTCACTCTAATGAAGCATAATGGGGCTCGAAAACCATAATGGGGCTACAGTGCACGCGCCACTTACTCGACTCTGTGAAACAGCACGGTCGGGAAACAATCTGTCTCTTAATATCAGTTGCAAGTGTTTGAAAACAGATGCGGGGCCTATGCACGAGGATCATGCCATGCCTTCAACGTTGTGAAATAACACTGTGGGGAAACCACCTTTCCACTACCATCTCGTTCCTCTTAGAACGGTTTGAAAACCTATGAGAAGCCTAAAAACTAAGGGCCATACACTCAACTGTGTGAAACAACGACGTGGTGAAAAGATCTTTCAAATAACATCTGGTTTCAATCATTGAGAATTGAAGACTATTGGGGGTTATGCGGAAAGGGTCATATACTCAAATCTGTGACACAACATGTGGGGAAACCATCTTTCAATCAACATCTTGTATAACTAAACTGGAAGCGTTAGAAAACCCATGGGGAGCCTATGCCGAAAGTGCCATATACTCACTCACCTCTGTCAGCCTGCACTTTGCGGAAACCATCTTGAGAGTAATATCCTGTAGCACCAAGTTAGGAAGGAGCGTTTGAAAAACTATGCGGGTAAAAGGCAGGAAGTACAAGATACTGACAACTGTGGAACAACACTGTGAGAAACCGTCTTTCAACTCAATTCTTCTTTCATTTAGGTTAGAAGTGTTTGAAAACCTATGCGCGGCGTATGGGGAAAGTGCCATTCTTTCAACTAATATCTGATTTCGCCCAGGGTGAACTCTTTTGGAAACCTATGCACAGCCCACACGGTAAGTGCCATATGCTGAACTCTGTGAAACAACCCTGTGGGGAAACGATCTTTCAACTAACATTTCGTTTCCCTAAGTTAGAAGTGTTTGAAAAGCTCTGCGGGACCTATGCAGAATTGCCCTATACTCCACTCTCAAACTGAACTCTTAGGGAAGCATTTTTCAGCTAACATCTTTATGAAACTACGTGAGGAGCATTGTAAAACCTGTGTGGGGAACGATGTGGAAAGTGACATATACTGTGGGACCCTGTGAGAAAATAGAGTGGACAATCCATCTATCAATTATCTTGGGGCACTAAGTTTGAAGTGTTTGAAAACCTATGCACGGCTTATGGGGAAAGTGCCATATACTCGACTCCCTTCACATATGTGTGTGGGCAAATCCTATGTCATCTAACCTCATGTATCTCTACGACTGAAGGGTTTGCAACCGCAGGCGGGGCCTGCATGAATAAGGCCATATGCACCACTTGGGAAACACCACTGTGGGGAAACCATCCTTCAACTAACATCTTGTTCACTGAGAAGGGTGTGAAACTATGCGGAGCCTTTGCTGAAAGTGCCACGTACAGAACTCGGTGGAAACAACACTGTGGTGAAACGATCTTTCAACGAACATCTCGTTTCAAGCCATAACTCTGTGAAAAAGTTTGCGGGGTATCTGCCGACAGTGCCATATATTCAACTCGGTGAAACTGCACTTTGCAGGAAGGAAGGCTCTTTCAAGTAACATCTGGTATCACGAAGTCAGAAGGGTTTGAAAACCTATGTGGGAAATGATGAGGAAAGTGACACATACTGGATACTGTGAGAAAATACCGTGGACAATCCATCTTTCAACTAGCTCGTGTCACTAAGTTGGAAGTGTTTGCAAACCTAGGCGCGGCTTATGCAGAAAGTGCCGTATACTCGACGCTTTGAAAAAAAAGCACTCTGGACGAAGATTCTTTCATGAGTATGTAGTTTCAGAAAACTAAAGCAGTTTGACAAGCAACGCATGACCTACACGGAAAGTGCCATATACGCAACTCTGTGAAACAACGCTCTGAGGAAATGATCCTTCACCTAACATCTGGTTTCATTAAGTTGTGTTTGAATGCAAATGTTGGCCTAGAAGAATAGAACCATGTACTCAATACCGTGAAACAACAATGTGGTGAAACCATCTTCCGACCACCATCTGCTTTCACTACGTTAGATGTGATTGAAACACCTTACAGGGAGGAACACTTAAAGTGCCGTAAACTCCGCTCTGTCGAACACTGCTGTGGTGAAACATACCTTCAACCAACCTCCGTTTCATCGAGTGACAACGGTTTGAAAAGCTATGCGGGACCCACAGGACAAGTGCCATATACTCAACACTGTGAAACAACACTGTGGAGAAACCCTATTTCAACCAAAACTTCGTTTCACTAAATTAGAAGTCTTTGAAACTCTATGAGCGACAGAGACGGAAAGGGCCATCTATTCAACTCTGTAACCAACAATACTGTGGTGAAAGAAACTTCAACTAACACTTGGTTTCACTGAGAGAACTCTTTGAAGACATAGGCAGGCCTACCCTGTGTCATACATTCATCTCTGTGAATCGACACATGGTGAAACCATCCTTCAGCTAGCATCACGTTTCACCCTGAAGTGTCTGAAAAGTTATGCGCGGGGCTATGCCGACGGTGCCATGCACTCAATTCTGTGAAATTGGACTTTGCGAAAACCACCTTTCAGCGAACATCATGTATCGTTACGTTGGAAGGTTTGAAAACATGCGCAGCTTATAGGAAATGCCAGAGAGTCAACTCTGAAAAACCACTGGTGAGAAACTGTCACCGAACATCTGCTTTCACGTCGTTAAAATAGTTTGAAAACTTAGGCATGACTTACAAGGAAACTGCCATCTACCCAAATCTGTTAAGTAACAATCTGGTGAAGTTGTCTTTCAATTAACATCGATCTGGTTTATATGAGTGGCAACTCTGGAAAACTCTCTGGGGTCAACATGGTAAGTGCGTTTGTAGGCACTGGCTTTGACAACCTATGCAGCTCCTGGCCGGAAAAACCAATACACTTCATTCACTGTGCGAAACAAAACTATGGGGAAATCATCTCGGTACGAACAACTGCTTTCACTACGTTAGAGCTTGTCCAAAACCATGGCGGGCCCTAGGCAAAAAGTGCCATATACGCAATTCTGTCAAACAACACTGGGGAATCCATCTTCCCACTAACCTCTGGTTTCACTAAGTTACCGGAGTTTGAACAGCCCGGCAGGGAATTGTGCGGAATGTGCCATATACTCAACTCCCTGAAACAACAGTATGCTGAAGCTCTCTTTCACCATTTGGTTTCAGAAACTTAAAGTAATTTCAACACCTAAGCATGACTTCCATGGAACGTGCCATATGCGCAACTGTTGAAACAACACTGTGGTGAAGCCACGTTTCACCTGAAACCTGCTTCCACTAGAGCTACAAATGTTTGAACACACGTGCGGGGCCCAGGCCGATAGTGCCATTTACTACCTTCTGTGAAATATGCTGGGTGAAACATTCCCTCAACTAACATCGGATTTCACCCAGTGAGAACTATTGGAAAACCTACTCAGAGAGTGCAGTAGACGCAACTCTATGAAAGGCCGGGGAGGTTATCGTTCTGTCACCTTGTCGTATGGTGAGAAGGGTTTGAAACGTTATGCGAACTCTATGAGGAAAGTGCCTTGTCCTCAACTTTGTGAAACAGCACTGTGGCGAAGGCGTCGTCCCTCTAGCATCTGATCTCAGAATTGGTGGAAAAGGAACGGCGGGTCTACAGGCAACGTGCCATATATTCCACTCTGTAAAACAGCACTGTGGGGAAGGGAAATCTTTCCCCTAAAGCTTCCTTTCACCAAGCTACAAACGTTGCAATGCACATGTGGGGCCTAGGCAGATAGTGCCATAGGCTGCATTCTCTGAAAATAACTGTGGGTGGAACATTCTTTCAAGTAACATTTGATTTCGCTAAGTGAGAACTCATTGGAACACCTATGCAAGGCCTACAGGACAAGGGTCGTATACTCATCTCTGTGAAACAACAGGGGGAGAAAGCGTCTTTCAAGTAGCATCCCGTTTCACAAGGTTAGAAGTCTTTGAATAGCTACGCGGAGCCTAGGCCAATAGTGCCAACTACTCAAACCTGTCACCCTACAGCCTGCAACAACCAAATTTCCACTACCATCTTCCTTCACGAAGGTAGAAGTGTTTGCAAACCTATGCGGGGAATGATGCGGAAAATGACCTTTAATCGACCCTGTGAGAGACTACTGTGGACAAACCATCTTTCAAGTGACAACTTGTGTCACTAAGGGAGACGCCTTTGAAAACCCTTGCGCGGCTTAGGAGGATAGTGTCATATACACAACTCTGTGAACCAACAGGGTGGAGAAGGAATCTTTCGCCTACCATCTGGTTTCACAAAGTTAAAATGTTTGAAAACCTATGCACGATCTACGTGGCAAGTTCCCTATACTCCACTCTGAAACACTCGGGGGAAATACTCTTTCACCTTAGAGCGTCTTTCACGAAGTGTGCAATGTTTGGATACACACGCGGGGCCTAGGCGGATAGTGTCATATACTCCACTCTGTGAAACAACGTTGCGGTGCAACAATCTTCCAACTGCCATCTGGTTTCACCGAGTGAGAACTCACTGAAAACCTAGGCACGGCTCATAATGTCAAACTGCACTTTGTGGCAACCATCTTTCCAACTAACAGCTTCCATCCCTACATTAGAAGCGTTTCAAAACCTATGCGGGGAACGATGTGCAAAGTGACCCATAGTCGACGCTGTGAGAGAGTACTCTGGACAAACCACCTTGCAAGTAACTTCTTGTTCCACCAAGATAGAAGAGTCTGGAAATCTAAGCACGGACTAGACGGGAAGTGCGAGATGCTCAACTCTGGGAAAACACACTGTGCTGAAAACATCTTTCAACTAGCACCTGATTTCAGTCAGTCACCACCGTTTGAAAACTTAGGCAGGGTCTACGCGGCAAGTGACAAAGAACCTATGAAACGACAAAGCGAAGAAACTCTCTTTCAAGTAACACATCGCTTCACTACATTAGAAGTGGTGGACAAACTATGCGGGTCATGTGCCGACAGAACCGTACACTCAACTCTGTCGAAGTGCACTTGGCGAAAACCATCTTTCAAGTTACATCTTGTATCCCTACGTTAGAAGGGTTTGACAAGCCAGGCAGGGAACAACGAGGAAAGGGACATACACACGACCCTGTGAGAGAATACCGTGGACAAACCATCTCTCAACTAACATCTTGTATCACTAAGTCAAAAATGCGTGAAAAAGCAGGCGGGGCCGATAACGACAGGGCCGTATACTCAATTCTGCCAAACAACAAAGTGAGGAAACCATCCTCCAACTAACATCCTGTTTGACGTAGAAAACTTAGAAAATGTATGCTGGAAACGACGTGGAAGGTGACATATAGCAGCCACTGTGAAAGAATCCTGTGGAGAAAGCGTTTTTCCACTGTCATCATGTGTCACTAAGTTACAAGTGTTTCACTCTTTCAGCTCACACCTTGTTCACTACGTTATAAATGTTGGAAAACCCATGGAGGGCTTATGCGGAAAGTGCCTTGTATGTAACTCTGTGAAAAAAAAACAGTGTGGCAAAACCGTCGTTAAGAAAGATCTCGTTTCACAAAATTAGAAGAGTTTGAAACCCTATGCGGGGCGTACAGGGAAAGCGCTAGACACTCACCTCAGGGATACAAACACTTGGGGAAACAACCTTTCACTGAACGTCTGGTTACACTAAATTACAAGCGTTGAAAAACACATGCGGGGCCGAAGTGGAGAGTGCCGTACACTCCTTTCTGGGAAAGAACATTGGGAGGAAACCGTCGTTCACGGTCTACCCCGGGTCTCACTAAGTGAAACGTGTTTGGAAACCTATGTGAAGCCTACACGGAAAGTGCCATCACCTTGCGAAAAGCTTGTGGGGCAACGTTGTTTCAACTATCATCTAGTTTCACTAAGTTAAAATGGCTTCACAGCTATGCGGGATCTGTGCGGAAAGGGCCATATAGGCAACTCTGAGATAGACCACTGTGTGGAACCCATCCTCCAACTCATCTCTCGCTTCACTAAGTTAGAGGTGTTTGAAAACCACGCGGGGCCTACGCCGAAAGTGTCTCATACTCACCTCGGGACACAAGTCTATCTGGGAAGCATCTTTCTGCTGAGATCTGGTTGCACTCAGTAACAAGTGTTTGAAAACGCACGCAGGGCGTAGCAGGATGGTGCCATACACTCACCTCTGGGAAACTACACTGTGGGGAAGCCGCCTTTCAACTACCGTCTGGGTTCGCTGAGATAGGAGTGTTTGAAAACCTAGGAGAAGCCTAACGGCTAAGTGCCACATACTCAACTGTGGGAAACAACAGTGTGCTGAAACGATCTTTCAGCTAACATCTGGCCTCACGAATTGAAAACGGTTTGAAAACTATTCGGGGTCTAGGCGGAAAGTGCCAGGTACTCAGCTCTGTGACACAAGAGCTTGGGGAACCATCTTCCAACTAACATATTTCACTAAGTTAGAAGTCTTTGAAAACCGGGCGGAGACTACACCAAAAGTGTCATACAGTCACCTCTGTGAGTCACTGTGGGGAAGCCATTTTTCCAATAACGTCTCTCTTCACGAGGTTGGAAGTATTTGAACACCCGTGCAGGGCCGGCGTCAAAAGTGCCACATAGTCAACTCTGAAACAACACTGTGGGGTTTCCACGTTTCAATTAACCTCTTCTTGTTCCACTTAGAAGTGTTTGCAAACCTATGCCGGTACTACGCGGGAAGTGCTATAGGCTCAACTCTGTAAAACTCACTGTGGTGAAGCCACAGGCTTCACCCCACAGCCAAAGGGCATCTGGGTTCACTTGTTGGAAGTATGTGAAAACCTATGGGGGCTTATGCGGAAAGTGCCCTATGCTCAAGTGTGTCAAGCAGCTTTTGGGGAAACCACCTTTCAACTAACATCTTGTTTCACCGTGTTAGAAGTGTTTCAAACACTCTCCTAGGAACCATGAGAAAAGTGACGTATACTCGACACAGCCAAATCGTACTGTGGGGAGAAACGGTCTTCCAACTCACATCTGCTGTCGCCAAGTTAAAAGGGTTGGAAAACTTCTGCAGGGCCTATGCGCAAGGGCCGTGTACTCCATTCTGTGAAACGACGCTGTAGGGAAACAATCTTGCGACTAACATCTGGTTTCACTGTGAACTGTCTGAAAACCTACAAAGTGCCATATAGTCAACTGTGTGAAAGAGCACTCTGGGTAAAAGGTCTTGTGACCACCTGATTTAGGACGTTAGAAGCATTTGCAAAACTACGCCGGGATGAATGCAGAAAGTGCCATATACTCAACTCTGTCAAGCTGCACTTTGGCGAAACCATCTTTCAACTAACACCTTGTGTCGCTACCATAGAAACATGTTTGAAAACCTATGGAGGGAATGATGTGGAAAGGGTCATATATACGCAGCTCTGTCCAACCGGGCTTTGGGGAAACCACCTTTCAAGTGACATTTGATTCAACTAAATTGGAAGTGTCTGAAAGCTCCTGTGTGGTCCAGACTGAAAGGGCCTCCCACTCTATGAAAGAACACTGTGGGGAAAACGTCTTTCAACGTTCTCTTTCACTAAGTCAGAAGTGTTGGAAACCCCATGCGGGGATCGATGGGGAAAGTGACGTTGTGAGAGAGTACTGGGAAGAAACCATCTTTCAACTGGCATCTCGTCTCACTGAGAACTGTTTGAAAACATATGCACGGCCTACAAAGTGTACTAGAGTCAACTGTGTGAAAGAACACAGTGGGGAAAAATCATCTTTTAACTAACAGCTCGTTTCGCTCAGTTGGAAGTGTTTGAAGACCTATGTGGGGATCGAGGGGGAAGGTTACATACACCAGCCACTGTGAAAAGAACACTGTGCAGAAACCTTCTTTCAACTGATATCCTGTTTCACCTGGTTAGAAGTGTTTGAAGAACTCCGTGGGGGCTTATGCAGAAAGTGCCATGTACTCTGTCAAGTCCCTGCACGTTGGGACACCCTTTTGTGGAGAAACCGTCCTTCAACCACCATGTTAGAGTTATTATGTTATGTCTGAGTTACGTTCTGTTACAGTTACGTCATGTTATGTTATGTTATGTTATGTTATGTTATGTTATGTTTTCATGTTACGTTCTGTTATAGCTATTTGAAAACTTTATGCGGGGTCTATGTATAAAGTGCCATACACTCTGGCAAATAACACTGTGCGGAAACCATCTTTCAACCAAAATCCTATTTCACTACATTAGAAGTGTTGGAAAACCCACGTGGAGTCGACACCAAAAGTGCCATGTACTCAACCTTGTGAAACAACTGTGTGGTGAAACTATCATCTGCTTCCACTGTTAGAAGTACTTGAAGACCCACGCAGGGCCAACAACGAAAGTGCCGTCTACAAAACTGTATGAAGAAACACTGCGGGGAAACAGCTTGCCACTAAAATCTTATTCCAATCAGATGAAATTGTTTGAAAACCTATGCGGAGCTTATAATGAAAGTGCCGTACACTCATCTCTGTGAAACAACAGCTTATCTGAGAGTTTTATACTCAACTCTATGGAAGAAGACGGTGGGGAAACCTTTCACCTAACATGTGGTTTCTCGAAGCTAGACGTGTGAAAACCAGGTTGCGGCCTATGCAGAAAGTGCCTTACACTCAAATCTGTGAAAGCAGAGTGTGCGGAACCATCTTTCAACAAACTTTCGGTTTCACTAATTTGGAAGTGATGGAAAACTTATGATCGGTTAACTATGAGACAAGTTGCCATATAGTCAACTCTGTGAAACAACACTCTGGTGTGAACCTCTTTCAACGACCGTCTGATTTCACTAATTTAGAAGGGTTTGAAAACCCACGCAGGCAGCAATGGGGAATGTACGATTACTCAACTCTGTGCCACAACAGTGTGGTGAAACCATCCTTCATAACATCTTGCTTCCCTGCCAGGTGTTGTCACCATTTGCAGGGAATTTTGACGAGAGTGACTTATACTCTATTGTGTAAAAAAATGTGGAAAAATGGTCTTTCAACCGACATCCTCTTTCACGAACGAAGTGTTTGAAAACCCATGCTGGGCTTTTGAGGAAACTGCCTTAGAGCCACTCTGTGGGGAATCCATCTTCCAACTAATCTCTTGCTTCACTCTAATGAAGCATAATGGGGCTCGAAAACCATAATGGGGCTACAGTGCACGCGCCACTTACTCGACTCTGTGAAACAGCACGGTCGGGAAACAATCTGTCTCTTAATATCAGTTGCAAGTGTTTGAAAACAGATGCGGGGCCTATGCACGAGGATCATGCCATGCCTTCAACGTTGTGAAATAACACTGTGGGGAAACCACCTTTCCACTACCATCTCGTTCCTCTTAGAACGGTTTGAAAACCTATGAGAAGCCTAAAAACTAAGGGCCATACACTCAACTGTGTGAAACAACGACGTGGTGAAAAGATCTTTCAAATAACATCTGGTTTCCATCATTGAGAATTGAAGACTATTGGGGGTTATGCGGAAAGGGTCATATACTCAAATCTGTGACACAACATGTGGGGAAACCATCTTTCAATCAACATCTTGTATAACTAAACTGGAAGCGTTAGAAAACCCATGGGGAGCCTATGCCGAAAGTGCCATATACTCACTCACCTCTGTCAGCCTGCACTTTGCGGAAACCATCTTGAGAGTAATATCCTGTAGCACCAAGTTAGGAAGGAGCGTTTGAAAAACTATGCGGGTAAAAGGCAGGAAGTACAAGATACTGACAACTGTGGAACAACACTGTGAGAAACCGTCTTTCAACTCAATTCTTCTTTCATTTAGGTTAGAAGTGTTTGAAAACCTATGCGCGGCGTATGGGGAAAGTGCCATTCTTTCAACTAATATCTGATTTCGCCCAGGGTGAACTCTTTTGGAAACCTATGCACAGCCCACACGGTAAGTGCCATATGCTGAACTCTGTGAAACAACCCTGTGGGGAAACGATCTTTCAACTAACATTTCGTTTCCCTAAGTTAGAAGTGTTTGAAAAGCTCTGCGGGACCTATGCAGAATTGCCCTATACTCCACTCTCAAACTGAACTCTTAGGGAAGCATTTTTCAGCTAACATCTTTATGAAACTACGTGAGGAGCATTGTAAAACCTGTGTGGGGAACGATGTGGAAAGTGACATATACTGTGGGACCCTGTGAGAAAATAGAGTGGACAATCCATCTATCAATTATCTTGGGGCACTAAGTTTGAAGTGTTTGAAAACCTATGCACGGCTTATGGGGAAAGTGCCATATACTCGACTCCCTTCACATATGTGTGTGGGCAAATCCTATGTCATCTAACCTCATGTATCTCTACGACTGAAGGGTTTGCAACCGCAGGCGGGGCCTGCATGAATAAGGCCATATGCACCACTTGGGAAACACCACTGTGGGGAAACCATCCTTCAACTAACATCTTGTTCACTGAGAAGGGTGTGAAACTATGCGGAGCCTTTGCTGAAAGTGCCACGTACAGAACTCGGTGGAAACAACACTGTGGTGAAACGATCTTTCAACGAACATCTCGTTTCAAGCCATAACTCTGTGAAAAAGTTTGCGGGGTATCTGCCGACAGTGCCATATATTCAACTCGGTGAAACTGCACTTTGCAGGAAGGAAGGCTCTTTCAAGTAACATCTGGTATCACGAAGTCAGAAGGGTTTGAAAACCTATGTGGGAAATGATGAGGAAAGTGACACATACTGGATACTGTGAGAAAATACCGTGGACAATCCATCTTTCAACTAGCTCGTGTCACTAAGTTGGAAGTGTTTGCAAACCTAGGCGCGGCTTATGCAGAAAGTGCCGTATACTCGACGCTTTGAAAAAAAAGCACTCTGGACGAAGATTCTTTCATGAGTATGTAGTTTCAGAAAACTAAAGCAGTTTGACAAGCAACGCATGACCTACACGGAAAGTGCCATATACGCAACTCTGTGAAACAACGCTCTGAGGAAATGATCCTTCACCTAACATCTGGTTTCATTAAGTTGTGTTTGAATGCAAATGTTGGCCTAGAAGAATAGAACCATGTACTCAATACCGTGAAACAACAATGTGGTGAAACCATCTTCCGACCACCATCTGCTTTCACTACGTTAGATGTGATTGAAACACCTTACAGGGAGGAACACTTAAAGTGCCGTAAACTCCGCTCTGTCGAACACTGCTGTGGTGAAACATACCTTCAACCAACCTCCGTTTCATCGAGTGACAACGGTTTGAAAAGCTATGCGGGACCCACAGGACAAGTGCCATATACTCAACACTGTGAAACAACACTGTGGAGAAACCCTATTTCAACCAAAACTTCGTTTCACTAAATTAGAAGTCTTTGAAACTCTATGAGCGACAGAGACGGAAAGGGCCATCTATTCAACTCTGTAACCAACAATACTGTGGTGAAAGAAACTTCAACTAACACTTGGTTTCACTGAGAGAACTCTTTGAAGACATAGGCAGGCCTACCCTGTGTCATACATTCATCTCTGTGAATCGACACATGGTGAAACCATCCTTCAGCTAGCATCACGTTTCACCCTGAAGTGTCTGAAAAGTTATGCGCGGGGCTATGCCGACGGTGCCATGCACTCAATTCTGTGAAATTGGACTTTGCGAAAACCACCTTTCAGCGAACATCATGTATCGTTACGTTGGAAGGTTTGAAAACATGCGCAGCTTATAGGAAATGCCAGAGAGTCAACTCTGAAAAACCACTGGTGAGAAACTGTCACCGAACATCTGCTTTCACGTCGTTAAAATAGTTTGAAAACTTAGGCATGACTTACAAGGAAACTGCCATCTACCCAAATCTGTTAAGTAACAATCTGGTGAAGTTGTCTTTCAATTAACATCGATCTGGTTTATATGAGTGGCAACTCTGGAAAACTCTCTGGGGTCAACATGGTAAGTGCGTTTGTAGGCACTGGCTTTGACAACCTATGCAGCTCCTGGCCGGAAAAACCAATACACTTCATTCACTGTGCGAAACAAAACTATGGGGAAATCATCTCGGTACGAACAACTGCTTTCACTACGTTAGAGCTTGTCCAAAACCATGGCGGGCCCTAGGCAAAAAGTGCCATATACGCAATTCTGTCAAACAACACTGGGGAATCCATCTTCCCACTAACCTCTGGTTTCACTAAGTTACCGGAGTTTGAACAGCCCGGCAGGGAATTGTGCGGAATGTGCCATATACTCAACTCCCTGAAACAACAGTATGCTGAAGCTCTCTTTCACCATTTGGTTTCAGAAACTTAAAGTAATTTCAACACCTAAGCATGACTTCCATGGAACGTGCCATATGCGCAACTGTTGAAACAACACTGTGGTGAAGCCACGTTTCACCTGAAACCTGCTTCCACTAGAGCTACAAATGTTTGAACACACGTGCGGGGCCCAGGCCGATAGTGCCATTTACTACCTTCTGTGAAATATGCTGGGTGAAACATTCCCTCAACTAACATCGGATTTCACCCAGTGAGAACTATTGGAAAACCTACTCAGAGAGTGCAGTAGACGCAACTCTATGAAAGGCCGGGGAGGTTATCGTTCTGTCACCTTGTCGTATGGTGAGAAGGGTTTGAAACGTTATGCGAACTCTATGAGGAAAGTGCCTTGTCCTCAACTTTGTGAAACAGCACTGTGGCGAAGGCGTCGTCCCTCTAGCATCTGATCTCAGAATTGGTGGAAAAGGAACGGCGGGTCTACAGGCAACGTGCCATATATTCCACTCTGTAAAACAGCACTGTGGGGAAGGGAAATCTTTCCCCTAAAGCTTCCTTTCACCAAGCTACAAACGTTGCAATGCACATGTGGGGCCTAGGCAGATAGTGCCATAGGCTGCATTCTCTGAAAATAACTGTGGGTGGAACATTCTTTCAAGTAACATTTGATTTCGCTAAGTGAGAACTCATTGGAACACATATGCAAGGCCTACAGGACAAGGGTCGTATACTCATCTCTGTGAAACAACAGGGGGAGAAAGCGTCTTTCAAGTAGCATCCCGTTTCACAAGGTTAGAAGTCTTTGAATAGCTACGCGGAGCCTAGGCCAATAGTGCCAACTACTCAAACCTGTCACCCTACAGCCTGCAACAACCAAATTTCCACTACCATCTTCCTTCACGAAGGTAGAAGTGTTTGCAAACCTATGCGGGGAATGATGCGGAAAATGACCTTTAATCGACCCTGTGAGAGACTACTGTGGACAAACCATCTTTCAAGTGACAACTTGTGTCACTAAGGGAGACGCCTTTGAAAACCCTTGCGCGGCTTAGGAGGATAGTGTCATATACACAACTCTGTGAACCAACAGGGTGGAGAAGGAATCTTTCGCCTACCATCTGGTTTCACAAAGTTAAAATGTTTGAAAACCTATGCACGATCTACGTGGCAAGTTCCCTATACTCCACTCTGAAACACTCGGGGGAAATACTCTTTCACCTTAGAGCGTCTTTCACGAAGTGTGCAATGTTTGGATACACACGCGGGGCCTAGGCGGATAGTGTCATATACTCCACTCTGTGAAACAACGTTGCGGTGCAACAATCTTCCAACTGCCATCTGGTTTCACCGAGTGAGAACTCACTGAAAACCTAGGCACGGCTCATAATGTCAAACTGCACTTTGTGGCAACCATCTTTCCAACTAACAGCTTCCATCCCTACATTAGAAGCGTTTCAAAACCTATGCGGGGAACGATGTGCAAAGTGACCCATAGTCGACGCTGTGAGAGAGTACTCTGGACAAACCACCTTGCAAGTAACTTCTTGTTCCACCAAGATAGAAGAGTCTGGAAATCTAAGCACGGACTAGACGGGAAGTGCGAGATGCTCAACTCTGGGAAAACACACTGTGCTGAAAACATCTTTCAACTAGCACCTGATTTCAGTCAGTCACCACCGTTTGAAAACTTAGGCAGGGTCTACGCGGCAAGTGACAAAGAACCTATGAAACGACAAAGCGAAGAAACTCTCTTTCAAGTAACACATCGCTTCACTACATTAGAAGTGGTGGACAAACTATGCGGGTCATGTGCCGACAGAACCGTACACTCAACTCTGTCGAAGTGCACTTGGCGAAAACCATCTTTCAAGTTACATCTTGTATCCCTACGTTAGAAGGGTTTGACAAGCCAGGCAGGGAACAACGAGGAAAGGGACATACACACGACCCTGTGAGAGAATACCGTGGACAAACCATCTCTCAACTAACATCTTGTATCACTAAGTCAAAAATGCGTGAAAAAGCAGGCGGGGCCGATAACGACAGGGCCGTATACTCAATTCTGCCAAACAACAAAGTGAGGAAACCATCCTCCAACTAACATCCTGTTTGACGTAGAAAACTTAGAAAATGTATGCTGGAAACGACGTGGAAGGTGACATATAGCAGCCACTGTGAAAGAATCCTGTGGAGAAAGCGTTTTTCCACTGTCATCATGTGTCACTAAGTTACAAGTGTTTCACTCTTTCAGCTCACACCTTGTTCACTACGTTATAAATGTTGGAAAACCCATGGAGGGCTTATGCGGAAAGTGCCTTGTATGTAACTCTGTGAAAAAAAACAGTGTGGCAAAACCGTCGTTAAGAAAGATCTCGTTTCACAAAATTAGAAGAGTTTGAAACCCTATGCGGGGCGTACAGGGAAAGCGCTAGACACTCACCTCAGGGATACAAACACTTGGGGAAACAACCTTTCACTGAACGTCTGGTTACACTAAATTACAAGCGTTGAAAAACACATGCGGGGCCGAAGTGGAGAGTGCCGTACACTCCTTTCTGGGAAAGAACATTGGGAGGAAACCGTCGTTCACGGTCTACCCCGGGTCTCACTAAGTGAAACGTGTTTGGAAACCTATGTGAAGCCTACACGGAAAGTGCCATCACCTTGCGAAAAGCTTGTGGGGCAACGTTGTTTCAACTATCATCTAGTTTCACTAAGTTAAAATGGCTTCACAGCTATGCGGGATCTGTGCGGAAAGGGCCATATAGGCAACTCTGAGATAGACCACTGTGTGGAACCCATCCTCCAACTCATCTCTCGCTTCACTAAGTTAGAGGTGTTTGAAAACCACGCGGGGCCTACGCCGAAAGTGTCTCATACTCACCTCGGGACACAAGTCTATCTGGGAAGCATCTTTCTGCTGAGATCTGGTTGCACTCAGTAACAAGTGTTTGAAAACGCACGCAGGGCGTAGCAGGATGGTGCCATACACTCACCTCTGGGAAACTACACTGTGGGGAAGCCGCCTTTCAACTACCGTCTGGGTTCGCTGAGATAGGAGTGTTTGAAAACCTAGGAGAAGCCTAACGGCTAAGTGCCACATACTCAACTGTGGGAAACAACAGTGTGCTGAAACGATCTTTCAGCTAACATCTGGCCTCACGAATTGAAAACGGTTTGAAAACTATTCGGGGTCTAGGCGGAAAGTGCCAGGTACTCAGCTCTGTGACACAAGAGCTTGGGGAACCATCTTCCAACTAACATATTTCACTAAGTTAGAAGTCTTTGAAAACCGGGCGGAGACTACACCAAAAGTGTCATACAGTCACCTCTGTGAGTCACTGTGGGGAAGCCATTTTTCCAATAACGTCTCTCTTCACGAGGTTGGAAGTATTTGAACACCCGTGCAGGGCCGGCGTCAAAAGTGCCACATAGTCAACTCTGAAACAACACTGTGGGGTTTCCACGTTTCAATTAACCTCTTCTTGTTCCACTTAGAAGTGTTTGCAAACCTATGCCGGTACTACGCGGGAAGTGCTATAGGCTCAACTCTGTAAAACTCACTGTGGTGAAGCCACAGGCTTCACCCCACAGCCAAAGGGCATCTGGGTTCACTTGTTGGAAGTATGTGAAAACCTATGGGGGCTTATGCGGAAAGTGCCCTATGCTCAAGTGTGTCAAGCAGCTTTTGGGGAAACCACCTTTCAACTAACATCTTGTTTCACCGTGTTAGAAGTGTTTCAAACACTCTCCTAGGAACCATGAGAAAAGTGACGTATACTCGACACAGCCAAATCGTACTGTGGGGAGAAACGGTCTTCCAACTCACATCTGCTGTCGCCAAGTTAAAAGGGTTGGAAAACTTCTGCAGGGCCTATGCGCAAGGGCCGTGTACTCCATTCTGTGAAACGACGCTGTAGGGAAACAATCTTGCGACTAACATCTGGTTTCACTGTGAACTGTCTGAAAACCTACAAAGTGCCATATAGTCAACTGTGTGAAAGAGCACTCTGGGTAAAAGGTCTTGTGACCACCTGATTTAGGACGTTAGAAGCATTTGCAAAACTACGCCGGGATGAATGCAGAAAGTGCCATATACTCAACTCTGTCAAGCTGCACTTTGGCGAAACCATCTTTCAACTAACACCTTGTGTCGCTACCATAGAAACATGTTTGAAAACCTATGGAGGGAATGATGTGGAAAGGGTCATATATACGCAGCTCTGTCCAACCGGGCTTTGGGGAAACCACCTTTCAAGTGACATTTGATTCAACTAAATTGGAAGTGTCTGAAAGCTCCTGTGTGGTCCAGACTGAAAGGGCCTCCCACTCTATGAAAGAACACTGTGGGGAAAACGTCTTTCAACGTTCTCTTTCACTAAGTCAGAAGTGTTGGAAACCCCATGCGGGGATCGATGGGGAAAGTGACGTTGTGAGAGAGTACTGGGAAGAAACCATCTTTCAACTGGCATCTCGTCTCACTGAGAACTGTTTGAAAACATATGCACGGCCTACAAAGTGTACTAGAGCCAACTGTGTGAAAGAACACAGTGGGGAAAAATCATCTTTTAACTAACAGCTCGTTTCGCTCAGTTGGAAGTGTTTGAAGACCTATGTGGGGATCGAGGGGGAAGGTTACATACACCAGCCACTGTGAAAAGAACACTGTGCAGAAACCTTCTTTCAACTGATATCCTGTTTCACCTGGTTAGAAGTGTTTGAAGAACTCCGTGGGGGCTTATGCAGAAAGTGCCATGTACTCTGTCAAGTCCCTGCACGTTGGGACACCCTTTTGTGGAGAAACCGTCCTTCAACCACCATGTTAGAGTTATTATGTTATGTCTGAGTTACGTTCTGTTACAGTTACGTCATGTTATGTTATGTTATGTTATGTTATGTTTTCATGTTACGTTCTGTTATAGCTATTTGAAAACTTTATGCGGGGTCTATGTATAAAGTGCCATACACTCTGGCAAATAACACTGTGCGGAAACCGTCTTTCAACCAAAATCCTATTTCACTACATTAGAAGTGTTGGAAAACCCACGTGGAGTCGACACCAAAAGTGCCATGTACTCAACCTTGTGAAACAACTGTGTGGTGAAACTATCATCTGCTTCCACTGTTAGAAGTACTTGAAGACCCACGCAGGGCCAACAACGAAAGTGCCGTCTACAAAACTGTATGAAGAAACACTGCGGGGAAACAGCTTGCCACTAAAATCTTATTCCAATCAGATGAAATTGTTTGAAAACCTATGCGGAGCTTATAATGAAAGTGCCGTACACTCATCTCTGTGAAACAACAGCTTATCTGAGAGTTTTATACTCAACTCTATGGAAGAAGACGGTGGGGAAACCTTTCACCTAACATGTGGTTTCTCGAAGCTAGACGTGTGAAAACCAGGTTGCGGCCTATGCAGAAAGTGCCTTACACTCAAATCTGTGAAAGCAGAGTGTGCGGAACCATCTTTCAACAAACTTTCGGTTTCACTAATTTGGAAGTGATGGAAAACTTATGATCGGTTAACTATGAGACAAGTTGCCATATAGTCAACTCTGTGAAACAACACTCTGGTGTGAACCTCTTTCAACGACCGTCTGATTTCACTAATTTAGAAGGGTTTGAAAACCCACGCAGGCAGCAATGGGGAATGTACGATTACTCAACTCTGTGCCACAACAGTGTGGTGAAACCATCCTTCATAACATCTTGCTTCCCTGCCAGGTGTTGTCACCATTTGCAGGGAATTTTGACGAGAGTGACTTATACTCTATTGTGTAAAAAAATGTGGAAAAATGGTCTTTCAACCGACATCCTCTTTCACGAACGAAGTGTTTGAAAACCCATGCTGGGCTTTTGAGGAAACTGCCTTAGAGCCACTCTGTGGGGAATCCATCTTCCAACTAATCTCTTGCTTCACTCTAATGAAGCATAATGGGGCTCGAAAACCATAATGGGGCTACAGTGCACGCGCCACTTACTCGACTCTGTGAAACAGCACGGTCGGGAAACAATCTGTCTCTTAATATCAGTTGCAAGTGTTTGAAAACAGATGCGGGGCCTATGCACGAGGATCATGCCATGCCTTCAACGTTGTGAAATAACACTGTGGGGAAACCACCTTTCCACTACCATCTCGTTCCTCTTAGAACGGTTTGAAAACCTATGAGAAGCCTAAAAACTAAGGGCCATACACTCAACTGTGTGAAACAACGACGTGGTGAAAAGATCTTTCAAATAACATCTGGTTTCCATCATTGAGAATTGAAGACTATTGGGGGTTATGCGGAAAGGGTCATATACTCAAATCTGTGACACAACATGTGGGGAAACCATCTTTCAATCAACATCTTGTATAACTAAACTGGAAGCGTTAGAAAACCCATGGGGAGCCTATGCCGAAAGTGCCATATACTCACTCACCTCTGTCAGCCTGCACTTTGCGGAAACCATCTTGAGAGTAATATCCTGTAGCACCAAGTTAGGAAGGAGCGTTTGAAAAACTATGCGGGTAAAAGGCAGGAAGTACAAGATACTGACAACTGTGGAACAACACTGTGAGAAACCGTCTTTCAACTCAATTCTTCTTTCATTTAGGTTAGAAGTGTTTGAAAACCTATGCGCGGCGTATGGGGAAAGTGCCATTCTTTCAACTAATATCTGATTTCGCCCAGGGTGAACTCTTTTGGAAACCTATGCACAGCCCACACGGTAAGTGCCATATGCTGAACTCTGTGAAACAACCCTGTGGGGAAACGATCTTTCAACTAACATTTCGTTTCCCTAAGTTAGAAGTGTTTGAAAAGCTCTGCGGGACCTATGCAGAATTGCCCTATACTCCACTCTCAAACTGAACTCTTAGGGAAGCATTTTTCAGCTAACATCTTTATGAAACTACGTGAGGAGCATTGTAAAACCTGTGTGGGGAACGATGTGGAAAGTGACATATACTGTGGGACCCTGTGAGAAAATAGAGTGGACAATCCATCTATCAATTATCTTGGGGCACTAAGTTTGAAGTGTTTGAAAACCTATGCACGGCTTATGGGGAAAGTGCCATATACTCGACTCCCTTCACATATGTGTGTGGGCAAATCCTATGTCATCTAACCTCATGTATCTCTACGACTGAAGGGTTTGCAACCGCAGGCGGGGCCTGCATGAATAAGGCCATATGCACCACTTGGGAAACACCACTGTGGGGAAACCATCCTTCAACTAACATCTTGTTCACTGAGAAGGGTGTGAAACTATGCGGAGCCTTTGCTGAAAGTGCCACGTACAGAACTCGGTGGAAACAACACTGTGGTGAAACGATCTTTCAACGAACATCTCGTTTCAAGCCATAACTCTGTGAAAAAGTTTGCGGGGTATCTGCCGACAGTGCCATATATTCAACTCGGTGAAACTGCACTTTGCAGGAAGGAAGGCTCTTTCAAGTAACATCTGGTATCACGAAGTCAGAAGGGTTTGAAAACCTATGTGGGAAATGATGAGGAAAGTGACACATACTGGATACTGTGAGAAAATACCGTGGACAATCCATCTTTCAACTAGCTCGTGTCACTAAGTTGGAAGTGTTTGCAAACCTAGGCGCGGCTTATGCAGAAAGTGCCGTATACTCGACGCTTTGAAAAAAAAGCACTCTGGACGAAGATTCTTTCATGAGTATGTAGTTTCAGAAAACTAAAGCAGTTTGACAAGCAACGCATGACCTACACGGAAAGTGCCATATACGCAACTCTGTGAAACAACGCTCTGAGGAAATGATCCTTCACCTAACATCTGGTTTCATTAAGTTGTGTTTGAATGCAAATGTTGGCCTAGAAGAATAGAACCATGTACTCAATACCGTGAAACAACAATGTGGTGAAACCATCTTCCGACCACCATCTGCTTTCACTACGTTAGATGTGATTGAAACACCTTACAGGGAGGAACACTTAAAGTGCCGTAAACTCCGCTCTGTCGAACACTGCTGTGGTGAAACATACCTTCAACCAACCTCCGTTTCATCGAGTGACAACGGTTTGAAAAGCTATGCGGGACCCACAGGACAAGTGCCATATACTCAACACTGTGAAACAACACTGTGGAGAAACCCTATTTCAACCAAAACTTCGTTTCACTAAATTAGAAGTCTTTGAAACTCTATGAGCGACAGAGACGGAAAGGGCCATCTATTCAACTCTGTAACCAACAATACTGTGGTGAAAGAAACTTCAACTAACACTTGGTTTCACTGAGAGAACTCTTTGAAGACATAGGCAGGCCTACCCTGTGTCATACATTCATCTCTGTGAATCGACACATGGTGAAACCATCCTTCAGCTAGCATCACGTTTCACCCTGAAGTGTCTGAAAAGTTATGCGCGGGGCTATGCCGACGGTGCCATGCACTCAATTCTGTGAAATTGGACTTTGCGAAAACCACCTTTCAGCGAACATCATGTATCGTTACGTTGGAAGGTTTGAAAACATGCGCAGCTTATAGGAAATGCCAGAGAGTCAACTCTGAAAAACCACTGGTGAGAAACTGTCACCGAACATCTGCTTTCACGTCGTTAAAATAGTTTGAAAACTTAGGCATGACTTACAAGGAAACTGCCATCTACCCAAATCTGTTAAGTAACAATCTGGTGAAGTTGTCTTTCAATTAACATCGATCTGGTTTATATGAGTGGCAACTCTGGAAAACTCTCTGGGGTCAACATGGTAAGTGCGTTTGTAGGCACTGGCTTTGACAACCTATGCAGCTCCTGGCCGGAAAAACCAATACACTTCATTCACTGTGCGAAACAAAACTATGGGGAAATCATCTCGGTACGAACAACTGCTTTCACTACGTTAGAGCTTGTCCAAAACCATGGCGGGCCCTAGGCAAAAAGTGCCATATACGCAATTCTGTCAAACAACACTGGGGAATCCATCTTCCCACTAACCTCTGGTTTCACTAAGTTACCGGAGTTTGAACAGCCCGGCAGGGAATTGTGCGGAATGTGCCATATACTCAACTCCCTGAAACAACAGTATGCTGAAGCTCTCTTTCACCATTTGGTTTCAGAAACTTAAAGTAATTTCAACACCTAAGCATGACTTCCATGGAACGTGCCATATGCGCAACTGTTGAAACAACACTGTGGTGAAGCCACGTTTCACCTGAAACCTGCTTCCACTAGAGCTACAAATGTTTGAACACACGTGCGGGGCCCAGGCCGATAGTGCCATTTACTACCTTCTGTGAAATATGCTGGGTGAAACATTCCCTCAACTAACATCGGATTTCACCCAGTGAGAACTATTGGAAAACCTACTCAGAGAGTGCAGTAGACGCAACTCTATGAAAGGCCGGGGAGGTTATCGTTCTGTCACCTTGTCGTATGGTGAGAAGGGTTTGAAACGTTATGCGAACTCTATGAGGAAAGTGCCTTGTCCTCAACTTTGTGAAACAGCACTGTGGCGAAGGCGTCGTCCCTCTAGCATCTGATCTCAGAATTGGTGGAAAAGGAACGGCGGGTCTACAGGCAACGTGCCATATATTCCACTCTGTAAAACAGCACTGTGGGGAAGGGAAATCTTTCCCCTAAAGCTTCCTTTCACCAAGCTACAAACGTTGCAATGCACATGTGGGGCCTAGGCAGATAGTGCCATAGGCTGCATTCTCTGAAAATAACTGTGGGTGGAACATTCTTTCAAGTAACATTTGATTTCGCTAAGTGAGAACTCATTGGAACACCTATGCAAGGCCTACAGGACAAGGGTCGTATACTCATCTCTGTGAAACAACAGGGGGAGAAAGCGTCTTTCAAGTAGCATCCCGTTTCACAAGGTTAGAAGTCTTTGAATAGCTACGCGGAGCCTAGGCCAATAGTGCCAACTACTCAAACCTGTCACCCTACAGCCTGCAACAACCAAATTTCCACTACCATCTTCCTTCACGAAGGTAGAAGTGTTTGCAAACCTATGCGGGGAATGATGCGGAAAATGACCTTTAATCGACCCTGTGAGAGACTACTGTGGACAAACCATCTTTCAAGTGACAACTTGTGTCACTAAGGGAGACGCCTTTGAAAACCCTTGCGCGGCTTAGGAGGATAGTGTCATATACACAACTCTGTGAACCAACAGGGTGGAGAAGGAATCTTTCGCCTACCATCTGGTTTCACAAAGTTAAAATGTTTGAAAACCTATGCACGATCTACGTGGCAAGTTCCCTATACTCCACTCTGAAACACTCGGGGGAAATACTCTTTCACCTTAGAGCGTCTTTCACGAAGTGTGCAATGTTTGGATACACACGCGGGGCCTAGGCGGATAGTGTCATATACTCCACTCTGTGAAACAACGTTGCGGTGCAACAATCTTCCAACTGCCATCTGGTTTCACCGAGTGAGAACTCACTGAAAACCTAGGCACGGCTCATAATGTCAAACTGCACTTTGTGGCAACCATCTTTCCAACTAACAGCTTCCATCCCTACATTAGAAGCGTTTCAAAACCTATGCGGGGAACGATGTGCAAAGTGACCCATAGTCGACGCTGTGAGAGAGTACTCTGGACAAACCACCTTGCAAGTAACTTCTTGTTCCACCAAGATAGAAGAGTCTGGAAATCTAAGCACGGACTAGACGGGAAGTGCGAGATGCTCAACTCTGGGAAAACACACTGTGCTGAAAACATCTTTCAACTAGCACCTGATTTCAGTCAGTCACCACCGTTTGAAAACTTAGGCAGGGTCTACGCGGCAAGTGACAAAGAACCTATGAAACGACAAAGCGAAGAAACTCTCTTTCAAGTAACACATCGCTTCACTACATTAGAAGTGGTGGACAAACTATGCGGGTCATGTGCCGACAGAACCGTACACTCAACTCTGTCGAAGTGCACTTGGCGAAAACCATCTTTCAAGTTACATCTTGTATCCCTACGTTAGAAGGGTTTGACAAGCCAGGCAGGGAACAACGAGGAAAGGGACATACACACGACCCTGTGAGAGAATACCGTGGACAAACCATCTCTCAACTAACATCTTGTATCACTAAGTCAAAAATGCGTGAAAAAGCAGGCGGGGCCGATAACGACAGGGCCGTATACTCAATTCTGCCAAACAACAAAGTGAGGAAACCATCCTCCAACTAACATCCTGTTTGACGTAGAAAACTTAGAAAATGTATGCTGGAAACGACGTGGAAGGTGACATATAGCAGCCACTGTGAAAGAATCCTGTGGAGAAAGCGTTTTTCCACTGTCATCATGTGTCACTAAGTTACAAGTGTTTCACTCTTTCAGCTCACACCTTGTTCACTACGTTATAAATGTTGGAAAACCCATGGAGGGCTTATGCGGAAAGTGCCTTGTATGTAACTCTGTGAAAAAAAACAGTGTGGCAAAACCGTCGTTAAGAAAGATCTCGTTTCACAAAATTAGAAGAGTTTGAAACCCTATGCGGGGCGTACAGGGAAAGCGCTAGACACTCACCTCAGGGATACAAACACTTGGGGAAACAACCTTTCACTGAACGTCTGGTTACACTAAATTACAAGCGTTGAAAAACACATGCGGGGCCGAAGTGGAGAGTGCCGTACACTCCTTTCTGGGAAAGAACATTGGGAGGAAACCGTCGTTCACGGTCTACCCCGGGTCTCACTAAGTGAAACGTGTTTGGAAACCTATGTGAAGCCTACACGGAAAGTGCCATCACCTTGCGAAAAGCTTGTGGGGCAACGTTGTTTCAACTATCATCTAGTTTCACTAAGTTAAAATGGCTTCACAGCTATGCGGGATCTGTGCGGAAAGGGCCATATAGGCAACTCTGAGATAGACCACTGTGTGGAACCCATCCTCCAACTCATCTCTCGCTTCACTAAGTTAGAGGTGTTTGAAAACCACGCGGGGCCTACGCCGAAAGTGTCTCATACTCACCTCGGGACACAAGTCTATCTGGGAAGCATCTTTCTGCTGAGATCTGGTTGCACTCAGTAACAAGTGTTTGAAAACGCACGCAGGGCGTAGCAGGATGGTGCCATACACTCACCTCTGGGAAACTACACTGTGGGGAAGCCGCCTTTCAACTACCGTCTGGGTTCGCTGAGATAGGAGTGTTTGAAAACCTAGGAGAAGCCTAACGGCTAAGTGCCACATACTCAACTGTGGGAAACAACAGTGTGCTGAAACGATCTTTCAGCTAACATCTGGCCTCACGAATTGAAAACGGTTTGAAAACTATTCGGGGTCTAGGCGGAAAGTGCCAGGTACTCAGCTCTGTGACACAAGAGCTTGGGGAACCATCTTCCAACTAACATATTTCACTAAGTTAGAAGTCTTTGAAAACCGGGCGGAGACTACACCAAAAGTGTCATACAGTCACCTCTGTGAGTCACTGTGGGGAAGCCATTTTTCCAATAACGTCTCTCTTCACGAGGTTGGAAGTATTTGAACACCCGTGCAGGGCCGGCGTCAAAAGTGCCACATAGTCAACTCTGAAACAACACTGTGGGGTTTCCACGTTTCAATTAACCTCTTCTTGTTCCACTTAGAAGTGTTTGCAAACCTATGCCGGTACTACGCGGGAAGTGCTATAGGCTCAACTCTGTAAAACTCACTGTGGTGAAGCCACAGGCTTCACCCCACAGCCAAAGGGCATCTGGGTTCACTTGTTGGAAGTATGTGAAAACCTATGGGGGCTTATGCGGAAAGTGCCCTATGCTCAAGTGTGTCAAGCAGCTTTTGGGGAAACCACCTTTCAACTAACATCTTGTTTCACCGTGTTAGAAGTGTTTCAAACACTCTCCTAGGAACCATGAGAAAAGTGACGTATACTCGACACAGCCAAATCGTACTGTGGGGAGAAACGGTCTTCCAACTCACATCTGCTGTCGCCAAGTTAAAAGGGTTGGAAAACTTCTGCAGGGCCTATGCGCAAGGGCCGTGTACTCCATTCTGTGAAACGACGCTGTAGGGAAACAATCTTGCGACTAACATCTGGTTTCACTGTGAACTGTCTGAAAACCTACAAAGTGCCATATAGTCAACTGTGTGAAAGAGCACTCTGGGTAAAAGGTCTTGTGACCACCTGATTTAGGACGTTAGAAGCATTTGCAAAACTACGCCGGGATGAATGCAGAAAGTGCCATATACTCAACTCTGTCAAGCTGCACTTTGGCGAAACCATCTTTCAACTAACACCTTGTGTCGCTACCATAGAAACATGTTTGAAAACCTATGGAGGGAATGATGTGGAAAGGGTCATATATACGCAGCTCTGTCCAACCGGGCTTTGGGGAAACCACCTTTCAAGTGACATTTGATTCAACTAAATTGGAAGTGTCTGAAAGCTCCTGTGTGGTCCAGACTGAAAGGGCCTCCCACTCTATGAAAGAACACTGTGGGGAAAACGTCTTTCAACGTTCTCTTTCACTAAGTCAGAAGTGTTGGAAACCCCATGCGGGGATCGATGGGGAAAGTGACGTTGTGAGAGAGTACTGGGAAGAAACCATCTTTCAACTGGCATCTCGTCTCACTGAGAACTGTTTGAAAACATATGCACGGCCTACAAAGTGTACTAGAGTCAACTGTGTGAAAGAACACAGTGGGGAAAAATCATCTTTTAACTAACAGCTCGTTTCGCTCAGTTGGAAGTGTTTGAAGACCTATGTGGGGATCGAGGGGGAAGGTTACATACACCAGCCACTGTGAAAAGAACACTGTGCAGAAACCTTCTTTCAACTGATATCCTGTTTCACCTGGTTAGAAGTGTTTGAAGAACTCCGTGGGGGCTTATGCAGAAAGTGCCATGTACTCTGTCAAGTCCCTGCACGTTGGGACACCCTTTTGTGGAGAAACCGTCCTTCAACCACCATGTTAGAGTTATTATGTTATGTCTGAGTTACGTTCTGTTACAGTTACGTCATGTTATGTTATGTTATGTTATGTTATGTTTTCATGTTACGTTCTGTTATAGCTATTTGAAAACTTTATGCGGGGTCTATGTATAAAGTGCCATACACTCTGGCAAATAACACTGTGCGGAAACCGTCTTTCAACCAAAATCCTATTTCACTACATTAGAAGTGTTGGAAAACCCACGTGGAGTCGACACCAAAAGTGCCATGTACTCAACCTTGTGAAACAACTGTGTGGTGAAACTATCATCTGCTTCCACTGTTAGAAGTACTTGAAGACCCCACGCAGGGCCAACAACGAAAGTGCCGTCTACAAAACTGTATGAAGAAACACTGCGGGGAAACAGCTTGCCACTAAAATCTTATTCCAATCAGATGAAATTGTTTGAAAACCTATGCGGAGCTTATAATGAAAGTGCCGTACACTCATCTCTGTGAAACAACAGCTTATCTGAGAGTTTTATACTCAACTCTATGGAAGAAGACGGTGGGGAAACCTTTCACCTAACATGTGGTTTCTCGAAGCTAGACGTGTGAAAACCAGGTTGCGGCCTATGCAGAAAGTGCCTTACACTCAAATCTGTGAAAGCAGAGTGTGCGGAACCATCTTTCAACAAACTTTCGGTTTCACTAATTTGGAAGTGATGGAAAACTTATGATCGGTTAACTATGAGACAAGTTGCCATATAGTCAACTCTGTGAAACAACACTCTGGTGTGAACCTCTTTCAACGACCGTCTGATTTCACTAATTTAGAAGGGTTTGAAACCCACGCAGGCAGCAATGGGGAATGTACGATTACTCAACTCTGTGCCACAACAGTGTGGTGAAACCATCCTTCATAACATCTTGCTTCCCTGCCAGGTGTTGTCACCATTTGCAGGGAATTTTGACGAGAGTGACTTATACTCTATTGTGTAAAAAAATGTGGAAAAATGGTCTTTCAACCGACATCCTCTTTCACGAACGAAGTGTTTGAAAACCCATGCTGGGGCTTTTGAGGAAACTGCCTTAGAGCCACTCTGTGGGGAATCCATCTTCCAACTAATCTCTTGCTTCACTCTAATGAAGCATAATGGGGCTCGAAAACCATAATGGGGCTACAGTGCACGCGCCACTTACTCGACTCTGTGAAACAGCACGGTCGGGAAACAATCTGTCTCTTAATATCAGTTGCAAGTGTTTGAAAACAGATGCGGGGGCCTATGCACGAGGATCATGCCATGCCTTCAACGTTGTGAAATAACACTGTGGGGAAACCACCTTTCCACTACCATCTCGTTCCTCTTAGAACGGTTTGAAAACCTATGAGAAGCCTAAAAACTAAGGGCCATACACTCAACTGTGTGAAACAACGACGTGGTGAAAGATCTTTCAAATAACATCTGGTTTCAATCATTGAGAATTGAAGACTATTGGGGGTTATGCGGAAAGGGTCATATACTCAAATCTGTGACACAACATGTGGGGAAACCATCTTTCAATCAACATCTTGTATAACTAAACTGGAAGCGTTAGAAAACCCATGGGGAGCCTATGCCGAAAGTGCCATATACTCACTCACCTCTGTCAGCCTGCACTTTGCGGAAACCATCTTGAGAGTAATATCCTGTAGCACCAAGTTAGGAAGGAGCGTTTGAAAAACTATGCGGGTAAAAGGCAGGAAGTACAAGATACTGACAACTGTGGAACAACACTGTGAGAAACCGTCTTTCAACTCAATTCTTCTTTCATTTAGGTTAGAAGTGTTTGAAAACCTAATGCGCGGCGTATGGGGAAAGTGCCATTCTTTCAACTAATATCTGATTTCGCCCAGGGTGAACTCTTTTGGAAACCTATGCACAGCCCACACGGTAAGTGCCATATGCTGAACTCTGTGAAACAACCCTGTGGGGGAAACGATCTTTCAACTAACATTTCGTTTCCCTAAGTTAGAAGTGTTTGAAAAGCTCTGCGGGACCTATGCAGAATTGCCCTATACTCCACTCTCAAACTGAACTCTTAGGGAAGCATTTTTCAGCTAACATCTTTATGAAACTACGTGAGGAGCATTGTAAAACCTGTGTGGGGAACGATGTGGAAAGTGACATATACTGTGGGACCCTGTGAGAAAATAGAGTGGACAATCCATCTATCAATTATCTTGGGGCACTAAGTTTGAAGTGTTTGAAAACCTATGCACGGCTTATGGGGAAAGTGCCATATACTCGACTCCCTTCACATATGTGTGTGGGCAAATCCTATGTCATCTAACCTCATGTATCTCTACGACTGAAGGGTTTGCAACCGCAGGCGGGCCTGCATGAATAAGGCCATATGCACCACTTGGGAAACACCACTGTGGGGAAACCATCCTTCAACTAACATCTTGTTCACTGAGAAGGGTGTGAAACTATGCGGAGCCTTTGCTGAAAGTGCCACGTACAGAACTCGGTGGAAACAACACTGTGGTGAAACGATCTTTCAACGAACATCTCGTTTCAAGCCATAACTCTGTGAAAAAGTTTTGCGGGGTATCTGCCGACAGTGCCATATATTCAACTCGGTGAAACTGCACTTTGCAGGAAGGAAGGCTCTTTCAAGTAACATCTGGTATCTATGTGGGAAATGATGAGGAAAGTGACACATACTGGATACTGTGAGAAAATACCGTGGACAATCCATCTTTCAACTAGCTCGTGTCACTAAGTTGGAAGTGTTTGCAAACCTAGGCGCGGCTTATGCAGAAAGTGCCGTATACTCGACGCTTTGAAAAAAAAGCACTCTGGACGAAGATTCTTTCATGAGTATGTAGTTTCAGAAAACTAAAGCAGTTTGACAAGCAACGCATGACCTACACGGAAAGTGCCATATACGCAACTCTGTGAAACAACGCTCTGAGGAAATGATCCTTCACCTAACATCTGGTTTCATTAAGTTGTGTTTGAATGCAAATGTTGGCCTAGAAGAATAGAACCATGTACTCAATACCGTGAAACAACAATGTGGTGAAACCATCTTCCGACCACCATCTGCTTTCACTACGTTAGATGTGATTGAAACACCTTACAGGGAGGAACACTTAAAGTGCCGTAAACTCCGCTCTGTCGAACACTGCTGTGGTGAAACATACCTTCAACCAACCTCCGTTTCATCGAGTGACAACGGTTTGAAAAGCTATGCGGGACCCACAGGACAAGTGCCATATACTCAACACTGTGAAACAACACTGTGGAGAAACCCTATTTCAACCAAAACTTCGTTTCACTAAATTAGAAGTCTTTGAAACTCTATGAGCGACAGAGACGGAAAGGGCCATCTATTCAACTCTGTAACCAACAATACTGTGGTGAAAGAAACTTCAACTAACACTTGGTTTCACTGAGAGAACTCTTTGAAGACATAGGCAGGCCTACCCTGTGTCATACATTCATCTCTGTGAATCGACACATGGTGAAACCATCCTTCAGCTAGCATCACGTTTCACCCTGAAGTGTCTGAAAAGTTATGCGCGGGGCTATGCCGACAGTGCCATGCACTCAATTCTGTGAAATTGGACTTTGCGAAAACCACCTTTCAGCGAACATCATGTATCGTTACGTTGGAAGGTTTGAAAACATGCGCAGCTTATAGGAAATGCCAGAGAGTCAACTCTGAAAAACCACTGGTGAGAAACTGTCACCGAACATCTGCTTTCACGTCGTTAAAATAGTTTGAAAACTTAGGCATGACTTACAAGGAAACTGCCATCTACCCAAATCTGTTAAGTAACAATCTGGTGAAGTTGTCTTTCAATTAACATCGATCTGGTTTATATGAGTGGCAACTCTGGAAAACTCTCTGGGGTCAACATGGTAAGTGCGTTTGTAGGCACTGGCTTTGACAACCTATGCAGCTCCTGGCCGGAAAAACCAATACACTTCATTCACTGTGCGAAACAAAACTATGGGGAAATCATCTCGGTACGAACAACTGCTTTCACTACGTTAGAGCTTGTCCAAAACCATGGCGGGCCCTAGGCAAAAAGTGCCATATACGCAATTCTGTCAAACAACACTGGGGAATCCATCTTCCCACTAACCTCTGGTTTCACTAAGTTACCGGAGTTTGAACAGCCCGGCAGGGAATTGTGCGGAATGTGCCATATACTCAACTCCCTGAAACAACAGTATGCTGAAGCTCTCTTTCACCATTTGGTTTCAGAAACTTAAAGTAATTTCAACACCTAAGCATGACTTCCATGGAACGTGCCATATGCGCAACTGTTGAAACAACACTGTGGTGAAGCCACGTTTCACCTGAAACCTGCTTCCACTAGAGCTACAAATGTTTGAACACACGTGCGGGGCCCAGGCCGATAGTGCCATTTACTACCTTCTGTGAAATATGCTGGGTGAAACATTCCCTCAACTAACATCGGATTTCACCCAGTGAGAACTATTGGAAAACCTACTCAGAGAGTGCAGTAGACGCAACTCTATGAAAGGCCGGGGAGGTTATCGTTCTGTCACCTTGTCGTATGGTGAGAAGGGTTTGAAACGTTATGCGAACTCTATGAGGAAAGTGCCTTGTCCTCAACTTTGTGAAACAGCACTGTGGCGAAGGCGTCGTCCCTCTAGCATCTGATCTCAGAATTGGTGGAAAAGGAACGGCGGGTCTACAGGCAACGTGCCATATATTCCACTCTGTAAAACAGCACTGTGGGGAAGGGAAATCTTTCCCCTAAAGCTTCCTTTCACCAAGCTACAAACGTTGCAATGCACATGTGGGGCCTAGGCAGATAGTGCCATAGGCTGCATTCTCTGAAAATAACTGTGGGTGGAACATTCTTTCAAGTAACATTTGATTTCGCTAAGTGAGAACTCATGGGAACACCTATGCAAGGCCTACAGGACAAGGGTCGTATACTCATCTCTGTGAAACAACAGGGGGAGAAAGCGTCTTTCAAGTAGCATCCCGTTTCACAAGGTTAGAAGTCTTTGAATAGCTACGCGGAGCCTAGGCCAATAGTGCCAACTACTCAAACCTGTCACCCTACAGCCTGCAACAACCAAATTTCCACTACCATCTTCCTTCACGAAGGTAGAAGTGTTTGCAAACCTATGCGGGGAATGATGCGGAAAATGACCTTTAATCGACCCTGTGAGAGACTACTGTGGACAAACCATCTTTCAAGTGACAACTTGTGTCACTAAGGGAGACGCCTTTGAAAACCCTTGCGCGGCTTAGGAGGATAGTGTCATATACACAACTCTGTGAACCAACAGGGTGGAGAAGGAATCTTTCGCCTACCATCTGGTTTCACAAAGTTAAAATGTTTGAAAACCTATGCACGATCTACGTGGCAAGTTCCCTATACTCCACTCTGAAACACTCGGGGGAAATACTCTTTCACCTTAGAGCGTCTTTCACGAAGTGTGCAATGTTTGGATACACACGCGGGGCCTAGGCGGATAGTGTCATATACTCCACTCTGTGAAACAACGTTGCGGTGCAACAATCTTCCAACTGCCATCTGGTTTCACCGAGTGAGAACTCACTGAAAACCTAGGCACGGCTCATAATGTCAAACTGCCCTTTGTGGCAACCATCTTTCCAACTAACAGCTTCCATCCCTACATTAGAAGCGTTTCAAAACCTATGCGGGGAACGATGTGCAAAGTGACCCATAGTCGACGCTGTGAGAGAGTACTCTGGACAAACCACCTTGCAAGTAACTTCTTGTTCCACCAAGATAGAAGAGTCTGGAAATCTAAGCACGGACTAGACGGGAAGTGCGAGATGCTCAACTCTGGGAAAACACACTGTGCTGAAAACATCTTTCAACTAGCACCTGATTTCAGTCAGTCACCACCGTTTGAAAACTTAGGCAGGGTCTACGCGGCAAGTGACAAAGAACCTATGAAACGACAAAGCGAAGAAACTCTCTTTCAAGTAACACATCGCTTCACTACATTAGAAGTGGTGGACAAACTATGCGGGTCATGTGCCGACAGAACCGTACACTCAACTCTGTCGAAGTGCACTTGGCGAAAACCATCTTTCAAGTTACATCTTGTATCCCTACGTTAGAAGGGTTTGACAAGCCAGGCAGGGAACAACGAGGAAAGGGACATACACACGACCCTGTGAGAGAATACCGTGGACAAACCATCTCTCAACTAACATCTTGTATCACTAAGTCAAAAATGCGTGAAAAAGCAGGCGGGGCCGATAACGACAGGGCCGTATACTCAATTCTGCCAAACAACAAAGTGAGGAAACCATCCTCCAACTAACATCCTGTTTGACGTAGAAAACATAGAAAATGTATGCTGGAAACGACGTGGAAGGTGACATATAGCAGCCACTGTGAAAGAATCCTGTGGAGAAAGCGTTTTTCCACTGTCATCATGTGTCACTAAGTTACAAGTGTTTCACTCTTTCAGCTCACACCTTGTTCACTACGTTATAAATGTTGGAAAACCCATGGAGGGCTTATGCGGAAAGTGCCTTGTATGTAACTCTGTGAAAAAAAACAGTGTGGCAAAACCGTCGTTAAGAAAGATCTCGTTTCACAAAATTAGAAGAGTTTGAAACCCTATGCGGGGCGTACAGGGAAAGCGCTAGACACTCACCTCAGGGATACAAACACTTGGGGAAACAACCTTTCACTGAACGTCTGGTTACACTAAATTACAAGCGTTGAAAAACACATGCGGGGCCGAAGTGGAGAGTGCCGTACACTCCTTTCTGGGAAAGAACATTGGGAGGAAACCGTCGTTCACGGTCTACCCCGGGTCTCACTAAGTGAAACGTGTTTGGAAACCTATGTGAAGCCTACACGGAAAGTGCCATCACCTTGCGAAAAGCTTGTGGGGCAACGTTGTTTCAACTATCATCTAGTTTCACTAAGTTAAAATGGCTTCACAGCTATGCGGGATCTGTGCGGAAAGGGCCATATAGGCAACTCTGAGATAGACCACTGTGTGGAACCCATCCTCCAACTCATCTCTCGCTTCACTAAGTTAGAGGTGTTTGAAAACCACGCGGGGCCTACGCCGAAAGTGTCTCATACTCACCTCGGGACACAAGTCTATCTGGGAAGCATCTTTCTGCTGAGATCTGGTTGCACTCAGTAACAAGTGTTTGAAAACGCACGCAGGGCGTAGCAGGATGGTGCCATACACTCACCTCTGGGAAACTACACTGTGGGGAAGCCGCCTTTCAACTACCGTCTGGGTTCGCTGAGATAGGAGTGTTTGAAAACCTAGGAGAAGCCTAACGGCTAAGTGCCACATACTCAACTGTGGGAAACAACAGTGTGCTGAAACGATCTTTCAGCTAACATCTGGCCTCACGAATTGAAAACGGTTTGAAAACTATTCGGGGTCTAGGCGGAAAGTGCCAGGTACTCAGCTCTGTGACACAAGAGCTTGGGGAACCATCTTCCAACTAACATATTTCACTAAGTTAGAAGTCTTTGAAAACCGGGCGGAGACTACACCAAAAGTGTCATACAGTCACCTCTGTGAGTCACTGTGGGGAAGCCATTTTTCCAATAACGTCTCTCTTCACGAGGTTGGAAGTATTTGAACACCCGTGCAGGGCCGGCGTCAAAAGTGCCACATAGTCAACTCTGAAACAACACTGTGGGGTTTCCACGTTTCAATTAACCTCTTCTTGTTCCACTTAGAAGTGTTTGCAAACCTATGCCGGTACTACGCGGGAAGTGCTATAGGCTCAACTCTGTAAAACTCACTGTGGTGAAGCCACAGGCTTCACCCCACAGCCAAAGGGCATCTGGGTTCACTTGTTGGAAGTATGTGAAAACCTATGGGGGCTTATGCGGAAAGTGCCCTATGCTCAAGTGTGTCAAGCAGCTTTTGGGGAAACCACCTTTCAACTAACATCTTGTTTCACCGTGTTAGAAGTGTTTCAAACACTCTCCTAGGAACCATGAGAAAAGTGACGTATACTCGACACAGCCAAATCGTACTGTGGGGAGAAACGGTCTTCCAACTCACATCTGCTGTCGCCAAGTTAAAAGGGTTGGAAAACTTCTGCAGGGCCTATGCGCAAGGGCCGTGTACTCCATTCTGTGAAACGACGCTGTAGGGAAACAATCTTGCGACTAACATCTGGTTTCACTGTGAACTGTCTGAAAACCTACAAAGTGCCATATAGTCAACTGTGTGAAAGAGCACTCTGGGTAAAAGGTCTTGTGACCACCTGATTTAGGACGTTAGAAGCATTTGCAAAACTACGCCGGGATGAATGCAGAAAGTGCCATATACTCAACTCTGTCAAGCTGCACTTTGGCGAAACCATCTTTCAACTAACACCTTGTGTCGCTACCATAGAAACATGTTTGAAAACCTATGGAGGGAATGATGTGGAAAGGGTCATATATACGCAGCTCTGTCCAACCGGGCTTTGGGGAAACCACCTTTCAAGTGACATTTGATTCAACTAAATTGGAAGTGTCTGAAAGCTCCTGTGTGGTCCAGACTGAAAGGGCCTCCCACTCTATGAAAGAACACTGTGGGGAAAACGTCTTTCAACGTTCTCTTTCACTAAGTCAGAAGTGTTGGAAACCCCATGCGGGGATCGATGGGGAAAGTGACGTTGTGAGAGAGTACTGGGAAGAAACCATCTTTCAACTGGCATCTCGTCTCACTGAGAACTGTTTGAAAACATATGCACGGCCTACAAAGTGTACTAGAGTCAACTGTGTGAAAGAACACAGTGGGGAAAAATCATCTTTTAACTAACAGCTCGTTTCGCTCAGTTGGAAGTGTTTGAAGACCTATGTGGGGATCGAGGGGGAAGGTTACATACACCAGCCACTGTGAAAAGAACACTGTGCAGAAACCTTCTTTCAACTGATATCCTGTTTCACCTGGTTAGAAGTGTTTGAAGAACTCCGTGGGGGCTTATGCAGAAAGTGCCATGTACTCTGTCAAGTCCCTGCACGTTGGGACACCCTTTTGTGGAGAAACCGTCCTTCAACCACCATGTTAGAGTTATTATGTTATGTCTGAGTTACGTTATGTTACAGTTACGTCATGTTATGTTATGTTATGTTATGTTATGTTATGTTATGTTATGTTATGTTTTCATGTTACGTTCTGTTATAGCTATTTGAAAACTTTATGCGGGGTCTATGTATAAAGTGCCATACACTCTGGCAAATAACACTGTGCGGAAACCGTCTTTCAACCAAAATCCTATTTCACTACATTAGAAGTGTTGGAAAACCCATGTGGAGTCGACACCAAAAGTGCCATGTACTCAACCTTGTGAAACAACTGTGTGGTGAAACTATCATCTGCTTCCACTGTTAGAAGTACTTGAAGACCCACGCAGGGCCAACAACGAAAGTGCCGTCTACAAAACTGTATGAAGAAACACTGCGGGGAAACAGCTTGCCACTAAAATCTTATTCCAATCAGATGAAATTGTTTGAAAACCTATGCGGAGCTTATAATGAAAGTGCCGTACACTCATCTCTGTGAAACAACAGCTTATCTGAGAGTTTTATACTCAACTCTATGGAAGAAGACGGTGGGGAAACCTTTCACCTAACATGTGGTTTCTCGAAGCTAGACGTGTGAAAACCAGGTTGCGGCCTAGGCAGAAAGTGCCTTACACTCAAATCTGTGAAAGCAGAGTGTGCGGAACCATCTTTCAACAAACTTTCGGTTTCACTAATTTGGAAGTGATGGAAAACTTATGATCGGTTAACTATGAGACAAGTTGCCATATAGTCAACTCTGTGAAACAACACTCTGGTGTGAACCTCTTTCAACGACCGTCTGATTTCACTAATTTAGAAGGGTTTGAAAACCCACGCAGGCAGCAATGGGGAATGTACGATTACTCAACTCTGTGCCACAACAGTGTGGTGAAACCATCCTTCATAACATCTTGCTTCCCTGCCAGGTGTTGTCACCATTTGCAGTGAATTTTGACGAGAGTGTCTTATACTCTATTGTGTAAAAAATGTGGAAAAATGGTCTTTCAACCGACATCCTCTTTCACGAACGAAGTGTTTGAAAACCCATGCTGGGCTTTTGAGGAAACTGCCTTAGAGCCACTCTGTGGGGAATCCATCTTCCAACTAATCTCTTGCTTCACTCTAATGAAGCATAATGGGGCTCGAAAACCATAATGGGGCTACAGTGCACGCGCCACTTACTCGACTCTGTGAAACAGCACGGTCGGGAAACAATCTGTCTCTTAATATCAGTTGCAAGTGTTTGAAAACAGATGCGGGGCCTATGCACGAGGATCATGCCATGCCTTCAACGTTGTGAAATAACACTGTGGGGAAACCACCTTTCCACTACCATCTCGTTCCTCTTAGAACGGTTTGAAAACCTATGAGAAGCCTAAAAACTAAGGGCCATACACTCAACTGTGTGAAACAACGACGTGGTGAAAAGATCTTTCAAATAACATCTGGTTTCAATCATTGAGAATTGAAGACTATTGGGGGTTATGCGGAAAGGGTCATATACTCAAATCTGTGACACAACATGTGGGGAAACCATCTTTCAATCAACATCTTGTATAACTAAACTGGAAGCGTTAGAAAACCCATGGGGAGCCTATGCCGAAAGTGCCATATACTCACTCACCTCTGTCAGCCTGCACTTTGCGGAAACCATCTTGAGAGTAATATCCTGTAGCACCAAGTTAGGAAGGAGCGTTTGAAAAACTATGCGGGTAAAAGGCAGGAAGTACAAGATACTGACAACTGTGGAACAACACTGTGAGAAACCGTCTTTCAACTCAATTCTTCTTTCATTTAGGTTAGAAGTGTTTGAAAACCTATGCGCGGCGTATGGGGAAAGTGCCATTCTTTCAACTAATATCTGATTTCGCCCAGGGTGAACTCTTTTGGAAACCTATGCACAGCCCACACGGTAAGTGCCATATGCTGAACTCTGTGAAACAACCCTGTGGGGAAACGATCTTTCAACTAACATTTCGTTTCCCTAAGTTAGAAGTGTTTGAAAAGCTCTGCGGGACCTATGCAGAATTGCCCTATACTCCACTCTCAAACTGAACTCTTAGGGAAGCATTTTTCAGCTAACATCTTTATGAAACTACGTGAGGAGCATTGTAAAACCTGTGTGGGGAACGATGTGGAAAGTGACATATACTGTGGGACCCTGTGAGAAAATAGAGTGGACAATCCATCTATCAATTATCTTGGGGCACTAAGTTTGAAGTGTTTGAAAACCTATGCACGGCTTATGGGGAAAGTGCCATATACTCGACTCCCTTCACATATGTGTGTGGGCAAATCCTATGTCATCTAACCTCATGTATCTCTACGACTGAAGGGTTTGCAACCGCAGGCGGGGCCTGCATGAATAAGGCCATATGCACCACTTGGGAAACACCACTGTGGGGAAACCATCCTTCAACTAACATCTTGTTCACTGAGAAGGGTGTGAAACTATGCGGAGCCTTTGCTGAAAGTGCCACGTACAGAACTCGGTGGAAACAACACTGTGGTGAAACGATCTTTCAACGAACATCTCGTTTCAAGCCATAACTCTGTGAAAAAGTTTGCGGGGTATCTGCCGACAGTGCCATATATTCAACTCGGTGAAACTGCACTTTGCAGGAAGGAAGGCTCTTTCAAGTAACATCTGGTATCACGAAGTCAGAAGGGTTTGAAAACCTATGTGGGTAATGATGAGGAAAGTGACACATACTGGATACTGTGAGAAAATACCGTGGACAATCCATCTTTCAACTAGCTCGTGTCACTAAGTTGGAAGTGTTTGCAAACCTAGGCGCGGCTTATGCAGAAAGTGCCGTATACTCGACGCTTTGAAAAAAAGCACTCTGGACGAAGATTCTTTCATGAGTATGTAGTTTCAGAAAACTAAAGCAGTTTGACAAGCAACGCATGACCTACACGGAAAGTGCCATATACACAACTCTGTGAAACAACGCTCTGAGGAAATGATCCTTCACCTAACATCTGGTTTCATTAAGTTGTGTTTGAATGCAAATGTTGGCCTAGAAGAATAGAACCATGTACTCAATACCGTGAAACAACAATGTGGTGAAACCATCTTCCGACCACCATCTGCTTTCACTACGTTAGATGTGATTGAAACACCTTACAGGGAGGAACACTTAAAGTGCCGTAAACTCCGCTCTGTCGAACACTGCTGTGGTGAAACATACCTTCAACCAACCTCCGTTTCATCGAGTGACAACGGTTTGAAAAGCTATGCGGGACCCACAGGACAAGTGCCATATACTCAACACTGTGAAACAACACTGTGGAGAAACCCTATTTCAACCAAAACTTCGTTTCACTAAATTAGAAGTCTTTGAAACTCTATGAGCGACAGAGACGGAAAGGGCCATCTATTCAACTCTGTAACCAACAATACTGTGGTGAAAGAAACTTCAACTAACACTTGGTTTCACTGAGAGAACTCTTTGAAGACATAGGCAGGCCTACCCTGTGTCATACATTCATCTCTGTGAATCGACACATGGTGAAACCATCCTTCAGCTAGCATCACGTTTCACCCTGAAGTGTCTGAAAAGTTATGCGCGGGGCTATGCCGACGGTGCCATGCACTCAATTCTGTGAAATTGGACTTTGCGAAAACCACCTTTCAGCGAACATCATGTATCGTTACGTTGGAAGGTTTGAAAACATGCGCAGCTTATAGGAAATGCCAGAGAGTCAACTCTGAAAAACCACTGGTGAGAAACTGTCACCGAACATCTGCTTTCACGTCGTTAAAATAGTTTGAAAACTTAGGCATGACTTACAAGGAAACTGCCATCTACCCAAATCTGTTAAGTAACAATCTGGTGAAGTTGTCTTTCAATTAACATCGATCTGGTTTATATGAGTGGCAACTCTGGAAAACTCTCTGGGGTCAACATGGTAAGTGCGTTTGTAGGCACTGGCTTTGACAACCTATGCAGCTCCTGGCCGGAAAAACCAATACACTTCATTCACTGTGCGAAACAAAACTATGGGGAAATCATCTCGGTACGAACAACTGCTTTCACTACGTTAGAGCTTGTCCAAAACCATGGCGGGCCCTAGGCAAAAAGTGCCATATACGCAATTCTGTCAAACAACACTGGGGAATCCATCTTCCCACTAACCTCTGGTTTCACTAAGTTACCGGAGTTTGAACAGCCCGGCAGGGAATTGTGCGGAATGTGCCATATACTCAACTCCCTGAAACAACAGTATGCTGAAGCTCTCTTTCACCATTTGGTTTCAGAAACTTAAAGTAATTTCAACACCTAAGCATGACTTCCATGGAACGTGCCATATGCGCAACTGTTGAAACAACACTGTGGTGAAGCCACGTTTCACCTGAAACCTGCTTCCACTAGAGCTACAAATGTTTGAACACACGTGCGGGGCCCAGGCCGATAGTGCCATTTACTACCTTCTGTGAAATATGCTGGGTGAAACATTCCCTCAACTAACATCGGATTTCACCCAGTGAGAACTATTGGAAAACCTACTCAGAGAGTGCAGTAGACGCAACTCTATGAAAGGCCGGGGAGGTTATCGTTCTGTCACCTTGTCGTATGGTGAGAAGGGTTTGAAACGTTATGCGAACTCTATGAGGAAAGTGCCTTGTCCTCAACTTTGTGAAACAGCACTGTGGCGAAGGCGTCGTCCCTCTAGCATCTGATCTCAGAATTGGTGGAAAAGGAACGGCGGGTCTACAGGCAACGTGCCATATATTCCACTCTGTAAAACAGCACTGTGGGGAAGGGAAATCTTTCCCCTAAAGCTTCCTTTCACCAAGCTACAAACGTTGCAATGCACATGTGGGGCCTAGGCAGATAGTGCCATAGGCTGCATTCTCTGAAAATAACTGTGGGTGGAACATTCTTTCAAGTAACATTTGATTTCGCTAAGTGAGAACTCATGGGAACACCTATGCAAGGCCTACAGGACAAGGGTCGTATACTCATCTCTGTGAAACAACAGGGGGAGAAAGCGTCTTTCAAGTAGCATCCCGTTTCACAAGGTTAGAAGTCTTTGAATAGCTACGCGGAGCCTAGGCCAATAGTGCCAACTACTCAAACCTGTCACCCTACAGCCTGCAACAACCAAATTTCCACTACCATCTTCCTTCACGAAGGTAGAAGTGTTTGCAAACCTATGCGGGGAATGATGCGGAAAATGACCTTTAATCGACCCTGTGAGAGACTACTGTGGACAAACCATCTTTCAAGTGACAACTTGTGTCACTAAGGGAGACGCCTTTGAAAACCCTTGCGCGGCTTAGGAGGATAGTGTCATATACACAACTCTGTGAACCAACAGGGTGGAGAAGGAATCTTTCGCCTACCATCTGGTTTCACAAAGTTAAAATGTTTGAAAACCTATGCACGATCTACGTGGCAAGTTCCCTATACTCCACTCTGAAACACTCGGGGGAAATACTCTTTCACCTTAGAGCGTCTTTCACGAAGTGTGCAATGTTTGGATACACACGCGGGGCCTAGGCGGATAGTGTCATATACTCCACTCTGTGAAACAACGTTGCGGTGCAACAATCTTCCAACTGCCATCTGGTTTCACCGAGTGAGAACTCACTGAAAACCTAGGCACGGCTCATAATGTCAAACTGCCCTTTGTGGCAACCATCTTTCCAACTAACAGCTTCCATCCCTACATTAGAAGCGTTTCAAAACCTATGCGGGGAACGATGTGCAAAGTGACCCATAGTCGACGCTGTGAGAGAGTACTCTGGACAAACCACCTTGCAAGTAACTTCTTGTTCCACCAAGATAGAAGAGTCTGGAAATCTAAGCACGGACTAGACGGGAAGTGCGAGATGCTCAACTCTGGGAAAACACACTGTGCTGAAAACATCTTTCAACTAGCACCTGATTTCAGTCAGTCACCACCGTTTGAAAACTTAGGCAGGGTCTACGCGGCAAGTGACAAAGAACCTATGAAACGACAAAGCGAAGAAACTCTCTTTCAAGTAACACATCGCTTCACTACATTAGAAGTGGTGGACAAACTATGCGGGTCATGTGCCGACAGAACCGTACACTCAACTCTGTCGAAGTGCACTTGGCGAAAACCATCTTTCAAGTTACATCTTGTATCCCTACGTTAGAAGGGTTTGACAAGCCAGGCAGGGAACAACGAGGAAAGGGACATACACACGACCCTGTGAGAGAATACCGTGGACAAACCATCTCTCAACTAACATCTTGTATCACTAAGTCAAAAATGCGTGAAAAAGCAGGCGGGGCCGATAACGACAGGGCCGTATACTCAATTCTGCCAAACAACAAAGTGAGGAAACCATCCTCCAACTAACATCCTGTTTGACGTAGAAAACTTAGAAAATGTATGCTGGAAACGACGTGGAAGGTGACATATAGCAGCCACTGTGAAAGAATCCTGTGGAGAAAGCGTTTTTCCACTGTCATCATGTGTCACTAAGTTACAAGTGTTTCACTCTTTCAGCTCACACCTTGTTCACTACGTTATAAATGTTGGAAAACCCATGGAGGGCTTATGCGGAAAGTGCCTTGTATGTAACTCTGTGAAAAAAAACAGTGTGGCAAAACCGTCGTTAAGAAAGATCTCGTTTCACAAAATTAGAAGAGTTTGAAACCCTATGCGGGGCGTACAGGGAAAGCGCTAGACACTCACCTCAGGGATACAAACACTTGGGGAAACAACCTTTCACTGAACGTCTGGTTACACTAAATTACAAGCGTTGAAAAACACATGCGGGGCCGAAGTGGAGAGTGCCGTACACTCCTTTCTGGGAAAGAACATTGGGAGGAAACCGTCGTTCACGGTCTACCCCGGGTCTCACTAAGTGAAACGTGTTTGGAAACCTATGTGAAGCCTACACGGAAAGTGCCATCACCTTGCGAAAAGCTTGTGGGGCAACGTTGTTTCAACTATCATCTAGTTTCACTAAGTTAAAATGGCTTCACAGCTATGCGGGATCTGTGCGGAAAGGGCCATATAGGCAACTCTGAGATAGACCACTGTGTGGAACCCATCCTCCAACTCATCTCTCGCTTCACTAAGTTAGAGGTGTTTGAAAACCACGCGGGGCCTACGCCGAAAGTGTCTCATACTCACCTCGGGACACAAGTCTATCTGGGAAGCATCTTTCTGCTGAGATCTGGTTGCACTCAGTAACAAGTGTTTGAAAACGCACGCAGGGCGTAGCAGGATGGTGCCATACACTCACCTCTGGGAAACTACACTGTGGGGAAGCCGCCTTTCAACTACCGTCTGGGTTCGCTGAGATAGGAGTGTTTGAAAACCTAGGAGAAGCCTAACGGCTAAGTGCCACATACTCAACTGTGGGAAACAACAGTGTGCTGAAACGATCTTTCAGCTAACATCTGGCCTCACGAATTGAAAACGGTTTGAAAACTATTCGGGGTCTAGGCGGAAAGTGCCAGGTACTCAGCTCTGTGACACAAGAGCTTGGGGAACCATCTTCCAACTAACATATTTCACTAAGTTAGAAGTCTTTGAAAACCGGGCGGAGACTACACCAAAAGTGTCATACAGTCACCTCTGTGAGTCACTGTGGGGAAGCCATTTTTCCAATAACGTCTCTCTTCACGAGGTTGGAAGTATTTGAACACCCGTGCAGGGCCGGCGTCAAAAGTGCCACATAGTCAACTCTGAAACAACACTGTGGGGTTTCCACGTTTCAATTAACCTCTTCTTGTTCCACTTAGAAGTGTTTGCAAACCTATGCCGGTACTACGCGGGAAGTGCTATAGGCTCAACTCTGTAAAACTCACTGTGGTGAAGCCACAGGCTTCACCCCACAGCCAAAGGGCATCTGGGTTCACTTGTTGGAAGTATGTGAAAACCTATGGGGGCTTATGCGGAAAGTGCCCTATGCTCAAGTGTGTCAAGCAGCTTTTGGGGAAACCACCTTTCAACTAACATCTTGTTTCACCGTGTTAGAAGTGTTTCAAACACTCTCCTAGGAACCATGAGAAAAGTGACGTATACTCGACACAGCCAAATCGTACTGTGGGGAGAAACGGTCTTCCAACTCACATCTGCTGTCGCCAAGTTAAAAGGGTTGGAAAACTTCTGCAGGGCCTATGCGCAAGGGCCGTGTACTCCATTCTGTGAAACGACGCTGTAGGGAAACAATCTTGCGACTAACATCTGGTTTCACTGTGAACTGTCTGAAAACCTACAAAGTGCCATATAGTCAACTGTGTGAAAGAGCACTCTGGGTAAAAGGTCTTGTGACCACCTGATTTAGGACGTTAGAAGCATTTGCAAAACTACGCCGGGATGAATGCAGAAAGTGCCATATACTCAACTCTGTCAAGCTGCACTTTGGCGAAACCATCTTTCAACTAACACCTTGTGTCGCTACCATAGAAACATGTTTGAAAACCTATGGAGGGAATGATGTGGAAAGGGTCATATATACGCAGCTCTGTCCAACCGGGCTTTGGGGAAACCACCTTTCAAGTGACATTTGATTCAACTAAATTGGAAGTGTCTGAAAGCTCCTGTGTGGTCCAGACTGAAAGGGCCTCCCACTCTATGAAAGAACACTGTGGGGAAAACGTCTTTCAACGTTCTCTTTCACTAAGTCAGAAGTGTTGGAAACCCCATGCGGGGATCGATGGGGAAAGTGACGTTGTGAGAGAGTACTGGGAAGAAACCATCTTTCAACTGGCATCTCGTCTCACTGAGAACTGTTTGAAAACATATGCACGGCCTACAAAGTGTACTAGAGTCAACTGTGTGAAAGAACACAGTGGGGAAAAATCATCTTTTAACTAACAGCTCGTTTCGCTCAGTTGGAAGTGTTTGAAGACCTATGTGGGGATCGAGGGGGAAGGTTACATACACCAGCCACTGTGAAAAGAACACTGTGCAGAAACCTTCTTTCAACTGATATCCTGTTTCACCTGGTTAGAAGTGTTTGAAGAACTCCGTGGGGGCTTATGCAGAAAGTGCCATGTACTCTGTCAAGTCCCTGCACGTTGGGACACCCTTTTGTGGAGAAACCGTCCTTCAACCACCATGTTAGAGTTATTATGTTATGTCTGAGTTACGTTATGTTACAGTTACGTCATGTTATGTTATGTTATGTTATGTTATGTTATGTTATGTTTTCATGTTACGTTCTGTTATAGCTATTTGAAAACTTTATGCGGGGTCTATGTATAAAGTGCCATACACTCTGGCAAATAACACTGTGCGGAAACCGTCTTTCAACCAAAATCCTATTTCACTACATTAGAAGTGTTGGAAAACCCATGTGGAGTCGACACCAAAAGTGCCATGTACTCAACCTTGTGAAACAACTGTGTGGTGAAACTATCATCTGCTTCCACTGTTAGAAGTACTTGAAGACCCACGCAGGGCCAACAACGAAAGTGCCGTCTACAAAACTGTATGAAGAAACACTGCGGGGAAACAGCTTGCCACTAAAATCTTATTCCAATCAGATGAAATTGTTTGAAAACCTATGCGGAGCTTATAATGAAAGTGCCGTACACTCATCTCTGTGAAACAACAGCTTATCTGAGAGTTTTATACTCAACTCTATGGAAGAAGACGGTGGGGAAACCTTTCACCTAACATGTGGTTTCTCGAAGCTAGACGTGTGAAAACCAGGTTGCGGCCTAGGCAGAAAGTGCCTTACACTCAAATCTGTGAAAGCAGAGTGTGCGGAACCATCTTTCAACAAACTTTCGGTTTCACTAATTTGGAAGTGATGGAAAACTTATGATCGGTTAACTATGAGACAAGTTGCCATATAGTCAACTCTGTGAAACAACACTCTGGTGTGAACCTCTTTCAACGACCGTCTGATTTCACTAATTTAGAAGGGTTTGAAAACCCACGCAGGCAGCAATGGGGAATGTACGATTACTCAACTCTGTGCCACAACAGTGTGGTGAAACCATCCTTCATAACATCTTGCTTCCCTGCCAGGTGTTGTCACCATTTGCAGGGAATTTTGACGAGAGTGACTTATACTCTATTGTGTAAAAAATGTGGAAAAATGGTCTTTCAACCGACATCCTCTTTCACGAACGAAGTGTTTGAAAACCCATGCTGGGCTTTTGAGGAAACTGCCTTAGAGCCACTCTGTGGGGAATCCATCTTCCAACTAATCTCTTGCTTCACTCTAATGAAGCATAATGGGGCTCGAAAACCATAATGGGGCTACAGTGCACGCGCCACTTACTCGACTCTGTGAAACAGCACGGTCGGGAAACAATCTGTCTCTTAATATCAGTTGCAAGTGTTTGAAAACAGATGCGGGGCCTATGCACGAGGATCATGCCATGCCTTCAACGTTGTGAAATAACACTGTGGGGAAACCACCTTTCCACTACCATCTCGTTCCTCTTAGAACGGTTTGAAAACCTATGAGAAGCCTAAAAACTAAGGGCCATACACTCAACTGTGTGAAACAACGACGTGGTGAAAAGATCTTTCAAATAACATCTGGTTTCAATCATTGAGAATTGAAGACTATTGGGGGTTATGCGGAAAGGGTCATATACTCAAATCTGTGACACAACATGTGGGGAAACCATCTTTCAATCAACATCTTGTATAACTAAACTGGAAGCGTTAGAAAACCCATGGGGAGCCTATGCCGAAAGTGCCATATACTCACTCACCTCTGTCAGCCTGCACTTTGCGGAAACCATCTTGAGAGTAATATCCTGTAGCACCAAGTTAGGAAGGAGCGTTTGAAAAACTATGCGGGTAAAAGGCAGGAAGTACAAGATACTGACAACTGTGGAACAACACTGTGAGAAACCGTCTTTCAACTCAATTCTTCTTTCATTTAGGTTAGAAGTGTTTGAAAACCTATGCGCGGCGTATGGGGAAAGTGCCATTCTTTCAACTAATATCTGATTTCGCCCAGGGTGAACTCTTTTGGAAACCTATGCACAGCCCACACGGTAAGTGCCATATGCTGAACTCTGTGAAACAACCCTGTGGGGAAACGATCTTTCAACTAACATTTCGTTTCCCTAAGTTAGAAGTGTTTGAAAAGCTCTGCGGGACCTATGCAGAATTGCCCTATACTCCACTCTCAAACTGAACTCTTAGGGAAGCATTTTTCAGCTAACATCTTTATGAAACTACGTGAGGAGCATTGTAAAACCTGTGTGGGGAACGATGTGGAAAGTGACATATACTGTGGGACCCTGTGAGAAAATAGAGTGGACAATCCATCTATCAATTATCTTGGGGCACTAAGTTTGAAGTGTTTGAAAACCTATGCACGGCTTATGGGGAAAGTGCCATATACTCGACTCCCTTCACATATGTGTGTGGGCAAATCCTATGTCATCTAACCTCATGTATCTCTACGACTGAAGGGTTTGCAACCGCAGGCGGGGCCTGCATGAATAAGGCCATATGCACCACTTGGGAAACACCACTGTGGGGAAACCATCCTTCAACTAACATCTTGTTCACTGAGAAGGGTGTGAAACTATGCGGAGCCTTTGCTGAAAGTGCCACGTACAGAACTCGGTGGAAACAACACTGTGGTGAAACGATCTTTCAACGAACATCTCGTTTCAAGCCATAACTCTGTGAAAAAGTTTGCGGGGTATCTGCCGACAGTGCCATATATTCAACTCGGTGAAACTGCACTTTGCAGGAAGGAAGGCTCTTTCAAGTAACATCTGGTATCACGAAGTCAGAAGGGTTTGAAAACCTATGTGGGTAATGATGAGGAAAGTGACACATACTGGATACTGTGAGAAAATACCGTGGACAATCCATCTTTCAACTAGCTCGTGTCACTAAGTTGGAAGTGTTTGCAAACCTAGGCGCGGCTTATGCAGAAAGTGCCGTATACTCGACGCTTTGAAAAAAAGCACTCTGGACGAAGATTCTTTCATGAGTATGTAGTTTCAGAAAACTAAAGCAGTTTGACAAGCAACGCATGACCTACACGGAAAGTGCCATATACACAACTCTGTGAAACAACGCTCTGAGGAAATGATCCTTCACCTAACATCTGGTTTCATTAAGTTGTGTTTGAATGCAAATGTTGGCCTAGAAGAATAGAACCATGTACTCAATACCGTGAAACAACAATGTGGTGAAACCATCTTCCGACCACCATCTGCTTTCACTACGTTAGATGTGATTGAAACACCTTACAGGGAGGAACACTTAAAGTGCCGTAAACTCCGCTCTGTCGAACACTGCTGTGGTGAAACATACCTTCAACCAACCTCCGTTTCATCGAGTGACAACGGTTTGAAAAGCTATGCGGGACCCACAGGACAAGTGCCATATACTCAACACTGTGAAACAACACTGTGGAGAAACCCTATTTCAACCAAAACTTCGTTTCACTAAATTAGAAGTCTTTGAAACTCTATGAGCGACAGAGACGGAAAGGGCCATCTATTCAACTCTGTAACCAACAATACTGTGGTGAAAGAAACTTCAACTAACACTTGGTTTCACTGAGAGAACTCTTTGAAGACATAGGCAGGCCTACCCTGTGTCATACATTCATCTCTGTGAATCGACACATGGTGAAACCATCCTTCAGCTAGCATCACGTTTCACCCTGAAGTGTCTGAAAAGTTATGCGCGGGGCTATGCCGACGGTGCCATGCACTCAATTCTGTGAAATTGGACTTTGCGAAAACCACCTTTCAGCGAACATCATGTATCGTTACGTTGGAAGGTTTGAAAACATGCGCAGCTTATAGGAAATGCCAGAGAGTCAACTCTGAAAAACCACTGGTGAGAAACTGTCACCGAACATCTGCTTTCACGTCGTTAAAATAGTTTGAAAACTTAGGCATGACTTACAAGGAAACTGCCATCTACCCAAATCTGTTAAGTAACAATCTGGTGAAGTTGTCTTTCAATTAACATCGATCTGGTTTATATGAGTGGCAACTCTGGAAAACTCTCTGGGGTCAACATGGTAAGTGCGTTTGTAGGCACTGGCTTTGACAACCTATGCAGCTCCTGGCCGGAAAAACCAATACACTTCATTCACTGTGCGAAACAAAACTATGGGGAAATCATCTCGGTACGAACAACTGCTTTCACTACGTTAGAGCTTGTCCAAAACCATGGCGGGCCCTAGGCAAAAAGTGCCATATACGCAATTCTGTCAAACAACACTGGGGAATCCATCTTCCCACTAACCTCTGGTTTCACTAAGTTACCGGAGTTTGAACAGCCCGGCAGGGAATTGTGCGGAATGTGCCATATACTCAACTCCCTGAAACAACAGTATGCTGAAGCTCTCTTTCACCATTTGGTTTCAGAAACTTAAAGTAATTTCAACACCTAAGCATGACTTCCATGGAACGTGCCATATGCGCAACTGTTGAAACAACACTGTGGTGAAGCCACGTTTCACCTGAAACCTGCTTCCACTAGAGCTACAGATGTTTGAACACACGTGCGGGGCCCAGGCCGATAGTGCCATTTACTACCTTCTGTGAAATATGCTGGGTGAAACATTCCCTCAACTAACATCGGATTTCACCCAGTGAGAACTATTGGAAAACCTACTCAGAGAGTGCAGTAGACGCAACTCTATGAAAGGCCGGGGAGGTTATCGTTCTGTCACCTTGTCGTATGGTGAGAAGGGTTTGAAACGTTATGCGAACTCTATGAGGAAAGTGCCTTGTCCTCAACTTTGTGAAACAGCACTGTGGCGAAGGCGTCGTCCCTCTAGCATCTGATCTCAGAATTGGTGGAAAAGGAACGGCGGGTCTACAGGCAACGTGCCATATATTCCACTCTGTAAAACAGCACTGTGGGGAAGGGAAATCTTTCCCCTAAAGCTTCCTTTCACCAAGCTACAAACGTTGCAATGCACATGTGGGGCCTAGGCAGATAGTGCCATAGGCTGCATTCTCTGAAAATAACTGTGGGTGGAACATTCTTTCAAGTAACATTTGATTTCGCTAAGTGAGAACTCATTGGAACACCTATGCAAAGCCTACAGGACAAGGGTCGTATACTCATCTCTGTGAAACAACAGGGGGAGAAAGCGTCTTTCAAGTAGCATCCCGTTTCACAAGGTTAGAAGTCTTTGAATAGCTACGCGGAGCCTAGGCCAATAGTGCCAACTACTCAAACCTGTCACCCTACAGCCTGCAACAACCAAATTTCCACTACCATCTTCCTTCACGAAGGTAGAAGTGTTTGCAAACCTATGCGGGGAATGATGCGGAAAATGACCTTTAATCGACCCTGTGAGAGACTACTGTGGACAAACCATCTTTCAAGTGACAACTTGTGTCACTAAGGGAGACGCCTTTGAAAACCCTTGCGCGGCTTAGGAGGATAGTGTCATATACACAACTCTGTGAACCAACAGGGTGGAGAAGGAATCTTTCGCCTACCATCTGGTTTCACAAAGTTAAAATGTTTGAAAACCTATGCACGATCTACGTGGCAAGTTCCCTATACTCCACTCTGAAACACTCGGGGGAAATACTCTTTCACCTTAGAGCGTCTTTCACGAAGTGTGCAATGTTTGGATACACACGCGGGGCCTAGGCGGATAGTGTCATATACTCCACTCTGTGAAACAACGTTGCGGTGCAACAATCTTCCAACTGCCATCTGGTTTCACCGAGTGAGAACTCACTGAAAACCTAGGCACGGCTCATAATGTCAAACTGCCCTTTGTGGCAACCATCTTTCCAACTAACAGCTTCCATCCCTACATTAGAAGCGTTTCAAAACCTATGCGGGGAACGATGTGCAAAGTGACCCATAGTCGACGCTGTGAGAGAGTACTCTGGACAAACCACCTTGCAAGTAACTTCTTGTTCCACCAAGATAGAAGAGTCTGGAAATCTAAGCACGGACTAGACGGGAAGTGCGAGATGCTCAACTCTGGGAAAACACACTGTGCTGAAAACATCTTTCAACTAGCACCTGATTTCAGTCAGTCACCACCGTTTGAAAACTTAGGCAGGGTCTACGCGGCAAGTGACAAAGAACCTATGAAACGACAAAGCGAAGAAACTCTCTTTCAAGTAACACATCGCTTCACTACATTAGAAGTGGTGGACAAACTATGCGGGTCATGTGCCGACAGAACCGTACACTCAACTCTGTCGAAGTGCACTTGGCGAAAACCATCTTTCAAGTTACATCTTGTATCCCTACGTTAGAAGGGTTTGACAAGCCAGGCAGGGAACAACGAGGAAAGGGACATACACACGACCCTGTGAGAGAATACCGTGGACAAACCATCTCTCAACTAACATCTTGTATCACTAAGTCAAAAATGCGTGAAAAAGCAGGCGGGGCCGATAACGACAGGGCCGTATACTCAATTCTGCCAAACAACAAAGTGAGGAAACCATCCTCCAACTAACATCCTGTTTGACGTAGAAAACTTAGAAAATGTATGCTGGAAACGACGTGGAAGGTGACATATAGCAGCCACTGTGAAAGAATCCTGTGGAGAAAGCGTTTTTCCACTGTCATCATGTGTCACTAAGTTACAAGTGTTTCACTCTTTCAGCTCACACCTTGTTCACTACGTTATAAATGTTGGAAAACCCATGGAGGGCTTATGCGGAAAGTGCCTTGTATGTAACTCTGTGAAAAAAAACAGTGTGGCAAAACCGTCGTTAAGAAAGATCTCGTTTCACAAAATTAGAAGAGTTTGAAACCCTATGCGGGGCGTACAGGGAAAGCGCTAGACACTCACCTCAGGGATACAAACACTTGGGGAAACAACCTTTCACTGAACGTCTGGTTACACTAAATTACAAGCGTTGAAAAACACATGCGGGGCCGAAGTGGAGAGTGCCGTACACTCCTTTCTGGGAAAGAACATTGGGAGGAAACCGTCGTTCACGGTCTACCCCGGGTCTCACTAAGTGAAACGTGTTTGGAAACCTATGTGAAGCCTACACGGAAAGTGCCATCACCTTGCGAAAAGCTTGTGGGGCAACGTTGTTTCAACTATCATCTAGTTTCACTAAGTTAAAATGGCTTCACAGCTATGCGGGATCTGTGCGGAAAGGGCCATATAGGCAACTCTGAGATAGACCACTGTGTGGAACCCATCCTCCAACTCATCTCTCGCTTCACTAAGTTAGAGGTGTTTGAAAACCACGCGGGGCCTACGCCGAAAGTGTCTCATACTCACCTCGGGACACAAGTCTATCTGGGAAGCATCTTTCTGCTGAGATCTGGTTGCACTCAGTAACAAGTGTTTGAAAACGCACGCAGGGCGTAGCAGGATGGTGCCATACACTCACCTCTGGGAAACTACACTGTGGGGAAGCCGCCTTTCAACTACCGTCTGGGTTCGCTGAGATAGGAGTGTTTGAAAACCTAGGAGAAGCCTAACGGCTAAGTGCCACATACTCAACTGTGGGAAACAACAGTGTGCTGAAACGATCTTTCAGCTAACATCTGGCCTCACGAATTGAAAACGGTTTGAAAACTATTCGGGGTCTAGGCGGAAAGTGCCAGGTACTCAGCTCTGTGACACAAGAGCTTGGGGAACCATCTTCCAACTAACATATTTCACTAAGTTAGAAGTCTTTGAAAACCGGGCGGAGACTACACCAAAAGTGTCATACAGTCACCTCTGTGAGTCACTGTGGGGAAGCCATTTTTCCAATAACGTCTCTCTTCACGAGGTTGGAAGTATTTGAACACCCGTGCAGGGCCGGCGTCAAAAGTGCCACATAGTCAACTCTGAAACAACACTGTGGGGTTTCCACGTTTCAATTAACCTCTTCTTGTTCCACTTAGAAGTGTTTGCAAACCTATGCCGGTACTACGCGGGAAGTGCTATAGGCTCAACTCTGTAAAACTCACTGTGGTGAAGCCACAGGCTTCACCCCACAGCCAAAGGGCATCTGGGTTCACTTGTTGGAAGTATGTGAAAACCTATGGGGGCTTATGCGGAAAGTGCCCTATGCTCAAGTGTGTCAAGCAGCTTTTGGGGAGACCACCTTTCAACTAACATCTTGTTTCACCGTGTTAGAAGTGTTTCAAACACTCTCCTAGGAACCATGAGAAAAGTGACGTATACTCGACACAGCCAAATCGTACTGTGGGGAGAAACGGTCTTCCAACTCACATCTGCTGTCGCCAAGTTAAAAGGGTTGGAAAACTTCTGCAGGGCCTATGCGCAAGGGCCGTGTACTCCATTCTGTGAAACGACGCTGTAGGGAAACAATCTTGCGACTAACATCTGGTTTCACTGTGAACTGTCTGAAAACCTACAAAGTGCCATATAGTCAACTGTGTGAAAGAGCACTCTGGGTAAAAGGTCTTGTGACCACCTGATTTAGGACGTTAGAAGCATTTGCAAAACTACGCCGGGATGAATGCAGAAAGTGCCATATACTCAACTCTGTCAAGCTGCACTTTGGCGAAACCATCTTTCAACTAACACCTTGTGTCGCTACCATAGAAACATGTTTGAAAACCTATGGAGGGAATGATGTGGAAAGGGTCATATATACGCAGCTCTGTCCAACCGGGCTTTGGGGAAACCACCTTTCAAGTGACATTTGATTCAACTAAATTGGAAGTGTCTGAAAGCTCCTGTGTGGTCCAGACTGAAAGGGCCTCCCACTCTATGAAAGAACACTGTGGGGAAAACGTCTTTCAACGTTCTCTTTCACTAAGTCAGAAGTGTTGGAAACCCCATGCGGGGATCGATGGGGAAAGTGACGTTGTGAGAGAGTACTGGGAAGAAACCATCTTTCAACTGGCATCTCGTCTCACTGAGAACTGTTTGAAAACATATGCACGGCCTACAAAGTGTACTAGAGTCAACTGTGTGAAAGAACACAGTGGGGAAAAATCATCTTTTAACTAACAGCTCGTTTCGCTCAGTTGGAAGTGTTTGAAGACCTATGTGGGGATCGAGGGGGAAGGTTACATACACCAGCCACTGTGAAAAGAACACTGTGCAGAAACCTTCTTTCAACTGATATCCTGTTTCACCTGGTTAGAAGTGTTTGAAGAACTCCGTGGGGGCTTATGCAGAAAGTGCCATGTACTCTGTCAAGTCCCTGCACGTTGGGACACCCTTTTGTGGAGAAACCGTCCTTCAACCACCATGTTAGAGTTATTATGTTATGTCTGAGTTACGTTCTGTTACAGTTACGTCATGTTATGTTATGTTATGTTATGTTATGTTATGTTATGTTATGTTTTCATGTTACGTTCTGTTATAGCTATTTGAAAACTTTATGCGGGGTCTATGTATAAAGTGCCATACACTCTGGCAAATAACACTGTGCGGAAACCGTCTTTCAACCAAAATCCTATTTCACTACATTAGAAGTGTTGGAAAACCCATGTGGAGTCGACACCAAAAGTGCCATGTACTCAACCTTGTGAAACAACTGTGTGGTGAAACTATCATCTGCTTCCACTGTTAGAAGTACTTGAAGACCCACGCAGGGCCAACAACGAAAGTGCCGTCTACAAAACTGTATGAAGAAACACTGCGGGGAAACAGCTTGCCACTAAAATCTTATTCCAATCAGATGAAATTGTTTGAAAACCTATGCGGAGCTTATAATGAAAGTGCCGTACACTCATCTCTGTGAAACAACAGCTTATCTGAGAGTTTTATACTCAACTCTATGGAAGAAGACGGTGGGGAAACCTTTCACCTAACATGTGGTTTCTCGAAGCTAGACGTGTGAAAACCAGGTTGCGGCCTATGCAGAAAGTGCCTTACACTCAAATCTGTGAAAGCAGAGTGTGCGGAACCATCTTTCAACAAACTTTCGGTTTCACTAATTTGGAAGTGATGGAAAACTTATGATCGGTTAACTATGAGACAAGTTGCCATATAGTCAACTCTGTGAAACAACACTCTGGTGTGAACCTCTTTCAACGACCGTCTGATTTCACTAATTTAGAAGGGTTTGAAAACCCACGCAGGCAGCAATGGGGAATGTACGATTACTCAACTCTGTGCCACAACAGTGTGGTGAAACCATCCTTCATAACATCTTGCTTCCCTGCCAGGTGTTGTCACCATTTGCAGGGAATTTTGACGAGAGTGACTTATACTCTATTGTGTAAAAAAATGTGGAAAAATGGTCTTTCAACCGACATCCTCTTTCACGAACGAAGTGTTTGAAAACCCATGCTGGGCTTTTGAGGAAACTGCCTTAGAGCCACTCTGTGGGGAATCCATCTTCCAACTAATCTCTTGCTTCACTCTAATGAAGCATAATGGGGCTCGAAAACCATAATGGGGCTACAGTGCACGCGCCACTTACTCGACTCTGTGAAACAGCACGGTCGGGAAACAATCTGTCTCTTAATATCAGTTGCAAGTGTTTGAAAACAGATGCGGGGCCTATGCACGAGGATCATGCCATGCCTTCAACGTTGTGAAATAACACTGTGGGGAAACCACCTTTCCACTACCATCTCGTTCCTCTTAGAACGGTTTGAAAACCTATGAGAAGCCTAAAAACTAAGGGCCATACACTCAACTGTGTGAAACAACGACGTGGTGAAAAGATCTTTCAAATAACATCTGGTTTCAATCATTGAGAATTGAAGACTATTGGGGGTTATGCGGAAAGGGTCATATACTCAAATCTGTGACACAACATGTGGGGAAACCATCTTTCAATCAACATCTTGTATAACTAAACTGGAAGCGTTAGAAAACCCATGGGGAGCCTATGCCGAAAGTGCCATATACTCACTCACCTCTGTCAGCCTGCACTTTGCGGAAACCATCTTGAGAGTAATATCCTGTAGCACCAAGTTAGGAAGGAGCGTTTGAAAAACTATGCGGGTAAAAGGCAGGAAGTACAAGATACTGACAACTGTGGAACAACACTGTGAGAAACCGTCTTTCAACTCAATTCTTCTTTCATTTAGGTTAGAAGTGTTTGAAAACCTATGCGCGGCGTATGGGGAAAGTGCCATTCTTTCAACTAATATCTGATTTCGCCCAGGGTGAACTCTTTTGGAAACCTATGCACAGCCCACACGGTAAGTGCCATATGCTGAACTCTGTGAAACAACCCTGTGGGGAAACGATCTTTCAACTAACATTTCGTTTCCCTAAGTTAGAAGTGTTTGAAAAGCTCTGCGGGACCTATGCAGAATTGCCCTATACTCCACTCTCAAACTGAACTCTTAGGGAAGCATTTTTCAGCTAACATCTTTATGAAACTACGTGAGGAGCATTGTAAAACCTGTGTGGGGAACGATGTGGAAAGTGACATATACTGTGGGACCCTGTGAGAAAATAGAGTGGACAATCCATCTATCAATTATCTTGGGGCACTAAGTTTGAAGTGTTTGAAAACCTATGCACGTCTTATGGGGAAAGTGCCATATACTCGACTCCCTTCACATATGTGTGTGGGCAAATCCTATGTCATCTAACCTCATGTATCTCTACGACTGAAGGGTTTGCAACCGCAGGCGGGGCCTGCATGAATAAGGCCATATGCACCACTTGGGAAACACCACTGTGGGGAAACCATCCTTCAACTAACATCTTGTTCACTGAGAAGGGTGTGAAACTATGCGGAGCCTTTGCTGAAAGTGCCACGTACAGAACTCGGTGGAAACAACACTGTGGTGAAACGATCTTTCAACGAACATCTCGTTTCAAGCCATAACTCTGTGAAAAAGTTTGCGGGGTATCTGCCGACAGTGCCATATATTCAACTCGGTGAAACTGCACTTTGCAGGAAGGAAGGCTCTTTCAAGTAACATCTGGTATCACGAAGTCAGAAGGGTTTGAAAACCTATGTGGGAAATGATGAGGAAAGTGACACATACTGGATACTGTGAGAAAATTCCGTGGACAATCCATCTTTCAACTAGCTCGTGTCACTAAGTTGGAAGTGTTTGCAAACCTGGGCGCGGCTTATGCAGAAAGTGCCGTATACTCGACGCTTTGAAAAAAAAGCACTCTGGACGAAGATTCTTTCATGAGTATGTAGTTTCAGAAAACTAAAGCAGTTTGACAAGCAACGCATGACCTACACGGAAAGTGCCATATACGCAACTCTGTGAAACAACGCTCTGAGGAAATGATCCTTCACCTAACATCTGGTTTCATTAAGTTGTGTTTGAATGCAAATGTTGGCCTAGAAGAATAGAACCATGTACTCAATACCGTGAAACAACAATGTGGTGAAACCATCTTCCGACCACCATCTGCTTTCACTACGTTAGATGTGATTGAAACACCTTACAGGGAGGAACACTTAAAGTGCCGTAAACTCCGCTCTGTCGAACACTGCTGTGGTGAAACATACCTTCAACCAACCTCCGTTTCATCGAGTGACAACGGTTTGAAAAGCTATGCGGGACCCACAGGACAAGTGCCATATACTCAACACTGTGAAACAACACTGTGGAGAAACCCTATTTCAACCAAAACTTCGTTTCACTAAATTAGAAGTCTTTGAAACTCTATGAGCGACAGAGACGGAAAGGGCCATCTATTCAACTCTGTAACCAACAATACTGTGGTGAAAGAAACTTCAACTAACACTTGGTTTCACTGAGAGAACTCTTTGAAGACATAGGCAGGCCTACCCTGTGTCATACATTCATCTCTGTGAATCGACACATGGTGAAACCATCCTTCAGCTAGCATCACGTTTCACCCTGAAGTGTCTGAAAAGTTATGCGCGGGGCTGTGCCGACGGTGCCATGCACTCAATTCTGTGAAATTGGACTTTGCGAAAACCACCTTTCAGCGAACATCATGTATCGTTACGTTGGAAGGTTTGAAAACATGCGCAGCTTATAGGAAATGCCAGAGAGTCAACTCTGAAAAACCACTGGTGAGAAACTGTCACCGAACATCTGCTTTCACGTCGTTAAAATAGTTTGAAAACTTAGGCATGACTTACAAGGAAACTGCCATCTACCCAAATCTGTTAAGTAACAATCTGGTGAAGTTGTCTTTCAATTAACATCGATCTGGTTTATATGAGTGGCAACTCTGGAAAACTCTCTGGGGTCAACATGGTAAGTGCGTTTGTAGGCACTGGCTTTGACAACCTATGCAGCTCCTGGCCGGAAAAACCAATACACTTCATTCACTGTGCGAAACAAAACTATGGGGAAATCATCTCGGTACGAACAACTGCTTTCACTACGTTAGAGCTTGTCCAAAACCATGGCGGGCCCTAGGCAAAAAGTGCCATATACGCAATTCTGTCAAACAACACTGGGGAATCCATCTTCCCACTAACCTCTGGTTTCACTAAGTTACCGGAGTTTGAACAGCCCGGCAGGGAATTGTGCGGAATGTGCCATATACTCAACTCCCTGAAACAACAGTATGCTGAAGCTCTCTTTCACCATTTGGTTTCAGAAACTTAAAGTAATTTCAACACCTAAGCATGACTTCCATGGAACGTGCCATATGCGCAACTGTTGAAACAACACTGTGGTGAAGCCACGTTTCACCTGAAACCTGCTTCCACTAGAGCTACAGATGTTTGAACACACGTGCGGGGCCCAGGCCGATAGTGCCATTTACTACCTTCTGTGAAATATGCTGGGTGAAACATTCCCTCAACTAACATCGGATTTCACCCAGTGAGAACTATTGGAAAACCTACTCAGAGAGTGCAGTAGACGCAACTCTATGAAAGGCCGGGGAGGTTATCGTTCTGTCACCTTGTCGTATGGTGAGAAGGGTTTGAAACGTTATGCGAACTCTATGAGGAAAGTGCCTTGTCCTCAACTTTGTGAAACAGCACTGTGGCGAAGGCGTCGTCCCTCTAGCATCTGATCTCAGAATTGGTGGAAAAGGAACGGCGGGTCTACAGGCAACGTGCCATATATTCCACTCTGTAAAACAGCACTGTGGGGAAGGGAAATCTTTCCCCTAAAGCTTCCTTTCACCAAGCTACAAACGTTGCAATGCACATGTGGGGCCTAGGCAGATAGTGCCATAGGCTGCATTCTCTGAAAATAACTGTGGGTGGAACATTCTTTCAAGTAACATTTGATTTCGCTAAGTGAGAACTCATTGGAACACCTATGCAAGGCCTACAGGACAAGGGTCGTATACTCATCTCTGTGAAACAACAGGGGGAGAAAGCGTCTTTCAAGTAGCATCCCGTTTCACAAGGTTAGAAGTCTTTGAATAGCTACGCGGAGCCTAGGCCAATAGTGCCAACTACTCAAACCTGTCACCCTACAGCCTGCAACAACCAAATTTCCACTACCATCTTCCTTCACGAAGGTAGAAGTGTTTGCAAACCTATGCGGGGAATGATGCGGAAAATGACCTTTAATCGACCCTGTGAGAGACTACTGTGGACAAACCATCTTTCAAGTGACAACTTGTGTCACTAAGGGAGACGCCTTTGAAAACCCTTGCGCGGCTTAGGAGGATAGTGTCATATACACAACTCTGTGAACCAACAGGGTGGAGAAGGAATCTTTCGCCTACCATCTGGTTTCACAAAGTTAAAATGTTTGAAAACCTATGCACGATCTACGTGGCAAGTTCCCTATACTCCACTCTGAAACACTCGGGGGAAATACTCTTTCACCTTAGAGCGTCTTTCACGAAGTGTGCAATGTTTGGATACACACGCGGGGCCTAGGCGGATAGTGTCATATACTCCACTCTGTGAAACAACGTTGCGGTGCAACAATCTTCCAACTGCCATCTGGTTTCACCGAGTGAGAACTCACTGAAAACCTAGGCACGGCTCATAATGTCAAACTGCACTTTGTGGCAACCATCTTTCCAACTAACAGCTTCCATCCCTACATTAGAAGCGTTTCAAAACCTATGCGGGGAACGATGTGCAAAGTGACCCATAGTCGACGCTGTGAGAGAGTACTCTGGACAAACCACCTTGCAAGTAACTTCTTGTTCCACCAAGATAGAAGAGTCTGGAAATCTAAGCACGGACTAGACGGGAAGTGCGAGATGCTCAACTCTGGGAAAACACACTGTGCTGAAAACATCTTTCAACTAGCACCTGATTTCAGTCAGTCACCACCGTTTGAAAACTTAGGCAGGGTCTACGCGGCAAGTGACAAAGAACCTATGAAACGACAAAGCGAAGAAACTCTCTTTCAAGTAACACATCGCTTCACTACATTAGAAGTGGTGGACAAACTATGCGGGTCATGTGCCGACAGAACCGTACACTCAACTCTGTCGAAGTGCACTTGGCGAAAACCATCTTTCAAGTTACATCTTGTATCCCTACGTTAGAAGGGTTTGACAAGCCAGGCAGGGAACAACGAGGAAAGGGACATACACACGACCCTGTGAGAGAATACCGTGGACAAACCATCTCTCAACTAACATCTTGTATCACTAAGTCAAAAATGCGTGAAAAAGCAGGCGGGGCCGATAACGACAGGGCCGTATACTCAATTCTGCCAAACAACAAAGTGAGGAAACCATCCTCCAACTAACATCCTGTTTGACGTAGAAAACTTAGAAAATGTATGCTGGAAACGACGTGGAAGGTGACATATAGCAGCCACTGTGAAAGAATCCTGTGGAGAAAGCGTTTTTCCACTGTCATCATGTGTCACTAAGTTACAAGTGTTTCACTCTTTCAGCTCACACCTTGTTCACTACGTTATAAATGTTGGAAAACCCATGGAGGGCTTATGCGGAAAGTGCCTTGTATGTAACTCTGTGAAAAAAAACAGTGTGGCAAAACCGTCGTTAAGAAAGATCTCGTTTCACAAAATTAGAAGAGTTTGAAACCCTATGCGGGGCGTACAGGGAAAGCGCTAGACACTCACCTCAGGGATACAAACACTTGGGGAAACAACCTTTCACTGAACGTCTGGTTACACTAAATTACAAGCGTTGAAAAACACATGCGGGGCCGAAGTGGAGAGTGCCGTACACTCCTTTCTGGGAAAGAACATTGGGAGGAAACCGTCGTTCACGGTCTACCCCGGGTCTCACTAAGTGAAACGTGTTTGGAAACCTATGTGAAGCCTACACGGAAAGTGCCATCACCTTGCGAAAAGCTTGTGGGGCAACGTTGTTTCAACTATCATCTAGTTTCACTAAGTTAAAATGGCTTCACAGCTATGCGGGATCTGTGCGGAAAGGGCCATATAGGCAACTCTGAGATAGACCACTGTGTGGAACCCATCCTCCAACTCATCTCTCGCTTCACTAAGTTAGAGGTGTTTGAAAACCACGCGGGGCCTACGCCGAAAGTGTCTCATACTCACCTCGGGACACAAGTCTATCTGGGAAGCATCTTTCTGCTGAGATCTGGTTGCACTCAGTAACAAGTGTTTGAAAACGCACGCAGGGCGTAGCAGGATGGTGCCATACACTCACCTCTGGGAAACTACACTGTGGGGAAGCCGCCTTTCAACTACCGTCTGGGTTCGCTGAGATAGGAGTGTTTGAAAACCTAGGAGAAGCCTAACGGCTAAGTGCCACATACTCAACTGTGGGAAACAACAGTGTGCTGAAACGATCTTTCAGCTAACATCTGGCCTCACGAATTGAAAACGGTTTGAAAACTATTCGGGGTCTAGGCGGAAAGTGCCAGGTACTCAGCTCTGTGACACAAGAGCTTGGGGAACCATCTTCCAACTAACATATTTCACTAAGTTAGAAGTCTTTGAAAACCGGGCGGAGACTACACCAAAAGTGTCATACAGTCACCTCTGTGAGTCACTTTGGGAAGCCATTTTTCCAATAACGTCTCTCTTCACGAGGTTGGAAGTATTTGAACACCCGTGCAGGGCCGGCGTCAAAAGTGCCACATAGTCAACTCTGAAACAACACTGTGGGGTTTCCACGTTTCAATTAACCTCTTCTTGTTCCACTTAGAAGTGTTTGCAAACCTATGCCGGTACTACGCGGGAAGTGCTATAGGCTCAACTCTGTAAAACTCACTGTGGTGAAGCCACAGGCTTCACCCCACAGCCAAAGGGCATCTGGGTTCACTTGTTGGAAGTATGTGAAAACCTATGGGGGCTTATGCGGAAAGTGCCCTATGCTCAAGTGTGTCAAGCAGCTTTTGGGGAAACCACCTTTCAACTAACATCTTGTTTCACCGTGTTAGAAGTGTTTCAAACACTCTCCTAGGAACCATGAGAAAAGTGACGTATACTCGACACAGCCAAATCGTACTGTGGGGAGAAACGGTCTTCCAACTCACATCTGCTGTCGCCAAGTTAAAAGGGTTGGAAAACTTCTGCAGGGCCTATGCGCAAGGGCCGTGTACTCCATTCTGTGAAACGACGCTGTAGGGAAACAATCTTGCGACTAACATCTGGTTTCACTGTGAACTGTCTGAAAACCTACAAAGTGCCATATAGTCAACTGTGTGAAAGAGCACTCTGGGTAAAAGGTCTTGTGACCACCTGATTTAGGACGTTAGAAGCATTTGCAAAACTACGCCGGGATGAATGCAGAAAGTGCCATATACTCAACTCTGTCAAGCTGCACTTTGGCGAAACCATCTTTCAACTAACACCTTGTGTCGCTACCATAGAAACATGTTTGAAAACCTATGGAGGGAATGATGTGGAAAGGGTCATATATACGCAGCTCTGTCCAACCGGGCTTTGGGGAAACCACCTTTCAAGTGACATTTGATTCAACTAAATTGGAAGTGTCTGAAAGCTCCTGTGTGGTCCAGACTGAAAGGGCCTCCCACTCTATGAAAGAACACTGTGGGGAAAACGTCTTTCAACGTTCTCTTTCACTAAGTCAGAAGTGTTGGAAACCCCATGCGGGGATCGATGGGGAAAGTGACGTTGTGAGAGAGTACTGGGAAGAAACCATCTTTCAACTGGCATCTCGTCTCACTGAGAACTGTTTGAAAACATATGCACGGCCTACAAAGTGTACTAGAGTCAACTGTGTGAAAGAACACAGTGGGGAAAAATCATCTTTTAACTAACAGCTCGTTTCGCTCAGTTGGAAGTGTTTGAAGACCTATGTGGGGATCGAGGGGGAAGGTTACATACACCAGCCACTGTGAAAAGAACACTGTGCAGAAACCTTCTTTCAACTGATATCCTGTTTCACCTGGTTAGAAGTGTTTGAAGAACTCCGTGGGGGCTTATGCAGAAAGTGCCATGTACTCTGTCAAGTCCCTGCACGTTGGGACACCCTTTTGTGGAGAAACCGTCCTTCAACCACCATGTTAGAGTTATTATGTTATGTCTGAGTTACGTTCTGTTACAGTTACGTCATGTTATGTTATGTTATGTTATGTTATGTTATGTTTTCATGTTACGTTCTGTTATAGCTATTTGAAAACTTTATGCGGGGTCTATGTATAAAGTGCCATACACTCTGGCAAATAACACTGTGCGGAAACCGTCTTTCAACCAAAATCCTATTTCACTACATTAGAAGTGTTGGAAAACCCATGTGGAGTCGACACCAAAAGTGCCATGTACTCAACCTTGTGAAACAACTGTGTGGTGAAACTATCATCTGCTTCCACTGTTAGAAGTACTTGAAGACCCACGCAGGGCCAACAACGAAAGTGCCGTCTACAAAACTGTATGAAGAAACACTGCGGGGAAACAGCTTGCCACTAAAATCTTATTCCAATCAGATGAAATTGTTTGAAAACCTATGCGGAGCTTATAATGAAAGTGCCGTACACTCATCTCTGTGAAACAACAGCTTATCTGAGAGTTTTATACTCAACTCTATGGAAGAAGACGGTGGGGAAACCTTTCACCTAACATGTGGTTTCTCGAAGCTAGACGTGTGAAAACCAGGTTGCGGCCTATGCAGAAAGTGCCTTACACTCAAATCTGTGAAAGCAGAGTGTGCGGAACCATCTTTCAACAAACTTTCGGTTTCACTAATTTGGAAGTGATGGAAAACTTATGATCGGTTAACTATGAGACAAGTTGCCATATAGTCAACTCTGTGAAACAACACTCTGGTGTGAACCTCTTTCAACGACCGTCTGATTTCACTAATTTAGAAGGGTTTGAAAACCCACGCAGGCAGCAATGGGGAATGTACGATTACTCAACTCTGTGCCACAACAGTGTGGTGAAACCATCCTTCATAACATCTTGCTTCCCTGCCAGGTGTTGTCACCATTTGCAGGGAATTTTGACGAGAGTGACTTATACTCTATTGTGTAAAAAATGTGGAAAAATGGTCTTTCAACCGACATCCTCTTTCACGAACGAAGTGTTTGAAAACCCATGCTGGGCTTTTGAGGAAACTGCCTTAGAGCCACTCTGTGGGGAATCCATCTTCCAACTAATCTCTTGCTTCACTCTAATGAAGCATAATGGGGCTCGAAAACCATAATGGGGCTACAGTGCACGCGCCACTTACTCGACTCTGTGAAACAGCACGGTCGGGAAACAATCTGTCTCTTAATATCAGTTGCAAGTGTTTGAAAACAGATGCGGGGCCTATGCACGAGGATCATGCCATGCCTTCAACGTTGTGAAATAACACTGTGGGGAAACCACCTTTCCACTACCATCTCGTTCCTCTTAGAACGGTTTGAAAACCTATGAGAAGCCTAAAAACTAAGGGCCATACACTCAACTGTGTGAAACAACGACGTGGTGAAAAGATCTTTCAAATAACATCTGGTTTCAATCATTGAGAATTGAAGACTATTGGGGGTTATGCGGAAAGGGTCATATACTCAAATCTGTGACACAACATGTGGGGAAACCATCTTTCAATCAACATCTTGTATAACTAAACTGGAAGCGTTAGAAAACCCATGGGGAGCCTATGCCGAAAGTGCCATATACTCACTCACCTCTGTCAGCCTGCACTTTGCGGAAACCATCTTGAGAGTAATATCCTGTAGCACCAAGTTAGGAAGGAGCGTTTGAAAAACTATGCGGGTAAAAGGCAGGAAGTACAAGATACTGACAACTGTGGAACAACACTGTGAGAAACCGTCTTTCAACTCAATTCTTCTTTCATTTAGGTTAGAAGTGTTTGAAAACCTATGCGCGGCGTATGGGGAAAGTGCCATTCTTTCAACTAATATCTGATTTCGCCCAGGGTGAACTCTTTTGGAAACCTATGCACAGCCCACACGGTAAGTGCCATATGCTGAACTCTGTGAAACAACCCTGTGGGGAAACGATCTTTCAACTAACATTTCGTTTCCCTAAGTTAGAAGTGTTTGAAAAGCTCTGCGGGACCTATGCAGAATTGCCCTATACTCCACTCTCAAACTGAACTCTTAGGGAAGCATTTTTCAGCTAACATCTTTATGAAACTACGTGAGGAGCATTGTAAAACCTGTGTGGGGAACGATGTGGAAAGTGACATATACTGTGGGACCCTGTGAGAAAATAGAGTGGACAATCCATCTATCAATTATCTTGGGGCACTAAGTTTGAAGTGTTTGAAAACCTATGCACGGCTTATGGGGAAAGTGCCATATACTCGACTCCCTTCACATATGTGTGTGGGCAAATCCTATGTCATCTAACCTCATGTATCTCTACGACTGAAGGGTTTGCAACCGCAGGCGGGGCCTGCATGAATAAGGCCATATGCACCACTTGGGAAACACCACTGTGGGGAAACCATCCTTCAACTAACATCTTGTTCACTGAGAAGGGTGTGAAACTATGCGGAGCCTTTGCTGAAAGTGCCACGTACAGAACTCGGTGGAAACAACACTGTGGTGAAACGATCTTTCAACGAACATCTCGTTTCAAGCCATAACTCTGTGAAAAAGTTTGCGGGGTATCTGCCGACAGTGCCATATATTCAACTCGGTGAAACTGCACTTTGCAGGAAGGAAGGCTCTTTCAAGTAACATCTGGTATCACGAAGTCAGAAGGGTTTGAAAACCTATGTGGGAAATGATGAGGAAAGTGACACATACTGGATACTGTGAGAAAATACCGTGGACAATCCATCTTTCAACTAGCTCGTGTCACTAAGTTGGAAGTGTTTGCAAACCTAGGCGCGGCTTATGCAGAAAGTGCCGTATACTCGACGCTTTGAAAAAAAAGCACTCTGGACGAAGATTCTTTCATGAGTATGTAGTTTCAGAAAACTAAAGCAGTTTGACAAGCAACGCATGACCTACACGGAAAGTGCCATATACGCAACTCTGTGAAACAACGCTCTGAGGAAATGATCCTTCACCTAACATCTGGTTTCATTAAGTTGTGTTTGAATGCAAATGTTGGCCTAGAAGAATAGAACCATGTACTCAATACCGTGAAACAACAATGTGGTGAAACCATCTTCCGACCACCATCTGCTTTCACTACGTTAGATGTGATTGAAACACCTTACAGGGAGGAACACTTAAAGTGCCGTAAACTCCGCTCTGTCGAACACTGCTGTGGTGAAACATACCTTCAACCAACCTCCGTTTCATCGAGTGACAACGGTTTGAAAAGCTATGCGGGACCCACAGGACAAGTGCCATATACTCAACACTGTGAAACAACACTGTGGAGAAACCCTATTTCAACCAAAACTTCGTTTCACTAAATTAGAAGTCTTTGAAACTCTATGAGCGACAGAGACGGAAAGGGCCATCTATTCAACTCTGTAACCAACAATACTGTGGTGAAAGAAACTTCAACTAACACTTGGTTTCACTGAGAGAACTCTTTGAAGACATAGGCAGGCCTACCCTGTGTCATACATTCATCTCTGTGAATCGACACATGGTGAAACCATCCTTCAGCTAGCATCACGTTTCACCCTGAAGTGTCTGAAAAGTTATGCGCGGGGCTATGCCGACGGTGCCATGCACTCAATTCTGTGAAATTGGACTTTGCGAAAACCACCTTTCAGCGAACATCATGTATCGTTACGTTGGAAGGTTTGAAAACATGCGCAGCTTATAGGAAATGCCAGAGAGTCAACTCTGAAAAACCACTGGTGAGAAACTGTCACCGAACATCTGCTTTCACGTCGTTAAAATAGTTTGAAAACTTAGGCATGACTTACAAGGAAACTGCCATCTACCCAAATCTGTTAAGTAACAATCTGGTGAAGTTGTCTTTCAATTAACATCGATCTGGTTTATATGAGTGGCAACTCTGGAAAACTCTCTGGGGTCAACATGGTAAGTGCGTTTGTAGGCACTGGCTTTGACAACCTATGCAGCTCCTGGCCGGAAAAACCAATACACTTCATTCACTGTGCGAAACAAAACTATGGGGAAATCATCTCGGTACGAACAACTGCTTTCACTACGTTAGAGCTTGTCCAAAACCATGGCGGGCCCTAGGCAAAAAGTGCCATATACGCAATTCTGTCAAACAACACTGGGGAATCCATCTTCCCACTAACCTCTGGTTTCACTAAGTTACCGGAGTTTGAACAGCCCGGCAGGGAATTGTGCGGAATGTGCCATATACTCAACTCCCTGAAACAACAGTATGCTGAAGCTCTCTTTCACCATTTGGTTTCAGAAACTTAAAGTAATTTCAACACCTAAGCATGACTTCCATGGAACGTGCCATATGCGCAACTGTTGAAACAACACTGTGGTGAAGCCACGTTTCACCTGAAACCTGCTTCCACTAGAGCTACAGATGTTTGAACACACGTGCGGGGCCCAGGCCGATAGTGCCATTTACTACCTTCTGTGAAATATGCTGGGTGAAACATTCCCTCAACTAACATCGGATTTCACCCAGTGAGAACTATTGGAAAACCTACTCAGAGAGTGCAGTAGACGCAACTCTATGAAAGGCCGGGGAGGTTATCGTTCTGTCACCTTGTCGTATGGTGAGAAGGGTTTGAAACGTTATGCGAACTCTATGAGGAAAGTGCCTTGTCCTCAACTTTGTGAAACAGCACTGTGGCGAAGGCGTCGTCCCTCTAGCATCTGATCTCAGAATTGGTGGAAAAGGAACGGCGGGTCTACAGGCAACGTGCCATATATTCCACTCTGTAAAACAGCACTGTGGGGAAGGGAAATCTTTCCCCTAAAGCTTCCTTTCACCAAGCTACAAACGTTGCAATGCACATGTGGGGCCTAGGCAGATAGTGCCATAGGCTGCATTCTCTGAAAATAACTGTGGGTGGAACATTCTTTCAAGTAACATTTGATTTCGCTAAGTGAGAACTCATTGGAACACCTATGCAAGGCCTACAGGACAAGGGTCGTATACTCATCTCTGTGAAACAACAGGGGGAGAAAGCGTCTTTCAAGTAGCATCCCGTTTCACAAGGTTAGAAGTCTTTGAATAGCTACGTGGAGCCTAGGCCAATAGTGCCAACTACTCAAACCTGTCACCCTACAGCCTGCAACAACCAAATTTCCACTACCATCTTCCTTCACGAAGGTAGAAGTGTTTGCAAACCTATGCGGGGAATGATGCGGAAAATGACCTTTAATCGACCCTGTGAGAGACTACTGTGGACAAACCATCTTTCAAGTGACAACTTGTGTCACTAAGGGAGACGCCTTTGAAAACCCTTGCGCGGCTTAGGAGGATAGTGTCATATACACAACTCTGTGAACCAACAGGGTGGAGAAGGAATCTTTCGCCTACCATCTGGTTTCACAAAGTTAAAATGTTTGAAAACCTATGCACGATCTACGTGGCAAGTTCCCTATACTCCACTCTGAAACACTCGGGGGAAATACTCTTTCACCTTAGAGCGTCTTTCACGAAGTGTGCAATGTTTGGATACACACGCGGGGCCTAGGCGGATAGTGTCATATACTCCACTCTGTGAAACAACGTTGCGGTGCAACAATCTTCCAACTGCCATCTGGTTTCACCGAGTGAGAACTCACTGAAAACCTAGGCACGGCTCATAATGTCAAACTGCCCTTTGTGGCAACCATCTTTCCAACTAACAGCTTCCATCCCTACATTAGAAGCGTTTCAAAACCTATGCGGGGAACGATGTGCAAAGTGACCCATAGTCGACGCTGTGAGAGAGTACTCTGGACAAACCACCTTGCAAGTAACTTCTTGTTCCACCAAGATAGAAGAGTCTGGAAATCTAAGCACGGACTAGACGGGAAGTGCGAGATGCTCAACTCTGGGAAAACACACTGTGCTGAAAACATCTTTCAACTAGCACCTGATTTCAGTCAGTCACCACCGTTTGAAAACTTAGGCAGGGTCTACGCGGCAAGTGACAAAGAACCTATGAAACGACAAAGCGAAGAAACTCTCTTTCAAGTAACACATCGCTTCACTACATTAGAAGTGGTGGACAAACTATGCGGGTCATGTGCCGACAGAACCGTACACTCAACTCTGTCGAAGTGCACTTGGCGAAAACCATCTTTCAAGTTACATCTTGTATCCCTACGTTAGAAGGGTTTGACAAGCCAGGCAGGGAACAACGAGGAAAGGGACATACACACGACCCTGTGAGAGAATACCGTGGACAAACCATCTCTCAACTAACATCTTGTATCACTAAGTCAAAAATGCGTGAAAAAGCAGGCGGGGCCGATAACGACAGGGCCGTATACTCAATTCTGCCAAACAACAAAGTGAGGAAACCATCCTCCAACTAACATCCTGTTTGACGTAGAAAACTTAGAAAATGTATGCTGGAAACGACGTGGAAGGTGACATATAGCAGCCACTGTGAAAGAATCCTGTGGAGAAAGCGTTTTTCCACTGTCATCATGTGTCACTAAGTTACAAGTGTTTCACTCTTTCAGCTCACACCTTGTTCACTACGTTATAAATGTTGGAAAACCCATGGAGGGCTTATGCGGAAAGTGCCTTGTATGTAACTCTGTGAAAAAAAAACAGTGTGGCAAAACCGTCGTTAAGAAAGATCTCGTTTCACAAAATTAGAAGAGTTTGAAACCCTATGCGGGGCGTACAGGGAAAGCGCTAGACACTCACCTCAGGGATACAAACACTTGGGGAAACAACCTTTCACTGAACGTCTGGTTACACTAAATTACAAGCGTTGAAAAACACATGCGGGGCCGAAGTGGAGAGTGCCGTACACTCCTTTCCGGGAAAGAACATTGGGAGGAAACCGTCGTTCACGGTCTACCCCGGGTCTCACTAAGTGAAACGTGTTTGGAAACCTATGTGAAGCCTACACGGAAAGTGCCATCACCTTGCGAAAAGCTTGTGGGGAAACGTTGTTTCAACTATCATCTAGTTTCACTAAGTTAAAATGGCTTCACAGCTATGCGGGATCTATGCGGAAAGGGCCATATAGGCAACTCTGAGATAGACCACTGTGTGGAACCCATCCTCCAACTCATCTCTCGCTTCACTAAGTTAGAGGTGTTTGAAAACCACGCGGGGCCTACGCCGAAAGTGTCTCATACTCACCTCGGGACACAAGTCTATCTGGGAAGCATCTTTCTGCTGAGATCTGGTTGCACTCAGTAACAAGTGTTTGAAAACGCACGCAGGGCGTAGCAGGATGGTGCCATACACTCACCTCTGGGAAACTACACTGTGGGGAAGCCGCCTTTCAACTACCGTCTGGGTTCGCTGAGATAGGAGTGTTTGAAAACCTAGGAGAAGCCTAACGGCTAAGTGCCACATACTCAACTGTGGGAAACAACAGTGTGCTGAAACGATCTTTCAGCTAACATCTGGCCTCACGAATTGAAAACGGTTTGAAAACTATTCGGGGTCTAGGCGGAAAGTGCCAGGTACTCAGCTCTGTGACACAAGAGCTTGGGGAACCATCTTCCAACTAACATATTTCACTAAGTTAGAAGTCTTTGAAAACCGGGCGGAGACTACACCAAAAGTGTCATACAGTCACCTCTGTGAGTCACTTTGGGAAGCCATTTTTCCAATAACGTCTCTCTTCACGAGGTTGGAAGTATTTGAACACCCGTGCAGGGCCGGCGTCAAAAGTGCCACATAGTCAACTCTGAAACAACACTGTGGGGTTTCCACGTTTCAATTAACCTCTTCTTGTTCCACTCAGAAGTGTTTGCAAACCTATGCCGGTACTACGCGGGAAGTGCTATAGGCTCAACTCTGTAAAACTCACTGTGGTGAAGCCACAGGCTTCACCCCACAGCCAAAGGGCATCTGGGTTCACTTGTTGGAAGTATGTGAAAACCTATGGGGGCTTATGCGGAAAGTGCCCTATGCTCAAGTGTGTCAAGCAGCTTTTGGGGAGACCACCTTTCAACTAACATCTTGTTTCACCGTGTTAGAAGTGTTTCAAACACTCTCCTAGGAACCATGAGAAAAGTGACGTATACTCGACACAGCCAAATCGTACTGTGGGGAGAAACGGTCTTCCAACTCACATCTGCTGTCGCCAAGTTAAAAGGGTTGGAAAACTTCTGCAGGGCCTATGCGCAAGGGCCGTGTACTCCATTCTGTGAAACGACGCTGTAGGGAAACAATCTTGCGACTAACATCTGGTTTCACTGTGAACTGTCTGAAAACCTACAAAGTGCCATATAGTCAACTGTGTGAAAGAGCACTCTGGGTAAAAGGTCTTGTGACCACCTGATTTAGGACGTTAGAAGCATTTGCAAAACTACGCCGGGATGAATGCAGAAAGTGCCATATACTCAACTCTGTCAAGCTGCACTTTGGCGAAACCATCTTTCAACTAACACCTTGTGTCGCTACCATAGAAACATGTTTGAAAACCTATGGAGGGAATGATGTGGAAAGGGTCATATATACGCAGCTCTGTCCAACCGGGCTTTGGGGAAACCACCTTTCAAGTGACATTTGATTCAACTAAATTGGAAGTGTCTGAAAGCTCCTGTGTGGTCCAGACTGAAAGGGCCTCCCACTCTATGAAAGAACACTGTGGGGAAAACGTCTTTCAACGTTCTCTTTCACTAAGTCAGAAGTGTTGGAAACCCCATGCGGGGATCGATGGGGAAAGTGACGTTGTGAGAGAGTACTGGGAAGAAACCATCTTTCAACTGGCATCTCGTCTCACTGAGAACTGTTTGAAAACATATGCACGGCCTACAAAGTGTACTAGAGTCAACTGTGTGAAAGAACACAGTGGGGAAAAATCATCTTTTAACTAACAGCTCGTTTCGCTCAGTTGGAAGTGTTTGAAGACCTATGTGGGGATCGAGGGGGAAGGTTACATACACCAGCCACTGTGAAAAGAACACTGTGCAGAAACCTTCTTTCAACTGATATCCTGTTTCACCTGGTTAGAAGTGTTTGAAGAACTCCGTGGGGGCTTATTCAGAAAGTGCCATGTACTCTGTCAAGTCCCTGCACGTTGGGACACCCTTTTGTGGAGAAACCGTCCTTCAACCACCATGTTAGAGTTATTATGTTATGTCTGAGTTACGTTCTGTTACAGTTACGTCATGTTATGTTATGTTATGTTATGTTATGTTATGTTATGTTATGTTTTCATGTTACGTTCTGTTATAGCTATTTGAAAACTTTATGCGGGGTCTATGTATAAAGTGCCATACACTCTGGCAAATAACACTGTGCGGAAACCGTCTTTCAACCAAAATCCTATTTCACTACATTAGAAGTGTTGGAAAACCCACGTGGAGTCGACACCAAAAGTGCCATGTACTCAACCTTGTGAAACAACTGTGTGGTGAAACTATCATCTGCTTCCACTGTTAGAAGTACTTGAAGACCCACGCAGGGCCAACAACGAAAGTGCCGTCTACAAAACTGTATGAAGAAACACTGCGGGGAAACAGCTTGCCACTAAAATCTTATTCCAATCAGATGAAATTGTTTGAAAACCTATGCGGAGCTTATAATGAAAGTGCCGTACACTCATCTCTGTGAAACAACAGCTTATCTGAGAGTTTTATACTCAACTCTATGGAAGAAGACGGTGGGGAAACCTTTCACCTAACATGTGGTTTCTCGAAGCTAGACGTGTGAAAACCAGGTTGCGGCCTAGGCAGAAAGTGCCTTACACTCAAATCTGTGAAAGCAGAGTGTGCGGAACCATCTTTCAACAAACTTTCGGTTTCACTAATTTGGAAGTGATGGAAAACTTATGATCGGTTAACTATGAGACAAGTTGCCATATAGTCAACTCTGTGAAACAACACTCTGGTGTGAACCTCTTTCAACGACCGTCTGATTTCACTAATTTAGAAGAGTTTGAAAACCCACGCAGGCAGCAATGGGGAATGTACGATTACTCAACTCTGTGCCACAACAGTGTGGTGAAACCATCCTTCATAACATCTTGCTTCCCTGCCAGGTGTTGTCACCATTTGCAGGGAATTTTGACGAGAGTGACTTATACTCTATTGTGTAAAAAAATGTGGAAAAATGGTCTTTCAACCGACATCCTCTTTCACGAACGAAGTGTTTGAAAACCCATGCTGGGCTTTTGAGGAAACTGCCTTAGAGCCACTCTGTGGGGAATCCATCTTCCAACTAATCTCTTGCTTCACTCTAATGAAGCATAATGGGGCTCGAAAACCATAATGGGGCTACAGTGCAAGCGCCACTTACTCGACTCTGTGAAACAGCACGGTCGGGAAACAATCTGTCTCTTAATATCAGTTGCAAGTGTTTGAAAACAGATGCGGGGCCTATGCACGAGGATCATGCCATGCCTTCAACGATGTGAAATAACACTGTGGGGAAACCACCTTTCCACTACCATCTCGTTCCTCTTAGAACGGTTTGAAAACCTATGAGAAGCCTAAAAACTAAGGGCCATACACTCAACTGTGTGAAACAACGACGTGGTGAAAAGATCTTTCAAATAACATCTGGTTTCCATCATTGAGAATTGAAGACTATTGGGGGTTATGCGGAAAGGGTCATATACTCAAATCTGTGACACAACATGTGGGGAAACCATCTTTCAATCAACATCTTGTATAACTAAACTGGAAGCGTTAGAAAACCCATGGGGAGCCTATGCCGAAAGTGCCATATACTCACTCACCTCTGTCAGCCTGCACTTTGCGGAAACCATCTTGAGAGTAATATCCTGTAGCACCAAGTTAGGAAGGAGCGTTTGAAAAACTATGCGGGTAAAAGGCAGGAAGTACAAGATACTGACAACTGTGGAACAACACTGTGAGAAACCGTCTTTCAACTCAATTCTTCTTTCATTTAGGTTAGAAGTGTTTGAAAACCTATGTGCGGCGTATGGGGAAAGTGCCATTCTTTCAACTAATATCTGATTTCGCCCAGGGTGAACTCTTTTGGAAACCTATGCACAGCCTACACGGTAAGTGCCATATACTGAACTCTGTGAAACAACCCTGTGGGGAAACGATCTTTCAACTAACATTTCGTTTCCCTAAGTTAGAAGTGTTTGAAAAGCTCTGCGGGACCTATGCAGAATTGCCCTATACTCCACTCTCAAACTGAACTCTTAGGGAAGCATTTTTCAGCTAACATCTTTATGAAACTACGTGAGGAGCATTGTAAAACCTGTGTGGGGAACGATGTGGAAAGTGACATATACTGTGGGACCCTGTGAGAAAATAGAGTGGACAATCCATCTATCAATTATCTTGGGGCACTAAGTTTGAAGTGTTTGAAAACCTATGCACGGCTTATGGGGAAAGTGCCATATACTCGACTCCCTTCACATATGTGTGTGGGCAAATCCTATGTCATCTAACCTCATGTATCTCTACGACTGAAGGGTTTGCAACCGCAGGCGGGGCCTGCATGAATAAGGCCATATGCACCACTTGGGAAACACCACTGTGGGGAAACCATCCTTCAACTAACATCTTGTTCACTGAGAAGGGTGTGAAACTATGCGGAGCCTTTGCTGAAAGTGCCACGTACAGAACTCGGTGGAAACAACACTGTGGTGAAACGATCTTTCAACGAACATCTCGTTTCAAGCCATAACTCTGTGAAAAAGTTTGCGGGGTATCTGCCGACAGTGCCATATATTCAACTCGGTGAAACTGCACTTTGCAGGAAGGAAGGCTCTTTCAAATAACATCTGGTATCACGAAGTCAGAAGGGTTTGAAAACCTATGTGGGTAGTGATGAGGAAAGTGACACATACTGGATACTGTGAGAAAATACCGTGGACAATCCATCTTTCAACTAGCTCGTGTCACTAAGTTGGAAGTGTTTGCAAACCTAGGCGCGGCTTATGCAGAAAGTGCCGTATACTCGACGCTTTGAAAAAAAGCACTCTGGACGAAGATTCTTTCATGAGTATGTAGTTTCAGAAAACTAAAGCAGTTTGACAAGCAACGCATGACCTACACGGAAAGTGCCATATACGCAACTCTGTGAAACAACGCTCTGAGGAAATGATCCTTCACCTAACATCTGGTTTCATTAAGTTGTGTTTGAATGCAAATGTTGGCCTAGAAGAATAGAACCATGTACTCAATACCGTGAAACAACAATGTGGTGAAACCATCTTCCGACCACCATCTGCTTTCACTACGTTAGATGTGATTGAAACACCTTACAGGGAGGAACACTTAAAGTGCCGTAAACTCCGCTCTGTCGAACACTGCTGTGGTGAAACATACCTTCAACCAACCTCCGTTTCATCGAGTGACAACGGTTTGAAAAGCTATGCGGGACCCACAGGACAAGTGCCATATACTCAACACTGTGAAACAACACTGTGGAGAAACCCTATTTCAACCAAAACTTCGTTTCACTAAATTAGAAGTCTTTGAAACTCTATGAGCGACAGAGACGGAAAGGGCCATCTATTCAACTCTGTAACCAACAATACTGTGGTGAAAGAAACTTCAACTAACACTTGGTTTCACTGAGAGAACTCTTTGAAGACATAGGCAGGCCTACCCTGTGTCATACATTCATCTCTGTGAATCGACACATGGTGAAACCATCCTTCAGCTAGCATCACGTTTCACCCTGAAGTGTCTGAAAAGTTATGCGCGGGGCTATGCCGACGGTGCCATGCACTCAATTCTGTGAAATTGGACTTTGCGAAAACCACCTTTCAGCGAACATCATGTATCGTTACGTTGGAAGGTTTGAAAACATGCGCAGCTTATAGGAAATGCCAGAGAGTCAACTCTGAAAAACCACTGGTGAGAAACTGTCACCGAACATCTGCTTTCACGTCGTTAAAATAGTTTGAAAACTTAGGCATGACTTACAAGGAAACTGCCATCTACCCAAATCTGTTAAGTAACAATCTGGTGAAGTTGTCTTTCAATTAACATCGATCTGGTTTATATGAGTGGCAACTCTGGAAAACTCTCTGGGGTCAACATGGTAAGTGCGTTTGTAGGCACTGGCTTTGACAACCTATGCAGCTCCTGGCCGGAAAAACCAATACACTTCATTCACTGTGCGAAACAAAACTATGGGGAAATCATCTCGGTACGAACAACTGCTTTCACTACGTTAGAGCTTGTCCAAAACCATGGCGGGCCCTAGGCAAAAAGTGCCATATACGCAATTCTGTCAAACAACACTGGGGAATCCATCTTCCCACTAACCTCTGGTTTCACTAAGTTACCGGAGTTTGAACAGCCCGGCAGGGAATTGTGCGGAATGTGCCATATACTCAACTCCCTGAAACAACAGTATGCTGAAGCTCTCTTTCACCATTTGGTTTCAGAAACTTAAAGTAATTTCAACACCTAAGCATGACTTCCATGGAACGTGCCATATGCGCAACTGTTGAAACAACACTGTGGTGAAGCCACGTTTCACCTGAAACCTGCTTCCACTAGAGCTACAGATGTTTGAACACACGTGCGGGGCCCAGGCCGATAGTGCCATTTACTACCTTCTGTGAAATATGCTGGGTGAAACATTCCCTCAACCAACATCGGATTTCACCCAGTGAGAACTATTGGAAAACCTACTCAGAGAGTGCAGTAGACGCAACTCTATGAAAGGCCGGGGAGGTTATCGTTCTGTCACCTTGTCGTATGGTGAGAAGGGTTTGAAACGTTATGCGAACTCTATGAGGAAAGTGCCTTGTCCTCAACTTTGTGAAACAGCACTGTGGCGAAGGCGTCGTCCCTCTAGCATCTGATCTCAGAATTGGTGGAAAAGGAACGGCGGGTCTACAGGCAACGTGCCATATATTCCACTCTGTAAAACAGCACTGTGGGGAAGGGAAATCTTTCCCCTAAAGCTTCCTTTCACCAAGCTACAAACGTTGCAATGCACATGTGGGGCCTAGGCAGATAGTGCCATAGGCTGCATTCTCTGAAAATAACTGTGGGTGGAACATTCTTTCAAGTAACATTTGATTTCGCTAAGTGAGAACTCATGGGAACACCTATGCAAGGCCTACAGGACAAGGGTCGTATACTCATCTCTGTGAAACAACAGGGGGAGAAAGCGTCTTTCAAGTAGCATCCCGTTTCACAAGGTTAGAAGTCTTTGAATAGCTACGCGGAGCCTAGGCCAATAGTGCCAACTACTCAAACCTGTCACCCTACAGCCTGCAACAACCAAATTTCCACTACCATCTTCCTTCACGAAGGTAGAAGTGTTTGCAAACCTATGCGGGGAATGATGCGGAAAATGACCTTTAATCGACCCTGTGAGAGACTACTGTGGACAAACCATCTTTCAAGTGACAACTTGTGTCACTAAGGGAGACGCCTTTGAAAACCCTTGCGCGGCTTAGGAGGATAGTGTCATATACACAACTCTGTGAACCAACAGGGTGGAGAAGGAATCTTTCGCCTACCATCTGGTTTCACAAAGTTAAAATGTTTGAAAACCTATGCACGATCTACGTGGCAAGTTCCCTATACTCCACTCTGAAACACTCGGGGGAAATACTCTTTCACCTTAGAGCGTCTTTCACGAAGTGTGCAATGTTTGGATACACACGCGGGGCCTAGGCGGATAGTGTCATATACTCCACTCTGTGAAACAACGTTGCGGTGCAACAATCTTCCAACTGCCATCTGGTTTCACCGAGTGAGAACTCACTGAAAACCTAGGCACGGCTCATAATGTCAAACTGCCCTTTGTGGCAACCATCTTTCCAACTAACAGCTTCCATCCCTACATTAGAAGCGTTTCAAAACCTATGCGGGGAACGATGTGCAAAGTGACCCATAGTCGACGCTGTGAGAGAGTACTCTGGACAAACCACCTTGCAAGTAACTTCTTGTTCCACCAAGATAGAAGAGTCTGGAAATCTAAGCACGGACTAGACGGGAAGTGCGAGATGCTCAACTCTGGGAAAACACACTGTGCTGAAAACATCTTTCAACTAGCACCTGATTTCAGTCAGTCACCACCGTTTGAAAACTTAGGCAGGGTCTACGCGGCAAGTGACAAAGAACCTATGAAACGACAAAGCGAAGAAACTCTCTTTCAAGTAACACATCGCTTCACTACATTAGAAGTGGTGGACAATCTATGCGGGTCATGTGCCGACAGAACCGTACGCTCAACTCTGTCGAAGTGCACTTGGCGAAAACCATCTTTCAACTTACATCTTGTATCCCTACGTTAGAAGGGTTTGACAAGCCAGGCAGGGAACAACGAGGAAAGGGACATACACACGACCCTGTGAGAGAATACCGTGGACAAACCATCTCTCAACTAACATCTTGTATCACTAAGTCAAAAATGCGTGAAAAAGCAGGCGGGGCCGATAACGACAGGGCCGTATACTCAATTCTGCCAAACAACAAAGTGAGGAAACCATCCTCCAACTAACATCCTGTTTGACGTAGAAAACTTAGAAAATGTATGCTGGAAACGACGTGGAAGGTGACATATAGCAGCCACTGTGAAAGAATCCTGTGGAGAAAGCGTTTTTCCACTGTCATCATGTGTCACTAAGTTACAAGTGTTTCACTCTTTCAGCTCACACCTTGTTCACTACGTTATAAATGTTGGAAAACCCATGGAGGGCTTATGCGGAAAGTGCCTTGTATGTAACTCTGTGAAAAAAAAACAGTGTGGCAAAACCGTCGTTAAGAAAGATCTCGTTTCACAAAATTAGAAGAGTTTGAAACCCTATGCGGGGCGTACAGGGAAAGCGCTAGACACTCACCTCAGGGATACAAACACTTGGGGAAACAACCTTTCACTGAACGTCTGGTTACACTAAATTACAAGCGTTGAAAAACACATGCGGGGCCGAAGTGGAGAGTGCCGTACACTCCTTTCCGGGAAAGAACATTGGGAGGAAACCGTCGTTCACGGTCTACCCCGGGTCTCACTAAGTGAAACGTGTTTGGAAACCTATGTGAAGCCTACACGGAAAGTGCCATCACCTTGCGAAAAGCTTGTGGGGAAACGTTGTTTCAACTATCATCTAGTTTCACTAAGTTAAAATGGCTTCACAGCTATGCGGGATCTATGCGGAAAGGGCCATATAGGCAACTCTGAGATAGACCACTGTGTGGAACCCATCCTCCAACTCATCTCTCGCTTCACTAAGTTAGAGGTGTTTGAAAACCACGCGGGGCCTACGCCGAAAGTGTCTCATACTCACCTCGGGACACAAGTCTATCTGGGAAGCATCTTTCTGCTGAGATCTGGTTGCACTCAGTAACAAGTGTTTGAAAACGCACGCAGGGCGTAGCAGGATGGTGCCATACACTCACCTCTGGGAAACTACACTGTGGGGAAGCCGCCTTTCAACTACCGTCTGGGTTCGCTGAGATAGGAGTGTTTGAAAACCTAGGAGAAGCCTAACGGCTAAGTGCCACATACTCAACTGTGGGAAACAACAGTGTGCTGAAACGATCTTTCAGCTAACATCTGGCCTCACGAATTGAAAACGGTTTGAAAACTATTCGGGGTCTAGGCGGAAAGTGCCAGGTACTCAGCTCTGTGACACAAGAGCTTGGGGAACCATCTTCCAACTAACATATTTCACTAAGTTAGAAGTCTTTGAAAACCGGGCGGAGACTACACCAAAAGTGTCATACAGTCACCTCTGTGAGTCACTTTGGGAAGCCATTTTTCCAATAACGTCTCTCTTCACGAGGTTGGAAGTATTTGAACACCCGTGCAGGGCCGGCGTCAAAAGTGCCACATAGTCAACTCTGAAACAACACTGTGGGGTTTCCACGTTTCAATTAACCTCTTCTTGTTCCACTCAGAAGTGTTTGCAAACCTATGCCGGTACTACGCGGGAAGTGCTATAGGCTCAACTCTGTAAAACTCACTGTGGTGAAGCCACAGGCTTCACCCCACAGCCAAAGGGCATCTGGGTTCACTTGTTGGAAGTATGTGAAAACCTATGGGGGCTTATGCGGAAAGTGCCCTATGCTCAAGTGTGTCAAGCAGCTTTTGGGGAGACCACCTTTCAACTAACATCTTGTTTCACCGTGTTAGAAGTGTTTCAAACACTCTCCTAGGAACCATGAGAAAAGTGACGTATACTCGACACAGCCAAATCGTACTGTGGGGAGAAACGGTCTTCCAACTCACATCTGCTGTCGCCAAGTTAAAAGGGTTGGAAAACTTCTGCAGGGCCTATGCGCAAGGGCCGTGTACTCCATTCTGTGAAACGACGCTGTAGGGAAACAATCTTGCGACTAACATCTGGTTTCACTGTGAACTGTCTGAAAACCTACAAAGTGCCATATAGTCAACTGTGTGAAAGAGCACTCTGGGTAAAAGGTCTTGTGACCACCTGATTTAGGACGTTAGAAGCATTTGCAAAACTACGCCGGGATGAATGCAGAAAGTGCCATATACTCAACTCTGTCAAGCTGCACTTTGGCGAAACCATCTTTCAACTAACACCTTGTGTCGCTACCATAGAAACATGTTTGAAAACCTATGGAGGGAATGATGTGGAAAGGGTCATATATACGCAGCTCTGTCCAACCGGGCTTTGGGGAAACCACCTTTCAAGTGACATTTGATTCAACTAAATTGGAAGTGTCTGAAAGCTCCTGTGTGGTCCAGACTGAAAGGGCCTCCCACTCTATGAAAGAACACTGTGGGGAAAACGTCTTTCAACGTTCTCTTTCACTAAGTCAGAAGTGTTGGAAACCCCATGCGGGGATCGATGGGGAAAGTGACGTTGTGAGAGAGTACTGGGAAGAAACCATCTTTCAACTGGCATCTCGTCTCACTGAGAACTGTTTGAAAACATATGCACGGCCTACAAAGTGTACTAGAGTCAACTGTGTGAAAGAACACAGTGGGGAAAAATCATCTTTTAACTAACAGCTCGTTTCGCTCAGTTGGAAGTGTTTGAAGACCTATGTGGGGATCGAGGGGGAAGGTTACATACACCAGCCACTGTGAAAAGAACACTGTGCAGAAACCTTCTTTCAACTGATATCCTGTTTCACCTGGTTAGAAGTGTTTGAAGAACTCCGTGGGGGCTTATTCAGAAAGTGCCATGTACTCTGTCAAGTCCCTGCACGTTGGGACACCCTTTTGTGGAGAAACCGTCCTTCAACCACCATGTTAGAGTTATTATGTTATGTCTGAGTTACGTTCTGTTACAGTTACGTCATGTTATGTTATGTTATGTTATGTTATGTTATGTTATGTTATGTTTTCATGTTACGTTCTGTTATAGCTATTTGAAAACTTTATGCGGGGTCTATGTATAAAGTGCCATACACTCTGGCAAATAACACTGTGCGGAAACCGTCTTTCAACCAAAATCCTATTTCACTACATTAGAAGTGTTGGAAAACCCACGTGGAGTCGACACCAAAAGTGCCATGTACTCAACCTTGTGAAACAACTGTGTGGTGAAACTATCATCTGCTTCCACTGTTAGAAGTACTTGAAGACCCACGCAGGGCCAACAACGAAAGTGCCGTCTACAAAACTGTATGAAGAAACACTGCGGGGAAACAGCTTGCCACTAAAATCTTATTCCAATCAGATGAAATTGTTTGAAAACCTATGCGGAGCTTATAATGAAAGTGCCGTACACTCATCTCTGTGAAACAACAGCTTATCTGAGAGTTTTATACTCAACTCTATGGAAGAAGACGGTGGGGAAACCTTTCACCTAACATGTGGTTTCTCGAAGCTAGACGTGTGAAAACCAGGTTGCGGCCTAGGCAGAAAGTGCCTTACACTCAAATCTGTGAAAGCAGAGTGTGCGGAACCATCTTTCAACAAACTTTCGGTTTCACTAATTTGGAAGTGATGGAAAACTTATGATCGGTTAACTATGAGACAAGTTGCCATATAGTCAACTCTGTGAAACAACACTCTGGTGTGAACCTCTTTCAACGACCGTCTGATTTCACTAATTTAGAAGAGTTTGAAAACCCACGCAGGCAGCAATGGGGAATGTACGATTACTCAACTCTGTGCCACAACAGTGTGGTGAAACCATCCTTCATAACATCTTGCTTCCCTGCCAGGTGTTGTCACCATTTGCAGGGAATTTTGACGAGAGTGACTTATACTCTATTGTGTAAAAAAATGTGGAAAAATGGTCTTTCAACCGACATCCTCTTTCACGAACGAAGTGTTTGAAAACCCATGCTGGGCTTTTGAGGAAACTGCCTTAGAGCCACTCTGTGGGGAATCCATCTTCCAACTAATCTCTTGCTTCACTCTAATGAAGCATAATGGGGCTCGAAAACCATAATGGGGCTACAGTGCAAGCGCCACTTACTCGACTCTGTGAAACAGCACGGTCGGGAAACAATCTGTCTCTTAATATCAGTTGCAAGTGTTTGAAAACAGATGCGGGGCCTATGCACGAGGATCATGCCATGCCTTCAACGATGTGAAATAACACTGTGGGGAAACCACCTTTCCACTACCATCTCGTTCCTCTTAGAACGGTTTGAAAACCTATGAGAAGCCTAAAAACTAAGGGCCATACACTCAACTGTGTGAAACAACGACGTGGTGAAAAGATCTTTCAAATAACATCTGGTTTCCATCATTGAGAATTGAAGACTATTGGGGGTTATGCGGAAAGGGTCATATACTCAAATCTGTGACACAACATGTGGGGAAACCATCTTTCAATCAACATCTTGTATAACTAAACTGGAAGCGTTAGAAAACCCATGGGGAGCCTATGCCGAAAGTGCCATATACTCACTCACCTCTGTCAGCCTGCACTTTGCGGAAACCATCTTGAGAGTAATATCCTGTAGCACCAAGTTAGGAAGGAGCGTTTGAAAAACTATGCGGGTAAAAGGCAGGAAGTACAAGATACTGACAACTGTGGAACAACACTGTGAGAAACCGTCTTTCAACTCAATTCTTCTTTCATTTAGGTTAGAAGTGTTTGAAAACCTATGCGCGGCGTATGGGGAAAGTGCCATTCTTTCAACTAATATCTGATTTCGCCCAGGGTGAACTCTTTTGGAAACCTATGCACAGCCTACACGGTAAGTGCCATATACTGAACTCTGTGAAACAACCCTGTGGGGAAACGATCTTTCAACTAACATTTCGTTTCCCTAAGTTAGAAGTGTTTGAAAAGCTCTGCGGGACCTATGCAGAATTGCCCTATACTCCACTCTCAAACTGAACTCTTAGGGAAGCATTTTTCAGCTAACATCTTTATGAAACTACGTGAGGAGCATTGTAAAACCTGTGTGGGGAACGATGTGGAAAGTGACATATACTGTGGGACCCTGTGAGAAAATAGAGTGGACAATCCATCTATCAATTATCTTGGGGCACTAAGTTTGAAGTGTTTGAAAACCTATGCACGGCTTATGGGGAAAGTGCCATATACTCGACTCCCTTCACATATGTGTGTGGGCAAATCCTATGTCATCTAACCTCATGTATCTCTACGACTGAAGGGTTTGCAACCGCAGGCGGGGCCTGCATGAATAAGGCCATATGCACCACTTGGGAAACACCACTGTGGGGAAACCATCCTTCAACTAACATCTTGTTCACTGAGAAGGGTGTGAAACTATGCGGAGCCTTTGCTGAAAGTGCCACGTACAGAACTCGGTGGAAACAACACTGTGGTGAAACGATCTTTCAACGAACATCTCGTTTCAAGCCATAACTCTGTGAAAAAGTTTGCGGGGTATCTGCCGACAGTGCCATATATTCAACTCGGTGAAACTGCACTTTGCAGGAAGGAAGGCTCTTTCAAATAACATCTGGTATCACGAAGTCAGAAGGGTTTGAAAACCTATGTGGGTAGTGATGAGGAAAGTGACACATACTGGATACTGTGAGAAAATACCGTGGACAATCCATCTTTCAACTAGCTCGTGTCACTAAGTTGGAAGTGTTTGCAAACCTAGGCGCGGCTTATGCAGAAAGTGCCGTATACTCGACGCTTTGAAAAAAAGCACTCTGGACGAAGATTCTTTCATGAGTATGTAGTTTCAGAAAACTAAAGCAGTTTGACAAGCAACGCATGACCTACACGGAAAGTGCCATATACGCAACTCTGTGAAACAACGCTCTGAGGAAATGATCCTTCACCTAACATCTGGTTTCATTAAGTTGTGTTTGAATGCAAATGTTGGCCTAGAAGAATAGAACCATGTACTCAATACCGTGAAACAACAATGTGGTGAAACCATCTTCCGACCACCATCTGCTTTCACTACGTTAGATGTGATTGAAACACCTTACAGGGAGGAACACTTAAAGTGCCGTAAACTCCGCTCTGTCGAACACTGCTGTGGTGAAACATACCTTCAACCAACCTCCGTTTCATCGAGTGACAACGGTTTGAAAAGCTATGCGGGACCCACAGGACAAGTGCCATATACTCAACACTGTGAAACAACACTGTGGAGAAACCCTATTTCAACCAAAACTTCGTTTCACTAAATTAGAAGTCTTTGAAACTCTATGAGCGACAGAGACGGAAAGGGCCATCTATTCAACTCTGTAACCAACAATACTGTGGTGAAAGAAACTTCAACTAACACTTGGTTTCACTGAGAGAACTCTTTGAAGACATAGGCAGGCCTACCCTGTGTCATACATTCATCTCTGTGAATCGACACATGGTGAAACCATCCTTCAGCTAGCATCACGTTTCACCCTGAAGTGTCTGAAAAGTTATGCGCGGGGCTATGCCGACGGTGCCATGCACTCAATTCTGTGAAATTGGACTTTGCGAAAACCACCTTTCAGCGAACATCATGTATCGTTACGTTGGAAGGTTTGAAAACATGCGCAGCTTATAGGAAATGCCAGAGAGTCAACTCTGAAAAACCACTGGTGAGAAACTGTCACCGAACATCTGCTTTCACGTCGTTAAAATAGTTTGAAAACTTAGGCATGACTTACAAGGAAACTGCCATCTACCCAAATCTGTTAAGTAACAATCTGGTGAAGTTGTCTTTCAATTAACATCGATCTGGTTTATATGAGTGGCAACTCTGGAAAACTCTCTGGGGTCAACATGGTAAGTGCGTTTGTAGGCACTGGCTTTGACAACCTATGCAGCTCCTGGCCGGAAAAACCAATACACTTCATTCACTGTGCGAAACAAAACTATGGGGAAATCATCTCGGTACGAACAACTGCTTTCACTACGTTAGAGCTTGTCCAAAACCATGGCGGGCCCTAGGCAAAAAGTGCCATATACGCAATTCTGTCAAACAACACTGGGGAATCCATCTTCCCACTAACCTCTGGTTTCACTAAGTTACCGGAGTTTGAACAGCCCGGCAGGGAATTGTGCGGAATGTGCCATATACTCAACTCCCTGAAACAACAGTATGCTGAAGCTCTCTTTCACCATTTGGTTTCAGAAACTTAAAGTAATTTCAACACCTAAGCATGACTTCCATGGAACGTGCCATATGCGCAACTGTTGAAACAACACTGTGGTGAAGCCACGTTTCACCTGAAACCTGCTTCCACTAGAGCTACAGATGTTTGAACACACGTGCGGGGCCCAGGCCGATAGTGCCATTTACTACCTTCTGTGAAATATGCTGGGTGAAACATTCCCTCAACCAACATCGGATTTCACCCAGTGAGAACTATTGGAAAACCTACTCAGAGAGTGCAGTAGACGCAACTCTATGAAAGGCCGGGGAGGTTATCGTTCTGTCACCTTGTCGTATGGTGAGAAGGGTTTGAAACGTTATGCGAACTCTATGAGGAAAGTGCCTTGTCCTCAACTTTGTGAAACAGCACTGTGGCGAAGGCGTCGTCCCTCTAGCATCTGATCTCAGAATTGGTGGAAAAGGAACGGCGGGTCTACAGGCAACGTGCCATATATTCCACTCTGTAAAACAGCACTGTGGGGAAGGGAAATCTTTCCCCTAAAGCTTCCTTTCACCAAGCTACAAACGTTGCAATGCACATGTGGGGCCTAGGCAGATAGTGCCATAGGCTGCATTCTCTGAAAATAACTGTGGGTGGAACATTCTTTCAAGTAACATTTGATTTCGCTAAGTGAGAACTCATGGGAACACCTATGCAAGGCCTACAGGACAAGGGTCGTATACTCATCTCTGTGAAACAACAGGGGGAGAAAGCGTCTTTCAAGTAGCATCCCGTTTCACAAGGTTAGAAGTCTTTGAATAGCTACGCGGAGCCTAGGCCAATAGTGCCAACTACTCAAACCTGTCACCCTACAGCCTGCAACAACCAAATTTCCACTACCATCTTCCTTCACGAAGGTAGAAGTGTTTGCAAACCTATGCGGGGAATGATGCGGAAAATGACCTTTAATCGACCCTGTGAGAGACTACTGTGGACAAACCATCTTTCAAGTGACAACTTGTGTCACTAAGGGAGACGCCTTTGAAAACCCTTGCGCGGCTTAGGAGGATAGTGTCATATACACAACTCTGTGAACCAACAGGGTGGAGAAGGAATCTTTCGCCTACCATCTGGTTTCACAAAGTTAAAATGTTTGAAAACCTATGCACGATCTACGTGGCAAGTTCCCTATACTCCACTCTGAAACACTCGGGGGAAATACTCTTTCACCTTAGAGCGTCTTTCACGAAGTGTGCAATGTTTGGATACACACGCGGGGCCTAGGCGGATAGTGTCATATACTCCACTCTGTGAAACAACGTTGCGGTGCAACAATCTTCCAACTGCCATCTGGTTTCACCGAGTGAGAACTCACTGAAAACCTAGGCACGGCTCATAATGTCAAACTGCCCTTTGTGGCAACCATCTTTCCAACTAACAGCTTCCATCCCTACATTAGAAGCGTTTCAAAACCTATGCGGGGAACGATGTGCAAAGTGACCCATAGTCGACGCTGTGAGAGAGTACTCTGGACAAACCACCTTGCAAGTAACTTCTTGTTCCACCAAGATAGAAGAGTCTGGAAATCTAAGCACGGACTAGACGGGAAGTGCGAGATGCTCAACTCTGGGAAAACACACTGTGCTGAAAACATCTTTCAACTAGCACCTGATTTCAGTCAGTCACCACCGTTTGAAAACTTAGGCAGGGTCTACGCGGCAAGTGACAAAGAACCTATGAAACGACAAAGCGAAGAAACTCTCTTTCAAGTAACACATCGCTTCACTACATTAGAAGTGGTGGACAATCTATGCGGGTCATGTGCCGACAGAACCGTACGCTCAACTCTGTCGAAGTGCACTTGGCGAAAACCATCTTTCAACTTACATCTTGTATCCCTACGTTAGAAGGGTTTGACAAGCCAGGCAGGGAACAACGAGGAAAGGGACATACACACGACCCTGTGAGAGAATACCGTGGACAAACCATCTCTCAACTAACATCTTGTATCACTAAGTCAAAAATGCGTGAAAAAGCAGGCGGGGCCGATAACGACAGGGCCGTATACTCAATTCTGCCAAACAACAAAGTGAGGAAACCATCCTCCAACTAACATCCTGTTTGACGTAGAAAACTTAGAAAATGTATGCTGGAAACGACGTGGAAGGTGACATATAGCAGCCACTGTGAAAGAATCCTGTGGAGAAAGCGTTTTTCCACTGTCATCATGTGTCACTAAGTTACAAGTGTTTCACTCTTTCAGCTCACACCTTGTTCACTACGTTATAAATGTTGGAAAACCCATGGAGGGCTTATGCGGAAAGTGCCTTGTATGTAACTCTGTGAAAAAAAAACAGTGTGGCAAAACCGTCGTTAAGAAAGATCTCGTTTCACAAAATTAGAAGAGTTTGAAACCCTATGCGGGGCGTACAGGGAAAGCGCTAGACACTCACCTCAGGGATACAAACACTTGGGGAAACAACCTTTCACTGAACGTCTGGTTACACTAAATTACAAGCGTTGAAAAACACATGCGGGGCCGAAGTGGAGAGTGCCGTACACTCCTTTCCGGGAAAGAACATTGGGAGGAAACCGTCGTTCACGGTCTACCCCGGGTCTCACTAAGTGAAACGTGTTTGGAAACCTATGTGAAGCCTACACGGAAAGTGCCATCACCTTGCGAAAAGCTTGTGGGGCAACGTTGTTTCAACTATCATCTAGTTTCACTAAGTTAAAATGGCTTCACAGCTATGCGGGATCTATGCGGAAAGGGCCATATAGGCAACTCTGAGATAGACCACTGTGTGGAACCCATCCTCCAACTCATCTCTCGCTTCACTAAGTTAGAGGTGTTTGAAAACCACGCGGGGCCTACGCCGAAAGTGTCTCATACTCACCTCGGGACACAAGTCTATCTGGGAAGCATCTTTCTGCTGAGATCTGGTTGCACTCAGTAACAAGTGTTTGAAAACGCACGCAGGGCGTAGCAGGATGGTGCCATACACTCACCTCTGGGAAACTACACTGTGGGGAAGCCGCCTTTCAACTACCGTCTGGGTTCGCTGAGATAGGAGTGTTTGAAAACCTAGGAGAAGCCTAACGGCTAAGTGCCACATACTCAACTGTGGGAAACAACAGTGTGCTGAAACGATCTTTCAGCTAACATCTGGCCTCACGAATTGAAAACGGTTTGAAAACTATTCGGGGTCTAGGCGGAAAGTGCCAGGTACTCAGCTCTGTGACACAAGAGCTTGGGGAACCATCTTCCAACTAACATATTTCACTAAGTTAGAAGTCTTTGAAAACCGGGCGGAGACTACACCAAAAGTGTCATACAGTCACCTCTGTGAGTCACTTTGGGAAGCCATTTTTCCAATAACGTCTCTCTTCACGAGGTTGGAAGTATTTGAACACCCGTGCAGGGCCGGCGTCAAAAGTGCCACATAGTCAACTCTGAAACAACACTGTGGGGTTTCCACGTTTCAATTAACCTCTTCTTGTTCCACTCAGAAGTGTTTGCAAACCTATGCCGGTACTACGCGGGAAGTGCTATAGGCTCAACTCTGTAAAACTCACTGTGGTGAAGCCACAGGCTTCACCCCACAGCCAAAGGGCATCTGGGTTCACTTGTTGGAAGTATGTGAAAACCTATGGGGGCTTATGCGGAAAGTGCCCTATGCTCAAGTGTGTCAAGCAGCTTTTGGGGAGACCACCTTTCAACTAACATCTTGTTTCACCGTGTTAGAAGTGTTTCAAACACTCTCCTAGGAACCATGAGAAAAGTGACGTATACTCGACACAGCCAAATCGTACTGTGGGGAGAAACGGTCTTCCAACTCACATCTGCTGTCGCCAAGTTAAAAGGGTTGGAAAACTTCTGCAGGGCCTATGCGCAAGGGCCGTGTACTCCATTCTGTGAAACGACGCTGTAGGGAAACAATCTTGCGACTAACATCTGGTTTCACTGTGAACTGTCTGAAAACCTACAAAGTGCCATATAGTCAACTGTGTGAAAGAGCACTCTGGGTAAAAGGTCTTGTGACCACCTGATTTAGGACGTTAGAAGCATTTGCAAAACTACGCCGGGATGAATGCAGAAAGTGCCATATACTCAACTCTGTCAAGCTGCACTTTGGCGAAACCATCTTTCAACTAACACCTTGTGTCGCTACCATAGAAACATGTTTGAAAACCTATGGAGGGAATGATGTGGAAAGGGTCATATATACGCAGCTCTGTCCAACCGGGCTTTGGGGAAACCACCTTTCAAGTGACATTTGATTCAACTAAATTGGAAGTGTCTGAAAGCTCCTGTGTGGTCCAGACTGAAAGGGCCTCCCACTCTATGAAAGAACACTGTGGGGAAAACGTCTTTCAACGTTCTCTTTCACTAAGTCAGAAGTGTTGGAAACCCCATGCGGGGATCGATGGGGAAAGTGACCTTGTGAGAGAGTACTGGGAAGAAACCATCTTTCAACTGGCATCTCGTTTCACTGAGAACTGTTTGAAAACATATGCACGGCCTACAAAGTGTACTAGAGTCAACTGTGTGAAAGAACACAGTGGGGAAAAATCATCTTTTAACTAACAGCTCGTTTCGCTCAGTTGGAAGTGTTTGAAGACCTATGTGGGGATCGAGGGGGAAGGTTACATACACCAGCCACTGTGAAAAGAACACTGTGCAGAAACCTTCTTTCAACTGATATCCTGTTTCACCTGGTTAGAAGTGTTTGAAGAACTCCGTGGGGGCTTATGCAGAAAGTGCCATGTACTCTGTCAAGTCCCTGCACGTTGGGACACCCTTTTGTGGAGAAACCGTCCTTCAACCACCATGTTAGAGTTATTATGTTATGTCTGAGTTACGTTCTGTTACAGTTACGTCATGTTATGTTATGTTATGTTATGTTATGTTATGTTATGTTATGTTTTCATGTTACGTTCTGTTATAGCTATTTGAAAACTTTATGCGGGGTCTATGTATAAAGTGCCATACACTCTGGCAAATAACACTGTGCGGAAACCGTCTTTCAACCAAAATCCTATTTCACTACATTAGAAGTGTTGGAAAACCCACGTGGAGTCGACACCAAAAGTGCCATGTACTCAACCTTGTGAAACAACTGTGTGGTGAAACTATCATCTGCTTCCACTGTTAGAAGTACTTGAAGACCCACGCAGGGCCAACAACGAAAGTGCCGTCTACAAAACTGTATGAAGAAACACTGCGGGGAAACAGCTTGCCACTAAAATCTTATTCCAATCAGATGAAATTGTTTGAAAACCTATGCGGAGCTTATAATGAAAGTGCCGTACACTCATCTCTGTGAAACAACAGCTTATCTGAGAGTTTTATACTCAACTCTATGGAAGAAGACGGTGGGGAAACCTTTCACCTAACATGTGGTTTCTCGAAGCTAGACGTGTGAAAACCAGGTTGCGGCCTAGGCAGAAAGTGCCTTACACTCAAATCTGTGAAAGCAGAGTGTGCGGAACCATCTTTCAACAAACTTTCGGTTTCACTAATTTGGAAGTGATGGAAAACTTATGATCGGTTAACTATGAGACAAGTTGCCATATAGTCAACTCTGTGAAACAACACTCTGGTGTGAACCTCTTTCAACGACCGTCTGATTTCACTAATTTAGAAGGGTTTGAAAACCCACGCAGGCAGCAATGGGGAATGTACGATTACTCAACTCTGTGCCACAACAGTGTGGTGAAACCATCCTTCATAACATCTTGCTTCCCTGCCAGGTGTTGTCACCATTTGCAGGGAATTTTGACGAGAGTGACTTATACTCTATTGTGTAAAAAAATGTGGAAAAATGGTCTTTCAACCGACATCCTCTTTCACGAACGAAGTGTTTGAAAACCCATGCTGGGCTTTTGAGGAAACTGCCTTAGAGCCACTCTGTGGGGAATCCATCTTCCAACTAATCTCTTGCTTCACTCTAATGAAGCATAATGGGGCTCGAAAACCATAATGGGGCTACAGTGCAAGCGCCACTTACTCGACTCTGTGAAACAGCACGGTCGGGAAACAATCTGTCTCTTAATATCAGTTGCAAGTGTTTGAAAACAGATGCGGGGCCTATGCACGAGGATCATGCCATGCCTTCAACGTTGTGAAATAACACTGTGGGGAAACCACCTTTCCACTACCATCTCGTTCCTCTTAGAACGGTTTGAAAACCTATGAGAAGCCTAAAAACTAAGGGCCATACACTCAACTGTGTGAAACAACGACGTGGTGAAAAGATCTTTCAAATAACATCTGGTTTCCATCATTGAGAATTGAAGACTATTGGGGGTTATGCGGAAAGGGTCATATACTCAAATCTGTGACACAACATGTGGGGAAACCATCTTTCAATCAACATCTTGTATAACTAAACTGGAAGCGTTAGAAAACCCATGGGGAGCCTATGCCGAAAGTGCCATATACTCACTCACCTCTGTCAGCCTGCACTTTGCGGAAACCATCTTGAGAGTAATATCCTGTAGCACCAAGTTAGGAAGGAGCGTTTGAAAAACTATGCGGGTAAAAGGCAGGAAGTACAAGATACTGACAACTGTGGAACAACACTGTGAGAAACCGTCTTTCAACTCAATTCTTCTTTCATTTAGGTTAGAAGTGTTTGAAAACCTATGCGCGGCGTATGGGGAAAGTGCCATTCTTTCAACTAATATCTGATTTCGCCCAGGGTGAACTCTTTTGGAAACCTATGCACAGCCTACACGGTAAGTGCCATATACTGAACTCTGTGAAACAACCCTGTGGGGAAACGATCTTTCAACTAACATTTCGTTTCCCTAAGTTAGAAGTGTTTGAAAAGCTCTGCGGGACCTATGCAGAATTGCCCTATACTCCACTCTCAAACTGAACTCTTAGGGAAGCATTTTTCAGCTAACATCTTTATGAAACTACGTGAGGAGCATTGTAAAACCTGTGTGGGGAACGATGTGGAAAGTGACATATACTGTGGGACCCTGTGAGAAAATAGAGTGGACAATCCATCTATCAATTATCTTGGGGCACTAAGTTTGAAGTGTTTGAAAACCTATGCACGGCTTATGGGGAAAGTGCCATATACTCGACTCCCTTCACATATGTGTGTGGGCAAATCCTATGTCATCTAACCTCATGTATCTCTACGACTGAAGGGTTTGCAACCGCAGGCGGGGCCTGCATGAATAAGGCCATATGCACCACTTGGGAAACACCACTGTGGGGAAACCATCCTTCAACTAACATCTTGTTCACTGAGAAGGGTGTGAAACTATGCGGAGCCTTTGCTGAAAGTGCCACGTACAGAACTCGGTGGAAACAACACTGTGGTGAAACGATCTTTCAACGAACATCTCGTTTCAAGCCATAACTCTGTGAAAAAGTTTGCGGGGTATCTGCCGACAGTGCCATATATTCAACTCGGTGAAACTGCACTTTGCAGGAAGGAAGGCTCTTTCAAGTAACATCTGGTATCACGAAGTCAGAAGGGTTTGAAAACCTATGTGGGTAATGATGAGGAAAGTGACACATACTGGATACTGTGAGAAAATACCGTGGACAATCCATCTTTCAACTAGCTCGTGTCACTAAGTTGGAAGTGTTTGCAAACCTAGGCGCGGCTTATGCAGAAAGTGCCGTATACTCGACGCTTTGAAAAAAAAGCACTCTGGACGAAGATTCTTTCATGAGTATGTAGTTTCAGAAAACTAAAGCAGTTTGACAAGCAACGCATGACCTACACGGAAAGTGCCATATACGCAACTCTGTGAAACAACGCTCTGAGGAAATGATCCTTCACCTAACATCTGGTTTCATTAAGTTGTGTTTGAATGCAAATGTTGGCCTAGAAGAATAGAACCATGTACTCAATACCGTGAAACAACAATGTGGTGAAACCATCTTCCGACCACCATCTGCTTTCACTACGTTAGATGTGATTGAAACACCTTACAGGGAGGAACACTTAAAGTGCCGTAAACTCCGCTCTGTCGAACACTGCTGTGGTGAAACATACCTTCAACCAACCTCCGTTTCATCGAGTGACAACGGTTTGAAAAGCTATGCGGGACCCACAGGACAAGTGCCATATACTCAACACTGTGAAACAACACTGTGGAGAAACCCTATTTCAACCAAAACTTCGTTTCACTAAATTAGAAGTCTTTGAAACTCTATGAGCGACAGAGACGGAAAGGGCCATCTATTCAACTCTGTAACCAACAATACTGTGGTGAAAGAAACTTCAACTAACACTTGGTTTCACTGAGAGAACTCTTTGAAGACATAGGCAGGCCTACCCTGTGTCATACATTCATCTCTGTGAATCGACACATGGTGAAACCATCCTTCAGCTAGCATCACGTTTCACCCTGAAGTGTCTGAAAAGTTATGCGCGGGGCTATGCCGACGGTGCCATGCACTCAATTCTGTGAAATTGGACTTTGCGAAAACCACCTTTCAGCGAACATCATGTATCGTTACGTTGGAAGGTTTGAAAACATGCGCAGCTTATAGGAAATGCCAGAGAGTCAACTCTGAAAAACCACTGGTGAGAAACTGTCACCGAACATCTGCTTTCACGTCGTTAAAATAGTTTGAAAACTTAGGCATGACTTACAAGGAAACTGCCATCTACCCAAATCTGTTAAGTAACAATCTGGTGAAGTTGTCTTTCAATTAACATCGATCTGGTTTATATGAGTGGCAACTCTGGAAAACTCTCTGGGGTCAACATGGTAAGTGCGTTTGTAGGCACTGGCTTTGACAACCTATGCAGCTCCTGGCCGGAAAAACCAATACACTTCATTCACTGTGCGAAACAAAACTATGGGGAAATCATCTCGGTACGAACAACTGCTTTCACTACGTTAGAGCTTGTCCAAAACCATGGCGGGCCCTAGGCAAAAAGTGCCATATACGCAATTCTGTCAAACAACACTGGGGAATCCATCTTCCCACTAACCTCTGGTTTCACTAAGTTACCGGAGTTTGAACAGCCCGGCAGGGAATTGTGCGGAATGTGCCATATACTCAACTCCCTGAAACAACAGTATGCTGAAGCTCTCTTTCACCATTTGGTTTCAGAAAGTTAAAGTAATTTCAACACCTAAGCATGACTTCCATGGAACGTGCCATATGCGCAACTGTTGAAACAACACTGTGGTGAAGCCACGTTTCACCTGAAACCTGCTTCCACTAGAGCTACAGATGTTTGAACACACGTGCGGGGCCCAGGCCGATAGTGCCATTTACTACCTTCTGTGAAATATGCTGGGTGAAACATTCCCTCAACCAACATCGGATTTCACCCAGTGAGAACTATTGGAAAACCTACTCAGAGAGTGCAGTAGACGCAACTCTATGAAAGGCCGGGGAGGTTATCGTTCTGTCACCTTGTCGTATGGTGAGAAGGGTTTGAAACGTTATGCGAACTCTATGAGGAAAGTGCCTTGTCCTCAACTTTGTGAAACAGCACTGTGGCGAAGGCGTCGTCCCTCTAGCATCTGATCTCAGAATTGGTGGAAAAGGAACGGCGGGTCTACAGGCAACGTGCCATATATTCCACTCTGTAAAACAGCACTGTGGGGAAGGGAAATCTTTCCCCTAAAGCTTCCTTTCACCAAGCTACAAACGTTGCAATGCACATGTGGGGCCTAGGCAGATAGTGCCATAGGCTGCATTCTCTGAAAATAACTGTGGGTGGAACATTCTTTCAAGTAACATTTGATTTCGCTAAGTGAGAACTCATGGGAACACCTATGCAAGGCCTACAGGACAAGGGTCGTATACTCATCTCTGTGAAACAACAGGGGGAGAAAGCGTCTTTCAAGTAGCATCCCGTTTCACAAGGTTAGAAGTCTTTGAATAGCTACGCGGAGCCTAGGCCAATAGTGCCAACTACTCAAACCTGTCACCCTACAGCCTGCAACAACCAAATTTCCACTACCATCTTCCTTCACGAAGGTAGAAGTGTTTGCAAACCTATGCGGGGAATGATGCGGAAAATGACCTTTAATCGACCCTGTGAGAGACTACTGTGGACAAACCATCTTTCAAGTGACAACTTGTGTCACTAAGGGAGACGCCTTTGAAAACCCTTGCGCGGCTTAGGAGGATAGTGTCATATACACAACTCTGTGAACCAACAGGGTGGAGAAGGAATCTTTCGCCTACCATCTGGTTTCACAAAGTTAAAATGTTTGAAAACCTATGCACGATCTACGTGGCAAGTTCCCTATACTCCACTCTGAAACACTCGGGGGAAATACTCTTTCACCTTAGAGCGTCTTTCACGAAGTGTGCAATGTTTGGATACACACGCGGGGCCTAGGCGGATAGTGTCATATACTCCACTCTGTGAAACAACGTTGCGGTGCAACAATCTTCCAACTGCCATCTGGTTTCACCGAGTGAGAACTCACTGAAAACCTAGGCACGGCTCATAATGTCAAACTGCCCTTTGTGGCAACCATCTTTCCAACTAACAGCTTCCATCCCTACATTAGAAGCGTTTCAAAACCTATGCGGGGAACGATGTGCAAAGTGACCCATAGTCGACGCTGTGAGAGAGTACTCTGGACAAACCACCTTGCAAGTAACTTCTTGTTCCACCAAGATAGAAGAGTCTGGAAATCTAAGCACGGACTAGACGGGAAGTGCGAGATGCTCAACTCTGGGAAAACACACTGTGCTGAAAACATCTTTCAACTAGCACCTGATTTCAGTCAGTCACCACCGTTTGAAAACTTAGGCAGGGTCTACGCGGCAAGTGACAAAGAACCTATGAAACGACAAAGCGAAGAAACTCTCTTTCAAGTAACACATCGCTTCACTACATTAGAAGTGGTGGACAATCTATGCGGGTCATGTGCCGACAGAACCGTACGCTCAACTCTGTCGAAGTGCACTTGGCGAAAACCATCTTTCAACTTACATCTTGTATCCCTACGTTAGAAGGGTTTGACAAGCCAGGCAGGGAACAACGAGGAAAGGGACATACACACGACCCTGTGAGAGAATACCGTGGACAAACCATCTCTCAACTAACATCTTGTATCACTAAGTCAAAAATGCGTGAAAAAGCAGGCGGGGCCGATAACGACAGGGCCGTATACTCAATTCTGCCAAACAACAAAGTGAGGAAACCATCCTCCAACTAACATCCTGTTTGACGTAGAAAACTTAGAAAATGTATGCTGGAAACGACGTGGAAGGTGACATATAGCAGCCACTGTGAAAGAATCCTGTGGAGAAAGCGTTTTTCCACTGTCATCATGTGTCACTAAGTTACAAGTGTTTCACTCTTTCAGCTCACACCTTGTTCACTACGTTATAAATGTTGGAAAACCCATGGAGGGCTTATGCGGAAAGTGCCTTGTATGTAACTCTGTGAAAAAAAAACAGTGTGGCAAAACCGTCGTTAAGAAAGATCTCGTTTCACAAAATTAGAAGAGTTTGAAACCCTATGCGGGGCGTACAGGGAAAGCGCTAGACACTCACCTCAGGGATACAAACACTTGGGGAAACAACCTTTCACTGAACGTCTGGTTACACTAAATTACAAGCGTTGAAAAACACATGCGGGGCCGAAGTGGAGAGTGCCGTACACTCCTTTCCGGGAAAGAACATTGGGAGGAAACCGTCGTTCACGGTCTACCCCGGGTCTCACTAAGTGAAACGTGTTTGGAAACCTATGTGAAGCCTACACGGAAAGTGCCATCACCTTGCGAAAAGCTTGTGGGGCAACGTTGTTTCAACTATCATCTAGTTTCACTAAGTTAAAATGGCTTCACAGCTATGCGGGATCTATGCGGAAAGGGCCATATAGGCAACTCTGAGATAGACCACTGTGTGGAACCCATCCTCCAACTCATCTCTCGCTTCACTAAGTTAGAGGTGTTTGAAAACCACGCGGGGCCTACGCCGAAAGTGTCTCATACTCACCTCGGGACACAAGTCTATCTGGGAAGCATCTTTCTGCTGAGATCTGGTTGCACTCAGTAACAAGTGTTTGAAAACGCACGCAGGGCGTAGCAGGATGGTGCCATACACTCACCTCTGGGAAACTACACTGTGGGGAAGCCGCCTTTCAACTACCGTCTGGGTTCGCTGAGATAGGAGTGTTTGAAAACCTAGGAGAAGCCTAACGGCTAAGTGCCACATACTCAACTGTGGGAAACAACAGTGTGCTGAAACGATCTTTCAGCTAACATCTGGCCTCACGAATTGAAAACGGTTTGAAAACTATTCGGGGTCTAGGCGGAAAGTGCCGTACACTCATCTCTGTGAAACAACAGCTTATCTGAGAGTTTTATACTCAACTCTATGGAAGAAGACTGTGGGGAAACCTTTCACCTAACATGTGGTTTCTCGAAGCTAGACGTGTGAAAACCAGGTTGCGGCCTATGCAGAAAGTGCCTTACACTCAAATCTGTGAAAGCAGAGTGTGCGGAACCATCTTTCAACAAACTTTCGGTTTCACTAATTTGGAAGTGATGGAAAACTTATGATCGGTTAACTATGAGACAAGTTGCCATATAGTCAACTCTGTGAAACAACACTCTGGTGTGAACCTCTTTCAACGACCGTCTGATTTCACTAATTTAGAAGGGTTTGAAAACCCACGCAGGCAGCAATGGGGAATGTACGATTACTCAACTCTGTGCCACAACAGTGTGGTGAAACCATCCTTCATAACATCTTGCTTCCCTGCCAGGTGTTGTCACCATTTGCAGGGAATTTTGACGAGAGTGACTTATACTCTATTGTGTGAAAAATGTGGAAAAATGGTCTTTCAACCGACATCCTCTTTCACGAACAAAGTGTTTGAAAACCCATGCTGGGCTTTTGAGGAAACTGCCTTAGAGCCCCTCTGTGGGGAATCCATCTTCCAACTAATCTCTTGCTTCACTCTAATGAAGCATAATGGGGCTCGAAAACCATAATGGGGCTACAGTGCAAGCGCCACTTACTCGACTCTGTGAAACAGCACGGTCGGGAAACAATCTGTCTCTTAATATCAGTTGCAAGTGTTTGAAAACAGATGCGGGGCCTATGCACGAGGATCATGCCATGCCTTCAACGTTGTGAAATAACACTGTGGGGAAACCACCTTTCCACTACCATCTCGTTCCTCTTAGAACGGTTTGAAAACCTATGAGAAGCCTAAAAACTAAGGGCCATACACTCAACTGTGTGAAACAACGACGTGGTGAAAAGATCTTTCAAATAACATCTGGTTTCCATCATTGAGAATTGAAGACTATTGGGGGTTATGCGGAAAGGGTCATATACTCAAATCTGTGACACAACATGTGGGGAAACCATCTTTCAATCAACATCTTGTATAACTAAACTGGAAGCGTTAGAAAACCCATGGGGAGCCTATGCCGAAAGTGCCATATACTCACTCACCTCTGTCAGCCTGCACTTTGCGGAAACCATCTTGAGAGTAATATCCTGTAGCACCAAGTTAGGAAGGAGCGTTTGAAAAACTATGCGGGTAAAAGGCAGGAAGTACAAGATACTGACAACTGTGGAACAACACTGTGAGAACCCGTCTTTCAACTCAATTCTTCTTTCATTTAGGTTAGAAGTGTTTGAAAACCTATGCGCGGCGTATGGGGAAAGTGCCTTTCTTTCAACTAATATCTGATTTCGCCCAGGGTGAACTCTTTTGGAAACCTATGCACAGCCTACACGGTAAGTGCCATATACTGAACTCTGTGAAACAACCCTGTGGGGAAACGATCTTTCAACTAACATTTCGTTTCCCTAAGTTAGAAGTGTTTGAAAAGCTCTGCGGGACCTATGCAGAATTGCCCTATACTCCACTCTCAAACTGAACTCTTAGGGAAGCATTTTTCAGCTAACATCTTTATGAAACTACGTGAGGAGCATTGTAAAACCTGTGTGGGGAACGATGTGGAAAGTGACATATACTGTGGGACCCTGTGAGAAAATAGAGTGGACAATCCATCTATCAATTATCTTGGGGCACTAAGTTTGAAGTGTTTGAAAACCTATGCACGGCTTATGGGGAAAGTGCCATATACTCGACTCCCTTCACATATGTGTGTGGGCAAATCCTATGTCATCTAACCTCATGTATCTCTACGACTGAAGGGTTTGCAACCGCAGGCGGGGCCTGCATGAATAAGGCCATATGCACCACTTGGGAAACACCACTGTGGGGAAACCATCCTTCAACTAACATCTTGTTCACTGAGAAGGGTTTGAAACTATGCGGAGCCTTTGCTGAAAGTGCCACGTACAGAACTCGGTGGAAACAACACTGTGGTGAAACGATCTTTCAACGAACATCTCGTTTCAAGCCATAACTCTGTGAAAAAGTTTGCGGGGTATCTGCCGACAGTGCCATATATTCAACTCGGTGAAACTGCACTTTGCAGGAAGGAAGGCTCTTTCAAGTAACATCTGGTATCACGAAGTCAGAAGGGTTTGAAAACTTATGTGGGTAATGATGAGGAAAGTGACACATACTGGATACTGTGAGAAAATACCGTGGACAATCCATCTTTCAACTAGCTCGTGTCACTAAGTTGGAAGTGTTTGCAAACCTAGGCGCGGCTTATGCAGAAAGTGCCGTATACTCGACGCTTTGAAAAAAAGCACTCTGGACGAAGATTCTTTCATGAGTATGTAGTTTCAGAAAACTAAAGCAGTTTGACAAGCAACGCATGACCTACACGGAAAGTGCCATATACGCAACTCTGTGAAACAACGCTCTGAGGAAATGATCCTTCACCTAACATCTGGTTTCATTAAGTTGTGTTTGAATGCAAATGTTGGCCTAGAAGAATAGAACCATGTACTCAATACCGTGAAACAACAATGTGGTGAAACCATCTTCCGACCACCATCTGCTTTCACTACGTTAGATGTGATTGAAACACCTTACAGGGAGGAACACTTAAAGTGCCGTAAACTCCGCTCTGTCGAACACTGCTGTGGTGAAACATACCTTCAACCAACCTCCGTTTCATCGAGTGACAACGGTTTGAAAAGCTATGCGGGACCCACAGGACAAGTGCCATATACTCAACACTGTGAAACAACACTGTGGAGAAACCCTATTTCAACCAAAACTTCGTTTCACTAAATTAGAAGTCTTTGAAACTCTATGAGCGACAGAGACGGAAAGGGCCATCTATTCAACTCTGTAACCAACAATACTGTGGTGAAAGAAACTTCAACTAACACTTGGTTTCACTGAGAGAACTCTTTGAAGACATAGGCAGGCCTACCCTGTGTCATACATTCATCTCTGTGAATCGACACATGGTGCAACCATCCTTCAGCTAGCATCACGTTTCACCCTGAAGTGTCTGAAAAGTTATGCGCGGGGCTATGCCGACGGTGCCATGCACTCAATTCTGTGAAATTGGACTTTGCGAAAACCACCTTTCAGCGAACATCATGTATCGTTACGTTGGAAGGTTTGAAAACATGCGCAGCTTATAGGAAATGCCAGAGAGTCAACTCTGAAAAACCACTGGTGAGAAACTGTCACCGAACATCTGCTTTCACGTCGTTAAAATAGTTTGAAAACTTAGGCATGACTTACAAGGAAACTGCCATCTACCCAAATCTGTTAAGTAACAATCTGGTGAAGTTGTCTTTCAATTAACATCGATCTGGTTTATATGAGTGGCAACTCTGGAAAACTCTCTGGGGTCAACATGGTAAGTGCGTTTGTAGGCACTGGCTTTGACAACCTATGCAGCTCCTGGCCGGAAAAACCAATACACTTCATTCACTGTGCGAAACAAAACTATGGGGAAATCATCTCGGTACGAACAACTGCTTTCACTACGTTAGAGCTTGTCCAAAACCATGGCGGGCCCTAGGCAAAAAGTGCCATATACGCAATTCTGTCAAACAACACTGGGGAATCCATCTTCCCACTAACCTCTGGTTTCACTAAGTTACCGGAGTTTGAACAGCCCGGCAGGGAATTGTGCGGAATGTGCCATATACTCAACTCCCTGAAACAACAGTATGCTGAAGCTCTCTTTCACCATTTGGTTTCAGAAACTTAAAGTAATTTCAACACCTAAGCATGACTTCCATGGAACGTGCCATATGCGCAACTGTTGAAACAACACTGTGGTGAAGCCACGTTTCACCTGAAACCTGCTTCCACTAGAGCTACAGATGTTTGAACACACGTGCGGGGCCCAGGCCGATAGTGCCATTTACTACCTTCTGTGAAATATGCTGGGTGAAACATTCCCTCAACCAACATCGGATTTCACCCAGTGAGAACTATTGGAAAACCTACTCAGAGAGTGCAGTAGACGCAACTCTATGAAAGGCCGGGGAGGTTATCGTTCTGTCACCTTGTCGTATGGTGAGAAGGGTTTGAAACGTTATGCGAACTCTATGAGGAAAGTGCCTTGTCCTCAACTTTGTGAAACAGCACTGTGGCGAAGGCGTCGTCCCTCTAGCATCTGATCTCAGAATTGGTGGAAAAGGAACGGCGGGTCTACAGGCAACGTGCCATATATTCCACTCTGTAAAACAGCACTGTGGGGAAGGGAAATCTTTCCCCTAAAGCTTCCTTTCACCAAGCTACAAACGTTGCAATGCACATGTGGGGCCTAGGCAGATAGTGCCATAGGCTGCATTCTCTGAAAATAACTGTGGGTGGAACATTCTTTCAAGTAACATTTGATTTCGCTAAGTGAGAACTCATTGGAACACCTATGCAAGGCCTACAGGACAAGGGTCGTATACTCATCTCTGTGAAACAACAGGGGGAGAAAGCGTCTTTCAAGTAGCATCCCGTTTCACAAGGTTAGAAGTCTTTGAATAGCTACGCGGAGCCTAGGCCAATAGTGCCAACTACTCAAACCTGTCACCCTACAGCCTGCAACAACCAAATTTCCACTACCATCTTCCTTCACGAAGGTAGAAGTGTTTGCAAACCTATGCGGGGAATGATGCGGAAAATGACCTTTAATCGACCCTGTGAGAGACTACTGTGGACAAACCATCTTTCAAGTGACAACTTGTGTCACTAAGGGAGACGCCTTTGAAAACCCTTGCGCGGCTTAGGAGGATAGTGTCATATACACAACTCTGTGAACCAACAGGGTGGAGAAGGAATCTTTCGCCTACCATCTGGTTTCACAAAGTTAAAATGTTTGAAAACCTATGCACGATCTACGTGGCAAGTTCCCTATACTCCACTCTGAAACACTCGGGGGAAATACTCTTTCACCTTAGAGCGTCTTTCACGAAGTGTGCAATGTTTGGATACACACGCGGGGCCTAGGCGGATAGTGTCATATACTCGACTCTGTGAAACAACGTTGCGGTGCAACAATCTTCCAACTGCCATCTGGTTTCACCGAGTGAGAACTCACTGAAAACCTAGGCACGGCTCATAATGTCAAACTGCCCTTTGTGGCAACCATCTTTCCAACTAACAGCTTCCATCCCTACATTAGAAGCGTTTCAAAACCTATGCGGGGAACGATGTGGAAAGTGACCCATAGTCGACGCTGTGAGAGAGTACTCTGGACAAACCACCTTGCAAGTAACTTCTTGTTCCACCAAGATAGAAGAGTCTGGAAATCTAAGCACGGACTAGACGGGAAGTGCGAGATGCTCAACTCTGGGAAAACACACTGTGCTGAAAACATCTTTCAACTAGCACCTGATTTCAGTCAGTCACCACCGTTTGAAAACTTAGGCAGGGTCTACGCGGCAAGTGACAAAGAACCTATGAAACGACAAAGCGAAGAAACTCTCTTTCAAGTAACACATCGCTTCACTACATTAGAAGTGGTGGACAATCTATGCGGGTCATGTGCCGACAGAACCGTACGCTCAACTCTGTCGAAGTGCACTTGGCGAAAACCATCTTTCAACTTACATCTTGTATCCCTACGTTAGAAGGGTTTGACAAGCCAGGCAGGGAACAACGAGGAAAGGGACATACACACGACCCTGTGAGAGAATACCGTGGACAAACCATCTCTCAACTAACATCTTGTATCACTAAGTCAAAAATGCGTGAAAAAGCAGGCGGGGCCGATAACGACAGGGCCGTATACTCAATTCTGCCAAACAACAAAGTGAGGAAACCATCCTCCAACTAACATCCTGTTTGACGTAGAAAACTTAGAAAATGTATGCTGGAAACGACGTGGAAGGTGACATATAGCAGCCACTGTGAAAGAATCCTGTGGAGAAAGCGTTTTTCCACTGTCATCATGTGTCACTAAGTTACAAGTGTTTCACTCTTTCAGCTCACACCTTGTTCACTACGTTATAAATGTTGGAAAACCCATGGAGGGCTTATGCGGAAAGTGCCTTGTATGTAACTCTGTGAAAAAAACAGTGTGGCAAAACCGTCGTTAAGAAAGATCTCGTTTCACAAAATTAGAAGAGTTTGAAACCCTATGCGGGGCGTACAGGGAAAGCGCTAGACACTCACCTCAGGGATACAAACACTTGGGGAAACAACCTTTCACTGAACGTCTGGTTACACTAAATTACAAGCGTTGAAAAACACATGCGGGGCCGAAGTGGAGAGTGCCGTACACTCCTTTCCGGGAAAGAACATTGGGAGGAAACCGTCGTTCACGGTCTACCCCGGGTCTCACTAAGTGAAACGTGTTTGGAAACCTATGTGAAGCCTACACGGAAAGTGCCATCACCTTGCGAAAAGCTTGTGGGGCAACGTTGTTTCAACTATCATCTAGTTTCACTAAGTTAAAATGGCTTCACAGCTATGCGGGATCTATGCGGAAAGGGCCATATAGGCAACTCTGAGATAGACCACTGTGTGGAACCCATCCTCCAACTCATCTCTCGCTTCACTAAGTTAGAGGTGTTTGAAAACCACGCGGGGCCTACGCCGAAAGTGTCTCATACTCACCTCGGGACACAAGTCTATCTGGGAAGCATCTTTCTGCTGAGATCTGGTTGCACTCAGTAACAAGTGTTTGAAAACGCACGCAGGGCGTAGCAGGATGGTGCCATACACTCACCTCTGGGAAACTACACTGTGGGGAAGCCGCCTTTCAACTACCGTCTGGGTTCGCTGAGATAGGAGTGTTTGAAAACCTAGGAGAAGCCTAACGGCTAAGTGCCACATACTCAACTGTGGGAAACAACAGTGTGCTGAAACGATCTTTCAGCTAACATCTGGCCTCACGAATTGAAAACGGTTTGAAAACTATTCGGGGTCTAGGCGGAAAGTGCCAGGTACTCAGCTCTGTGACACAAGAGCTTGGGGAACCATCTTCCAACTAACATATTTCACTAAGTTAGAAGTCTTTGAAAACCGGGCGGAGACTACACCAAAATTGTCATACAGTCACCTCTGTGAGTCACTTTGGGAAGCCATTTTTCCAATAACGTCTCTCTTCACGAGGTTGGAAGTATTTGAACACCCGTGCAGGGCCGGCGTCAAAAGTGCCACATAGTCAACTCTGAAACAACACTGTGGGGTTTCCACGTTTCAATTAACCTCTTCTTGTTCCACTCAGAAGTGTTTGCAAACCTATGCCGGTACTACGCGGGAAGTGCTATAGGCTCAACTCTGTAAAACTCACTGTGGTGAAGCCACAGGCTTCACCCCACAGCCAAAGGGCATCTGGGTTCACTTGTTGGAAGTATGTGAAAACCTATGGGGGCTTATGCGGAAAGTGCCCTATGCTCAAGTGTGTCAAGCAGCTTTTGGGGAGACCACCTTTCAACTAACATCTTGTTTCACCGTGTTAGAAGTGTTTCAAACACTCTCCTAGGAACCATGAGAAAAGTGACGTATACTCGACACAGCCAAATCGTACTGTGGGGAGAAACGGTCTTCCAACTCACATCTGCTGTCGCCAAGTTAAAAGGGTTGGAAAACTTCTGCAGGGCCTATGCGCAAGGGCCGTGTACTCCATTCTGTGAAACGACGCTGTAGGGAAACAATCTTGCGACTAACATCTGGTTTCACTGTGAACTGTCTGAAAACCTACAAAGTGCCATATAGTCAACTGTGTGAAAGAGCACTCTGGGTAAAAGGTCTTGTGACCACCTGATTTAGGACGTTAGAAGCATTTGCAAAACTACGCCGGGATGAATGCAGAAAGTGCCATATACTCAACTCTGTCAAGCTGCACTTTGGCGAAACCATCTTTCAACTAACACCTTGTGTCGCTACCATAGAAACATGTTTGAAAACCTATGGAGGGAATGATGTGGAAAGGGTCATATATACGCAGCTCTGTCCAACCGGGCTTTGGGGAAACCACCTTTCAAGTGACATTTGATTCAACTAAATTGGAAGTGTCTGAAAGCTCCTGTGTGGTCCAGACTGAAAGGGCCTCCCACTCTATGAAAGAACACTGTGGGGAAAACGTCTTTCAACGTTCTCTTTCACTAAGTCAGAAGTGTTGGAAACCCCATGCGGGGATCGATGGGGAAAGTGACGTTGTGAGAGAGTACTGGGAAGAAACCATCTTTCAACTGGCATCTCGTCTCACTGAGAACTGTTTGAAAACATATGCACGGCCTACAAAGTGTACTAGAGTCAACTGTGTGAAAGAACACAGTGGGGAAAAATCATCTTTTAACTAACAGCTCGTTTCGCTCAGTTGGAAGTGTTTGAAGACCTATGTGGGGATCGAGGGGGAAGGTTACATACACCAGCCACTGTGAAAAGAACACTGTGCAGAAACCTTCTTTCAACTGATATCCTGTTTCACCTGGTTAGAAGTGTTTGAAGAACTCCGTGGGGGCTTATGCAGAAAGTGCCATGTACTCTGTCAAGTCCCTGCACGTTGGGACACCCTTTTGTGGAGAAACCGTCCTTCAACCACCATGTTAGAGTTATTATGTTATGTCTGAGTTACGTTATGTTACAGTTACGTCATGTCATGTTATGTTATGTTATGTTATGTTATGTTTTCATGTTACGTTCTGTTATAGCTATTTGAAAACTTTATGCGGGGTCTATGTATAAAGTGCCATACACTCTGGCAAATAACACTGTGCGGAAACCGTCTTTCAACCAAAATCCTATTTCACTACATTAGAAGTGTTGGAAAACCCACGTGGAGTCGACACCAAAAGTGCCATGTACTCAACCTTGTGAAACAACTGTGTGGTGAAACTATCATCTGCTTCCACTGTTAGAAGTACTTGAAGACCCACGCAGGGCCAACAACGAAAGTGCCGTCTACAAAACTGTATGAAGAAACACTGCGGGGAAACAGCTTGCCACTAAAATCTTATTCCAATCAGATGAAATTGTTTGAAAACCTATGCGGAGCTTATAATGAAAGTGCCGTACACTCATCTCTGTGAAACAACAGCTTATCTGAGAGTTTTATACTCAACTCTATGGAAGAAGACGGTGGGGAAACCTTTCACCTAACATGTGGTTTCTCGAAGCTAGACGTGTGAAAACCAGGTTGCGGCCTAGGCAGAAAGTGCCTTACACTCAAATCTGTGAAAGCAGAGTGTGCGGAACCATCTTTCAACAAACTTTCGGTTTCACTAATTTGGAAGTGATGGAAAACTTATGATCGGTTAACTATGAGACAAGTTGCCATATAGTCAACTCTGTGAAACAACACTCTGGTGTGAACCTCTTTCAACGACCGTCTGATTTCACTAATTTAGAAGGGTTTGAAAACCCACGCAGGCAGCAATGGGGAATGTACGATTACTCAACTCTGTGCCACAACAGTGTGGTGAAACCATCCTTCATAACATCTTGCTTCCCTGCCAGGTGTTGTCACCATTTGCAGGGAATTTTGACGAGAGTGACTTATACTCTATTGTGTAAAAAAATGTGGAAAAATGGTCTTTCAACCGACATCCTCTTTCACGAACGAAGTGTTTGAAAACCCATGCTGGGCTTTTGAGGAAACTGCCTTAGAGCCACTCTGTGGGGAATCCATCTTCCAACTAATCTCTTGCTTCACTCTAATGAAGCATAATGGGGCTCGAAAACCATAATGGGGCTACAGTGCACGCGCCACTTACTCGACTCTGTGAAACAGCACGGTCGGGAAACAATCTGTCTCTTAATATCAGTTGCAAGTGTTTGAAAACAGATGCGGGGCCTATGCACGAGGATCATGCCATGCCTTCAACGTTGTGAAATAACACTGTGGGGAAACCACCTTTCCACTACCATCTCGTTCCTCTTAGAACGGTTTGAAAACCTATGAGAAGCCTAAAAACTAAGGGCCATACACTCAACTGTGTGAAACAACGACGTGGTGAAAAGATCTTTCAAATAACATCTGGTTTCCATCATTGAGAATTGAAGACTATTGGGGGTTATGCGGAAAGGGTCATATACTCAAATCTGTGACACAACATGTGGGGAAACCATCTTTCAATCAACATCTTGTATAACTAAACTGGAAGCGTTAGAAAACCCATGGGGAGCCTATGCCGAAAGTGCCATATACTCACTCACCTCTGTCAGCCTGCACTTTGCGGAAACCATCTTGAGAGTAATATCCTGTAGCACCAAGTTAGGAAGGAGCGTTTGAAAAACTATGCGGGTAAAAGGCAGGAAGTACAAGATACTGACAACTGTGGAACAACACTGTGAGAAACCGTCTTTCAACTCAATTCTTCTTTCATTTAGGTTAGAAGTGTTTGAAAACCTATGCGCGGCGTATGGGGAAAGTGCCATTCTTTCAACTAATATCTGATTTCGCCCAGGGTGAACTCTTTTGGAAACCTATGCACAGCCCACACGGTAAGTGCCATATGCTGAACTCTGTGAAACAACCCTGTGGGGAAACGATCTTTCAACTAACATTTCGTTTCCCTAAGTTAGAAGTGTTTGAAAAGCTCTGCGGGACCTATGCAGAATTGCCCTATACTCCACTCTCAAACTGAACTCTTAGGGAAGCATTTTTCAGCTAACATCTTTATGAAACTACGTGAGGAGCATTGTAAAACCTGTGTGGGGAACGATGTGGAAAGTGACATATACTGTGGGACCCTGTGAGAAAATAGAGTGGACAATCCATCTATCAATTATCTTGGGGCACTAAGTTTGAAGTGTTTGAAAACCTATGCACGGCTTATGGGGAAAGTGCCATATACTCGACTCCCTTCACATATGTGTGTGGGCAAATCCTATGTCATCTAACCTCATGTATCTCTACGACTGAAGGGTTTGCAACCGCAGGCGGGGCCTGCATGAATAAGGCCATATGCACCACTTGGGAAACACCACTGTGGGGAAACCATCCTTCAACTAACATCTTGTTCACTGAGAAGGGTGTGAAACTATGCGGAGCCTTTGCTGAAAGTGCCACGTACAGAACTCGGTGGAAACAACACTGTGGTGAAACGATCTTTCAACGAACATCTCGTTTCAAGCCATAACTCTGTGAAAAAGTTTGCGGGGTATCTGCCGACAGTGCCATATATTCAACTCGGTGAAACTGCACTTTGCAGGAAGGAAGGCTCTTTCAAATAACATCTGGTATCACGAAGTCAGAAGGGTTTGAAAACCTATGTGGGTAGTGATGAGGAAAGTGACACATACTGGATACTGTGAGAAAATACCGTGGACAATCCATCTTTCAACTAGCTCGTGTCACTAAGTTGGAAGTGTTTGCAAACCTAGGCGCGGCTTATGCAGAAAGTGCCGTATACTCGACGCTTTGAAAAAAAGCACTCTGGACGAAGATTCTTTCATGAGTATGTAGTTTCAGAAAACTAAAGCAGTTTGACAAGCAACGCATGACCTACACGGAAAGTGCCATATACACAACTCTGTGAAACAACGCTCTGAGGAAATGATCCTTCACCTAACATCTGGTTTCATTAAGTTGTGTTTGAATGCAAATGTTGGCCTAGAAGAATAGAACCATGTACTCAATACCGTGAAACAACAATGTGGTGAAACCATCTTCCGACCACCATCTGCTTTCACTACGTTAGATGTGATTGAAACACCTTACAGGGAGGAACACTTAAAGTGCCGTAAACTCCGCTCTGTCGAACACTGCTGTGGTGAAACATACCTTCAACCAACCTCCGTTTCATCGAGTGACAACGGTTTGAAAAGCTATGCGGGACCCACAGGACAAGTGCCATATACTCAACACTGTGAAACAACACTGTGGAGAAACCCTATTTCAACCAAAACTTCGTTTCACTAAATTAGAAGTCTTTGAAACTCTATGAGCGACAGAGACGGAAAGGGCCATCTATTCAACTCTGTAACCAACAATACTGTGGTGAAAGAAACTTCAACTAACACTTGGTTTCACTGAGAGAACTCTTTGAAGACATAGGCAGGCCTACCCTGTGTCATACATTCATCTCTGTGAATCGACACATGGTGAAACCATCCTTCAGCTAGCATCACGTTTCACCCTGAAGTGTCTGAAAAGTTATGCGCGGGGCTATGCCGACGGTGCCATGCACTCAATTCTGTGAAATTGGACTTTGCGAAAACCACCTTTCAGCGAACATCATGTATCGTTACGTTGGAAGGTTTGAAAACATGCGCAGCTTATAGGAAATGCCAGAGAGTCAACTCTGAAAAACCACTGGTGAGAAACTGTCACCGAACATCTGCTTTCACGTCGTTAAAATAGTTTGAAAACTTAGGCATGACTTACAAGGAAACTGCCATCTACCCAAATCTGTTAAGTAACAATCTGGTGAAGTTGTCTTTCAATTAACATCGATCTGGTTTATATGAGTGGCAACTCTGGAAAACTCTCTGGGGTCAACATGGTAAGTGCGTTTGTAGGCACTGGCTTTGACAACCTATGCAGCTCCTGGCCGGAAAAACCAATACACTTCATTCACTGTGCGAAACAAAACTATGGGGAAATCATCTCGGTACGAACAACTGCTTTCACTACGTTAGAGCTTGTCCAAAACCATGGCGGGCCCTAGGCAAAAAGTGCCATATACGCAATTCTGTCAAACAACACTGGGGAATCCATCTTCCCACTAACCTCTGGTTTCACTAAGTTACCGGAGTTTGAACAGCCCGGCAGGGAATTGTGCGGAATGTGCCATATACTCAACTCCCTGAAACAACAGTATGCTGAAGCTCTCTTTCACCATTTGGTTTCAGAAACTTAAAGTAATTTCAACACCTAAGCATGACTTCCATGGAACGTGCCATATGCGCAACTGTTGAAACAACACTGTGGTGAAGCCACGTTTCACCTGAAACCTGCTTCCACTAGAGCTACAAATGTTTGAACACACGTGCGGGGCCCAGGCCGATAGTGCCATTTACTACCTTCTGTGAAATATGCTGGGTGAAACATTCCCTCAACTAACATCGGATTTCACCCAGTGAGAACTATTGGAAAACCTACTCAGAGAGTGCAGTAGACGCAACTCTATGAAAGGCCGGGGAGGTTATCGTTCTGTCACCTTGTCGTATGGTGAGAAGGGTTTGAAACGTTATGCGAACTCTATGAGGAAAGTGCCTTGTCCTCAACTTTGTGAAACAGCACTGTGGCGAAGGCGTCGTCCCTCTAGCATCTGATCTCAGAATTGGTGGAAAAGGAACGGCGGGTCTACAGGCAACGTGCCATATATTCCACTCTGTAAAACAGCACTGTGGGGAAGGGAAATCTTTCCCCTAAAGCTTCCTTTCACCAAGCTACAAACGTTGCAATGCACATGTGGGGCCTAGGCAGATAGTGCCATAGGCTGCATTCTCTGAAAATAACTGTGGGTGGAACATTCTTTCAAGTAACATTTGATTTCGCTAAGTGAGAACTCATTGGAACACCTATGCAAGGCCTACAGGACAAGGGTCGTATACTCATCTCTGTGAAACAACAGGGGGAGAAAGCGTCTTTCAAGTAGCATCCCGTTTCACAAGGTTAGAAGTCTTTGAATAGCTACGCGGAGCCTAGGCCAATAGTGCCAACTACTCAAACCTGTCACCCTACAGCCTGCAACAACCAAATTTCCACTACCATCTTCCTTCACGAAGGTAGAAGTGTTTGCAAACCTATGCGGGGAATGATGCGGAAAATGACCTTTAATCGACCCTGTGAGAGACTACTGTGGACAAACCATCTTTCAAGTGACAACTTGTGTCACTAAGGGAGACGCCTTTGAAAACCCTTGCGCGGCTTAGGAGGATAGTGTCATATACACAACTCTGTGAACCAACAGGGTGGAGAAGGAATCTTTCGCCTACCATCTGGTTTCACAAAGTTAAAATGTTTGAAAACCTATGCACGATCTACGTGGCAAGTTCCCTATACTCCACTCTGAAACACTCGGGGGAAATACTCTTTCACCTTAGAGCGTCTTTCACGAAGTGTGCAATGTTTGGATACACACGCGGGGCCTAGGCGGATAGTGTCATATACTCCACTCTGTGAAACAACGTTGCGGTGCAACAATCTTCCAACTGCCATCTGGTTTCACCGAGTGAGAACTCACTGAAAACCTAGGCACGGCTCATAATGTCAAACTGCCCTTTGTGGCAACCATCTTTCCAACTAACAGCTTCCATCCCTACATTAGAAGCGTTTCAAAACCTATGCGGGGAACGATGTGCAAAGTGACCCATAGTCGACGCTGTGAGAGAGTACTCTGGACAAACCACCTTGCAAGTAACTTCTTGTTCCACCAAGATAGAAGAGTCTGGAAATCTAAGCACGGACTAGACGGGAAGTGCGAGATGCTCAACTCTGGGAAAACACACTGTGCTGAAAACATCTTTCAACTAGCACCTGATTTCAGTCAGTCACCACCGTTTGAAAACTTAGGCAGGGTCTACGCGGCAAGTGACAAAGAACCTATGAAACGACAAAGCGAAGAAACTCTCTTTCAAGTAACACATCGCTTCACTACATTAGAAGTGGTGGACAATCTATGCGGGTCATGTGCCGACAGAACCGTACGCTCAACTCTGTCGAAGTGCACTTGGCGAAAACCATCTTTCAACTTACATCTTGTATCCCTACGTTAGAAGGGTTTGACAAGCCAGGCAGGGAACAACGAGGAAAGGGACATACACACGACCCTGTGAGAGAATACCGTGGACAAACCATCTCTCAACTAACATCTTGTATCACTAAGTCAAAAATGCGTGAAAAAGCAGGCGGGGCCGATAACGACAGGGCCGTATACTCAATTCTGCCAAACAACAAAGTGAGGAAACCATCCTCCAACTAACATCCTGTTTGACGTAGAAAACTTAGAAAATGTATGCTGGAAACGACGTGGAAGGTGACATATAGCAGCCACTGTGAAAGAATCCTGTGGAGAAAGCGTTTTTCCACTGTCATCATGTGTCACTAAGTTACAAGTGTTTCACTCTTTCAGCTCACACCTTGTTCACTACGTTATAAATGTTGGAAAACCCATGGAGGGCTTATGCGGAAAGTGCCTTGTATGTAACTCTGTGAAAAAAAAACAGTGTGGCAAAACCGTCGTTAAGAAAGATCTCGTTTCACAAAATTAGAAGAGTTTGAAACCCTATGCGGGGCGTACAGGGAAAGCGCTAGACACTCACCTCAGGGATACAAACACTTGGGGAAACAACCTTTCACTGAACGTCTGGTTACACTAAATTACAAGCGTTGAAAAACACATGCGGGGCCGAAGTGGAGAGTGCCGTACACTCCTTTCCGGGAAAGAACATTGGGAGGAAACCGTCGTTCACGGTCTACCCCGGGTCTCACTAAGTGAAACGTGTTTGGAAACCTATGTGAAGCCTACACGGAAAGTGCCATCACCTTGCGAAAAGCTTGTGGGGCAACGTTGTTTCAACTATCATCTAGTTTCACTAAGTTAAAATGGCTTCACAGCTATGCGGGATCTGTGCGGAAAGGGCCATATAGGCAACTCTGAGATAGACCACTGTGTGGAACCCATCCTCCAACTCATCTCTCGCTTCACTAAGTTAGAGGTGTTTGAAAACCACGCGGGGCCTACGCCGAAAGTGTCTCATACTCACCTCGGGACACAAGTCTATCTGGGAAGCATCTTTCTGCTGAGATCTGGTTGCACTCAGTAACAAGTGTTTGAAAACGCACGCAGGGCGTAGCAGGATGGTGCCATACACTCACCTCTGGGAAACTACACTGTGGGGAAGCCGCCTTTCAACTACCGTCTGGGTTCGCTGAGATAGGAGTGTTTGAAAACCTAGGAGAAGCCTAACGGCTAAGTGCCACATACTCAACTGTGGGAAACAACAGTGTGCTGAAAAGATCTTTCAGCTAACATCTGGCCTCACGAATTGAAAACGGTTTGAAAACTATTCGGGGTCTAGGCGGAAAGTGCCAGGTACTCAGCTCTGTGACACAAGAGCTTGGGGAACCATCTTCCAACTAACATATTTCACTAAGTTAGAAGTCTTTGAAAACCGGGCGGAGACTACACCAAAAGTGTCATACAGTCACCTCTGTGAGTCACTTTGGGAAGCCATTTTTCCAATAACGTCTCTCTTCACGAGGTTGGAAGTATTTGAACACCCGTGCAGGGCCGGCGTCAAAAGTGCCACATAGTCAACTCTGAAACAACACTGTGGGGTTTCCACGTTTCAATTAACCTCTTCTTGTTCCACTCAGAAGTGTTTGCAAACCTATGCCGGTACTACGCGGGAAGTGCTATAGGCTCAACTCTGTAAAACTCACTGTGGTGAAGCCACAGGCTTCACCCCACAGCCAAAGGGCATCTGGGTTCACTTGTTGGAAGTATGTGAAAACCTATGGGGGCTTATGCGGAAAGTGCCCTATGCTCAAGTGTGTCAAGCAGCTTTTGGGGAGACCACCTTTCAACTAACATCTTGTTTCACCGTGTTAGAAGTGTTTCAAACACTCTCCTAGGAACCATGAGAAAAGTGACGTATACTCGACACAGCCAAATCGTACTGTGGGGAGAAACGGTCTTCCAACTCACATCTGCTGTCGCCAAGTTAAAAGGGTTGGAAAACTTCTGCAGGGCCTATGCGCAAGGGCCGTGTACTCCATTCTGTGAAACGACGCTGTAGGGAAACAATCTTGCGACTAACATCTGGTTTCACTGTGAACTGTCTGAAAACCTACAAAGTGCCATATAGTCAACTGTGTGAAAGAGCACTCTGGGTAAAAGGTCTTGTGACCACCTGATTTAGGACGTTAGAAGCATTTGCAAAACTACGCCGGGATGAATGCAGAAAGTGCCATATACTCAACTCTGTCAAGCTGCACTTTGGCGAAACCATCTTTCAACTAACACCTTGTGTCGCTACCATAGAAACATGTTTGAAAACCTATGGAGGGAATGATGTGGAAAGGGTCATATATACGCAGCTCTGTCCAACCGGGCTTTGGGGAAACCACCTTTCAAGTGACATTTGATTCAACTAAATTGGAAGTGTCTGAAAGCTCCTGTGTGGTCCAGACTGAAAGGGCCTCCCACTCTATGAAAGAACACTGTGGGGAAAACGTCTTTCAACGTTCTCTTTCACTAAGTCAGAAGTGTTGGAAACCCCATGCGGGGATCGATGGGGAAAGTGACGTTGTGAGAGAGTACTGGGAAGAAACCATCTTTCAACTGGCATCTCGTCTCACTGAGAACTGTTTGAAAACATATGCACGGCCTACAAAGTGTACTAGAGTCAACTGTGTGAAAGAACACAGTGGGGAAAAATCATCTTTTAACTAACAGCTCGTTTCGCTCAGTTGGAAGTGTTTGAAGACCTATGTGGGGATCGAGGGGGAAGGTTACATACACCAGCCACTGTGAAAAGAACACTGTGCAGAAACCTTCTTTCAACTGATATCCTGTTTCACCTGGTTAGAAGTGTTTGAAGAACTCCGTGGGGGCTTATGCAGAAAGTGCCATGTACTCTGTCAAGTCCCTGCACGTTGGGACACCCTTTTGTGGAGAAACCGTCCTTCAACCACCATGTTAGAGTTATTATGTTATGTCTGAGTTACGTTCTGTTACAGTTACGTCATGTTATGTTATGTTATGTTATGTTATGTTTTCATGTTACGTTCTGTTATAGCTATTTGAAAACTTTATGCGGGGTCTATGTATAAAGTGCCATACACTCTGGCAAATAACACTGTGCGGAAACCGTCTTTCAACCAAAATCCTATTTCACTACATTAGAAGTGTTGGAAAACCCACGTGGAGTCGACACCAAAAGTGCCATGTACTCAACCTTGTGAAACAACTGTGTGGTGAAACTATCATCTGCTTCCACTGTTAGAAGTACTTGAAGACCCACGCAGGGCCAACAATGAAAGTGCCGTCTACAAAACTGTATGAAGAAACACTGCGGGGAAACAGCTTGCCACTAAAATCTTATTCCAATCAGATGAAATTGTTTGAAAACCTATGCGGAGCTTATAATGAAAGTGCCGTACACTCATCTCTGTGAAACAACAGCTTATCTGAGAGTTTTATACTCAACTCTATGGAAGAAGACGGTGGGGAAACCTTTCACCTAACATGTGGTTTCTCGAAGCTAGACGTGTGAAAACCAGGTTGCGGCCTATGCAGAAAGTGCCTTACACTCAAATCTGTGAAAGCAGAGTGTGCGGAACCATCTTTCAACAAACTTTCGGTTTCACTAATTTGGAAGTGATGGAAAACTTATGATCGGTTAACTATGAGACAAGTTGCCATATAGTCAACTCTGTGAAACAACACTCTGGTGTGAACCTCTTTCAACGACCGTCTGATTTCACTAATTTAGAAGGGTTTGAAAACCCACGCAGGCAGCAATGGGGAATGTACGATTACTCAACTCTGTGCCACAACAGTGTGGTGAAACCATCCTTCATAACATCTTGCTTCCCTGCCAGGTGTTGTCACCATTTGCAGGGAATTTTGACGAGAGTGACTTATACTCTATTGTGTAAAAAAATGTGGAAAAATGGTCTTTCAACCGACATCCTCTTTCACGAACGAAGTGTTTGAAAACCCATGCTGGGCTTTTGAGGAAACTGCCTTAGAGCCACTCTGTGGGGAATCCATCTTCCAACTAATCTCTTGCTTCACTCTAATGAAGCATAATGGGGCTCGAAAACCATAATGGGGCTACAGTGCACGCGCCACTTACTCGACTCTGTGAAACAGCACGGTCGGGAAACAATCTGTCTCTTAATATCAGTTGCAAGTGTTTGAAAACAGATGCGGGGCCTATGCACGAGGATCATGCCATGCCTTCAACGTTGTGAAATAACACTGTGGGGAAACCACCTTTCCACTACCATCTCGTTCCTCTTAGAACGGTTTGAAAACCTATGAGAAGCCTAAAAACTAAGGGCCATACACTCAACTGTGTGAAACAACGACGTGGTGAAAAGATCTTTCAAATAACATCTGGTTTCCATCATTGAGAATTGAAGACTATTGGGGGTTATGCGGAAAGGGTCATATACTCAAATCTGTGACACAACATGTGGGGAAACCATCTTTCAATCAACATCTTGTATAACTAAACTGGAAGCGTTAGAAAACCCATGGGGAGCCTATGCCGAAAGTGCCATATACTCACTCACCTCTGTCAGCCTGCACTTTGCGGAAACCATCTTGAGAGTAATATCCTGTAGCACCAAGTTAGGAAGGAGCGTTTGAAAAACTATGCGGGTAAAAGGCAGGAAGTACAAGATACTGACAACTGTGGAACAACACTGTGAGAAACCGTCTTTCAACTCAATTCTTCTTTCATTTAGGTTAGAAGTGTTTGAAAACCTATGCGCGGCGTATGGGGAAAGTGCCATTCTTTCAACTAATATCTGATTTCGCCCAGGGTGAACTCTTTTGGAAACCTATGCACAGCCCACACGGTAAGTGCCATATGCTGAACTCTGTGAAACAACCCTGTGGGGAAACGATCTTTCAACTAACATTTCGTTTCCCTAAGTTAGAAGTGTTTGAAAAGCTCTGCGGGACCTATGCAGAATTGCCCTATACTCCACTCTCAAACTGAACTCTTAGGGAAGCATTTTTCAGCTAACATCTTTATGAAACTACGTGAGGAGCATTGTAAAACCTGTGTGGGGAACGATGTGGAAAGTGACATATACTGTGGGACCCTGTGAGAAAATAGAGTGGACAATCCATCTATCAATTATCTTGGGGCACTAAGTTTGAAGTGTTTGAAAACCTATGCACGGCTTATGGGGAAAGTGCCATATACTCGACTCCCTTCACATATGTGTGTGGGCAAATCCTATGTCATCTAACCTCATGTATCTCTACGACTGAAGGGTTTGCAACCGCAGGCGGGGCCTGCATGAATAAGGCCATATGCACCACTTGGGAAACACCACTGTGGGGAAACCATCCTTCAACTAACATCTTGTTCACTGAGAAGGGTGTGAAACTATGCGGAGCCTTTGCTGAAAGTGCCACGTACAGAACTCGGTGGAAACAACACTGTGGTGAAACGATCTTTCAACGAACATCTCGTTTCAAGCCATAACTCTGTGAAAAAGTTTGCGGGGTATCTGCCGACAGTGCCATATATTCAACTCGGTGAAACTGCACTTTGCAGGAAGGAAGGCTCTTTCAAGTAACATCTGGTATCACGAAGTCAGAAGGGTTTGAAAACCTATGTGGGAAATGATGAGGAAAGTGACACATACTGGATACTGTGAGAAAATACCGTGGACAATCCATCTTTCAACTAGCTCGTGTCACTAAGTTGGAAGTGTTTGCAAACCTAGGCGCGGCTTATGCAGAAAGTGCCGTATACTCGACGCTTTGAAAAAAAAGCACTCTGGACGAAGATTCTTTCATGAGTATGTAGTTTCAGAAAACTAAAGCAGTTTGACAAGCAACGCATGACCTACACGGAAAGTGCCATATACGCAACTCTGTGAAACAACGCTCTGAGGAAATGATCCTTCACCTAACATCTGGTTTCATTAAGTTGTGTTTGAATGCAAATGTTGGCCTAGAAGAATAGAACCATGTACTCAATACCGTGAAACAACAATGTGGTGAAACCATCTTCCGACCACCATCTGCTTTCACTACGTTAGATGTGATTGAAACACCTTACAGGGAGGAACACTTAAAGTGCCGTAAACTCCGCTCTGTCGAACACTGCTGTGGTGAAACATACCTTCAACCAACCTCCGTTTCATCGAGTGACAACGGTTTGAAAAGCTATGCGGGACCCACAGGACAAGTGCCATATACTCAACACTGTGAAACAACACTGTGGAGAAACCCTATTTCAACCAAAACTTCGTTTCACTAAATTAGAAGTCTTTGAAACTCTATGAGCGACAGAGACGGAAAGGGCCATCTATTCAACTCTGTAACCAACAATACTGTGGTGAAAGAAACTTCAACTAACACTTGGTTTCACTGAGAGAACTCTTTGAAGACATAGGCAGGCCTACCCTGTGTCATACATTCATCTCTGTGAATCGACACATGGTGAAACCATCCTTCAGCTAGCATCACGTTTCACCCTGAAGTGTCTGAAAAGTTATGCGCGGGGCTATGCCGACGGTGCCATGCACTCAATTCTGTGAAATTGGACTTTGCGAAAACCACCTTTCAGCGAACATCATGTATCGTTACGTTGGAAGGTTTGAAAACATGCGCAGCTTATAGGAAATGCCAGAGAGTCAACTCTGAAAAACCACTGGTGAGAAACTGTCACCGAACATCTGCTTTCACGTCGTTAAAATAGTTTGAAAACTTAGGCATGACTTACAAGGAAACTGCCATCTACCCAAATCTGTTAAGTAACAATCTGGTGAAGTTGTCTTTCAATTAACATCGATCTGGTTTATATGAGTGGCAACTCTGGAAAACTCTCTGGGGTCAACATGGTAAGTGCGTTTGTAGGCACTGGCTTTGACAACCTATGCAGCTCCTGGCCGGAAAAACCAATACACTTCATTCACTGTGCGAAACAAAACTATGGGGAAATCATCTCGGTACGAACAACTGCTTTCACTACGTTAGAGCTTGTCCAAAACCATGGCGGGCCCTAGGCAAAAAGTGCCATATACGCAATTCTGTCAAACAACACTGGGGAATCCATCTTCCCACTAACCTCTGGTTTCACTAAGTTACCGGAGTTTGAACAGCCCGGCAGGGAATTGTGCGGAATGTGCCATATACTCAACTCCCTGAAACAACAGTATGCTGAAGCTCTCTTTCACCATTTGGTTTCAGAAACTTAAAGTAATTTCAACACCTAAGCATGACTTCCATGGAACGTGCCATATGCGCAACTGTTGAAACAACACTGTGGTGAAGCCACGTTTCACCTGAAACCTGCTTCCACTAGAGCTACAGATGTTTGAACACACGTGCGGGGCCCAGGCCGATAGTGCCATTTACTACCTTCTGTGAAATATGCTGGGTGAAACATTCCCTCAACCAACATCGGATTTCACCCAGTGAGAACTATTGGAAAACCTACTCAGAGAGTGCAGTAGACGCAACTCTATGAAAGGCCGGGGAGGTTATCGTTCTGTCACCTTGTCGTATGGTGAGAAGGGTTTGAAACGTTATGCGAACTCTATGAGGAAAGTGCCTTGTCCTCAACTTTGTGAAACAGCACTGTGGCGAAGGCGTCGTCCCTCTAGCATCTGATCTCAGAATTGGTGGAAAAGGAACGGCGGGTCTACAGGCAACGTGCCATATATTCCACTCTGTAAAACAGCACTGTGGGGAAGGGAAATCTTTCCCCTAAAGCTTCCTTTCACCAAGCTACAAACGTTGCAATGCACATGTGGGGCCTAGGCAGATAGTGCCATAGGCTGCATTCTCTGAAAATAACTGTGGGTGGAACATTCTTTCAAGTAACATTTGATTTCGCTAAGTGAGAACTCATTGGAACACCTATGCAAGGCCTACAGGACAAGGGTCGTATACTCATCTCTGTGAAACAACAGGGGGAGAAAGCGTCTTTCAAGTAGCATCCCGTTTCACAAGGTTAGAAGTCTTTGAATAGCTACGCGGAGCCTAGGCCAATAGTGCCAACTACTCAAACCTGTCACCCTACAGCCTGCAACAACCAAATTTCCACTACCATCTTCCTTCACGAAGGTAGAAGTGTTTGCAAACCTATGCGGGGAATGATGCGGAAAATGACCTTTAATCGACCCTGTGAGAGACTACTGTGGACAAACCATCTTTCAAGTGACAACTTGTGTCACTAAGGGAGACGCCTTTGAAAACCCTTGCGCGGCTTAGGAGGATAGTGTCATATACACAACTCTGTGAACCAACAGGGTGGAGAAGGAATCTTTCGCCTACCATCTGGTTTCACAAAGTTAAAATGTTTGAAAACCTATGCACGATCTACGTGGCAAGTTCCCTATACTCCACTCTGAAACACTCGGGGGAAATACTCTTTCACCTTAGAGCGTCTTTCACGAAGTGTGCAATGTTTGGATACACACGCGGGGCCTAGGCGGATAGTGTCATATACTCCACTCTGTGAAACAACGTTGCGGTGCAACAATCTTCCAACTGCCATCTGGTTTCACCGAGTGAGAACTCACTGAAAACCTAGGCACGGCTCATAATGTCAAACTGCCCTTTGTGGCAACCATCTTTCCAACTAACAGCTTCCATCCCTACATTAGAAGCGTTTCAAAACCTATGCGGGGAACGATGTGCAAAGTGACCCATAGTCGACGCTGTGAGAGAGTACTCTGGACAAACCACCTTGCAAGTAACTTCTTGTTCCACCAAGATAGAAGAGTCTGGAAATCTAAGCACGGACTAGACGGGAAGTGCGAGATGCTCAACTCTGGGAAAACACACTGTGCTGAAAACATCTTTCAACTAGCACCTGATTTCAGTCAGTCACCACCGTTTGAAAACTTAGGCAGGGTCTACGCGGCAAGTGACAAAGAACCTATGAAACGACAAAGCGAAGAAACTCTCTTTCAAGTAACACATCGCTTCACTACATTAGAAGTGGTGGACAATCTATGCGGGTCATGTGCCGACAGAACCGTACGCTCAACTCTGTCGAAGTGCACTTGGCGAAAACCATCTTTCAACTTACATCTTGTATCCCTACGTTAGAAGGGTTTGACAAGCCAGGCAGGGAACAACGAGGAAAGGGACATACACACGACCCTGTGAGAGAATACCGTGGACAAACCATCTCTCAACTAACATCTTGTATCACTAAGTCAAAAATGCGTGAAAAAGCAGGCGGGGCCGATAACGACAGGGCCGTATACTCAATTCTGCCAAACAACAAAGTGAGGAAACCATCCTCCAACTAACATCCTGTTTGACGTAGAAAACTTAGAAAATGTATGCTGGAAACGACGTGGAAGGTGACATATAGCAGCCACTGTGAAAGAATCCTGTGGAGAAAGCGTTTTTCCACTGTCATCATGTGTCACTAAGTTACAAGTGTTTCACTCTTTCAGCTCACACCTTGTTCACTACGTTATAAATGTTGGAAAACCCATGGAGGGCTTATGCGGAAAGTGCCTTGTATGTAACTCTGTGAAAAAAAAACAGTGTGGCAAAACCGTCGTTAAGAAAGATCTCGTTTCACAAAATTAGAAGAGTTTGAAACCCTATGCGGGGCGTACAGGGAAAGCGCTAGACACTCACCTCAGGGATACAAACACTTGGGGAAACAACCTTTCACTGAACGTCTGGTTACACTAAATTACAAGCGTTGAAAAACACATGCGGGGCCGAAGTGGAGAGTGCCGTACACTCCTTTCCGGGAAAGAACATTGGGAGGAAACCGTCGTTCACGGTCTACCCCGGGTCTCACTAAGTGAAACGTGTTTGGAAACCTATGTGAAGCCTACACGGAAAGTGCCATCACCTTGCGAAAAGCTTGTGGGGCAACGTTGTTTCAACTATCATCTAGTTTCACTAAGTTAAAATGGCTTCACAGCTATGCGGGATCTATGCGGAAAGGGCCATATAGGCAACTCTGAGATAGACCACTGTGTGGAACCCATCCTCCAACTCATCTCTCGCTTCACTAAGTTAGAGGTGTTTGAAAACCACGCGGGGCCTACGCCGAAAGTGTCTCATACTCACCTCGGGACACAAGTCTATCTGGGAAGCATCTTTCTGCTGAGATCTGGTTGCACTCAGTAACAAGTGTTTGAAAACGCACGCAGGGCGTAGCAGGATGGTGCCATACACTCACCTCTGGGAAACTACACTGTGGGGAAGCCGCCTTTCAACTACCGTCTGGGTTCGCTGAGATAGGAGTGTTTGAAAACCTAGGAGAAGCCTAACGGCTAAGTGCCACATACTCAACTGTGGGAAACAACAGTGTGCTGAAAAGATCTTTCAGCTAACATCTGGCCTCACGAATTGAAAACGGTTTGAAAACTATTCGGGGTCTAGGCGGAAAGTGCCAGGTACTCAGCTCTGTGACACAAGAGCTTGGGGAACCATCTTCCAACTAACATATTTCACTAAGTTAGAAGTCTTTGAAAACCGGGCGGAGACTACACCAAAAGTGTCATACAGTCACCTCTGTGAGTCACTTTGGGAAGCCATTTTTCCAATAACGTCTCTCTTCACGAGGTTGGAAGTATTTGAACACCCGTGCAGGGCCGGCGTCAAAAGTGCCACATAGTCAACTCTGAAACAACACTGTGGGGTTTCCACGTTTCAATTAACCTCTTCTTGTTCCACTCAGAAGTGTTTGCAAACCTATGCCGGTACTACGCGGGAAGTGCTATAGGCTCAACTCTGTAAAACTCACTGTGGTGAAGCCACAGGCTTCACCCCACAGCCAAAGGGCATCTGGGTTCACTTGTTGGAAGTATGTGAAAACCTATGGGGGCTTATGCGGAAAGTGCCCTATGCTCAAGTGTGTCAAGCAGCTTTTGGGGAGACCACCTTTCAACTAACATCTTGTTTCACCGTGTTAGAAGTGTTTCAAACACTCTCCTAGGAACCATGAGAAAAGTGACGTATACTCGACACAGCCAAATCGTACTGTGGGGAGAAACGGTCTTCCAACTCACATCTGCTGTCGCCAAGTTAAAAGGGTTGGAAAACTTCTGCAGGGCCTATGCGCAAGGGCCGTGTACTCCATTCTGTGAAACGACGCTGTAGGGAAACAATCTTGCGACTAACATCTGGTTTCACTGTGAACTGTCTGAAAACCTACAAAGTGCCATATAGTCAACTGTGTGAAAGAGCACTCTGGGTAAAAGGTCTTGTGACCACCTGATTTAGGACGTTAGAAGCATTTGCAAAACTACGCCGGGATGAATGCAGAAAGTGCCATATACTCAACTCTGTCAAGCTGCACTTTGGCGAAACCATCTTTCAACTAACACCTTGTGTCGCTACCATAGAAACATGTTTGAAAACCTATGGAGGGAATGATGTGGAAAGGGTCATATATACGCAGCTCTGTCCAACCGGGCTTTGGGGAAACCACCTTTCAAGTGACATTTGATTCAACTAAATTGGAAGTGTCTGAAAGCTCCTGTGTGGTCCAGACTGAAAGGGCCTCCCACTCTATGAAAGAACACTGTGGGGAAAACGTCTTTCAACGTTCTCTTTCACTAAGTCAGAAGTGTTGGAAACCCCATGCGGGGATCGATGGGGAAAGTGACGTTGTGAGAGAGTACTGGGAAGAAACCATCTTTCAACTGGCATCTCGTCTCACTGAGAACTGTTTGAAAACATATGCACGGCCTACAAAGTGTACTAGAGTCAACTGTGTGAAAGAACACAGTGGGGAAAAATCATCTTTTAACTAACAGCTCGTTTCGCTCAGTTGGAAGTGTTTGAAGACCTATGTGGGGATCGAGGGGGAAGGTTACATACACCAGCCACTGTGAAAAGAACACTGTGCAGAAACCTTCTTTCAACTGATATCCTGTTTCACCTGGTTAGAAGTGTTTGAAGAACTCCGTGGGGGCTTATGCAGAAAGTGCCATGTACTCTGTCAAGTCCCTGCACGTTGGGACACCCTTTTGTGGAGAAACCGTCCTTCAACCACCATGTTAGAGTTATTATGTTATGTCTGAGTTACGTTCTGTTACAGTTACGTCATGTTATGTTATGTTATGTTATGTTATGTTTTCATGTTACGTTCTGTTATAGCTATTTGAAAACTTTATGCGGGGTCTATGTATAAAGTGCCATACACTCTGGCAAATAACACTGTGCGGAAACCGTCTTTCAACCAAAATCCTATTTCACTACATTAGAAGTGTTGGAAAACCCACGTGGAGTCGACACCAAAAGTGCCATGTACTCAACCTTGTGAAACAACTGTGTGGTGAAACTATCATCTGCTTCCACTGTTAGAAGTACTTGAAGACCCACGCAGGGCCAACAACGAAAGTGCCGTCTACAAAACTGTATGAAGAAACACTGCGGGGAAACAGCTTGCCACTAAAATCTTATTCCAATCAGATGAAATTGTTTGAAAACCTATGCGGAGCTTATAATGAAAGTGCCGTACACTCATCTCTGTGAAACAACAGCTTATCTGAGAGTTTTATACTCAACTCTATGGAAGAAGACGGTGGGGAAACCTTTCACCTAACATGTGGTTTCTCGAAGCTAGACGTGTGAAAACCAGGTTGCGGCCTAGGCAGAAAGTGCCTTACACTCAAATCTGTGAAAGCAGAGTGTGCGGAACCATCTTTCAACAAACTTTCGGTTTCACTAATTTGGAAGTGATGGAAAACTTATGATCGGTTAACTATGAGACAAGTTGCCATATAGTCAACTCTGTGAAACAACACTCTGGTGTGAACCTCTTTCAACGACCGTCTGATTTCACTAATTTAGAAGGGTTTGAAAACCCACGCAGGCAGCAATGGGGAATGTACGATTACTCAACTCTGTGCCACAACAGTGTGGTGAAACCATCCTTCATAACATCTTGCTTCCCTGCCAGGTGTTGTCACCATTTGCAGGGAATTTTGACGAGAGTGACTTATACTCTATTGTGTAAAAAAATGTGGAAAAATGGTCTTTCAACCGACATCCTCTTTCACGAACGAAGTGTTTGAAAACCCATGCTGGGCTTTTGAGGAAACTGCCTTAGAGCCACTCTGTGGGGAATCCATCTTCCAACTAATCTCTTGCTTCACTCTAATGAAGCATAATGGGGCTCGAAAACCATAATGGGGCTACAGTGCACGCGCCACTTACTCGACTCTGTGAAACAGCACGGTCGGGAAACAATCTGTCTCTTAATATCAGTTGCAAGTGTTTGAAAACAGATGCGGGGCCTATGCACGAGGATCATGCCATGCCTTCAACGTTGTGAAATAACACTGTGGGGAAACCACCTTTCCACTACCATCTCGTTCCTCTTAGAACGGTTTGAAAACCTATGAGAAGCCTAAAAACTAAGGGCCATACACTCAACTGTGTGAAACAACGACGTGGTGAAAAGATCTTTCAAATAACATCTGGTTTCCATCATTGAGAATTGAAGACTATTGGGGGTTATGCGGAAAGGGTCATATACTCAAATCTGTGACACAACATGTGGGGAAACCATCTTTCAATCAACATCTTGTATAACTAAACTGGAAGCGTTAGAAAACCCATGGGGAGCCTATGCCGAAAGTGCCATATACTCACTCACCTCTGTCAGCCTGCACTTTGCGGAAACCATCTTGAGAGTAATATCCTGTAGCACCAAGTTAGGAAGGAGCGTTTGAAAAACTATGCGGGTAAAAGGCAGGAAGTACAAGATACTGACAACTGTGGAACAACACTGTGAGAAACCGTCTTTCAACTCAATTCTTCTTTCATTTAGGTTAGAAGTGTTTGAAAACCTATGCGCGGCGTATGGGGAAAGTGCCATTCTTTCAACTAATATCTGATTTCGCCCAGGGTGAACTCTTTTGGAAACCTATGCACAGCCCACACGGTAAGTGCCATATGCTGAACTCTGTGAAACAACCCTGTGGGGAAACGATCTTTCAACTAACATTTCGTTTCCCTAAGTTAGAAGTGTTTGAAAAGCTCTGCGGGACCTATGCAGAATTGCCCTATACTCCACTCTCAAACTGAACTCTTAGGGAAGCATTTTTCAGCTAACATCTTTATGAAACTACGTGAGGAGCATTGTAAAACCTGTGTGGGGAACGATGTGGAAAGTGACATATACTGTGGGACCCTGTGAGAAAATAGAGTGGACAATCCATCTATCAATTATCTTGGGGCACTAAGTTTGAAGTGTTTGAAAACCTATGCACGGCTTATGGGGAAAGTGCCATATACTCGACTCCCTTCACATATGTGTGTGGGCAAATCCTATGTCATCTAACCTCATGTATCTCTACGACTGAAGGGTTTGCAACCGCAGGCGGGGCCTGCATGAATAAGGCCATATGCACCACTTGGGAAACACCACTGTGGGGAAACCATCCTTCAACTAACATCTTGTTCACTGAGAAGGGTGTGAAACTATGCGGAGCCTTTGCTGAAAGTGCCACGTACAGAACTCGGTGGAAACAACACTGTGGTGAAACGATCTTTCAACGAACATCTCGTTTCAAGCCATAACTCTGTGAAAAAGTTTGCGGGGTATCTGCCGACAGTGCCATATATTCAACTCGGTGAAACTGCACTTTGCAGGAAGGAAGGCTCTTTCAAGTAACATCTGGTATCACGAAGTCAGAAGGGTTTGAAAACCTATGTGGGAAATGATGAGGAAAGTGACACATACTGGATACTGTGAGAAAATTCCGTGGACAATCCATCTTTCAACTAGCTCGTGTCACTAAGTTGGAAGTGTTTGCAAACCTGGGCGCGGCTTATGCAGAAAGTGCCGTATACTCGACGCTTTGAAAAAAAAGCACTCTGGACGAAGATTCTTTCATGAGTATGTAGTTTCAGAAAACTAAAGCAGTTTGACAAGCAACGCATGACCTACACGGAAAGTGCCATATACGCAACTCTGTGAAACAACGCTCTGAGGAAATGATCCTTCACCTAACATCTGGTTTCATTAAGTTGTGTTTGAATGCAAATGTTGGCCTAGAAGAATAGAACCATGTACTCAATACCGTGAAACAACAATGTGGTGAAACCATCTTCCGACCACCATCTGCTTTCACTACGTTAGATGTGATTGAAACACCTTACAGGGAGGAACACTTAAAGTGCCGTAAACTCCGCTCTGTCGAACACTGCTGTGGTGAAACATACCTTCAACCAACCTCCGTTTCATCGAGTGACAACGGTTTGAAAAGCTATGCGGGACCCACAGGACAAGTGCCATATACTCAACACTGTGAAACAACACTGTGGAGAAACCCTATTTCAACCAAAACTTCGTTTCACTAAATTAGAAGTCTTTGAAACTCTATGAGCGACAGAGACGGAAAGGGCCATCTATTCAACTCTGTAACCAACAATACTGTGGTGAAAGAAACTTCAACTAACACTTGGTTTCACTGAGAGAACTCTTTGAAGACATAGGCAGGCCTACCCTGTGTCATACATTCATCTCTGTGAATCGACACATGGTGAAACCATCCTTCAGCTAGCATCACGTTTCACCCTGAAGTGTCTGAAAAGTTATGCGCGGGGCTGTGCCGACGGTGCCATGCACTCAATTCTGTGAAATTGGACTTTGCGAAAACCACCTTTCAGCGAACATCATGTATCGTTACGTTGGAAGGTTTGAAAACATGCGCAGCTTATAGGAAATGCCAGAGAGTCAACTCTGAAAAACCACTGGTGAGAAACTGTCACCGAACATCTGCTTTCACGTCGTTAAAATAGTTTGAAAACTTAGGCATGACTTACAAGGAAACTGCCATCTACCCAAATCTGTTAAGTAACAATCTGGTGAAGTTGTCTTTCAATTAACATCGATCTGGTTTATATGAGTGGCAACTCTGGAAAACTCTCTGGGGTCAACATGGTAAGTGCGTTTGTAGGCACTGGCTTTGACAACCTATGCAGCTCCTGGCCGGAAAAACCAATACACTTCATTCACTGTGCGAAACAAAACTATGGGGAAATCATCTCGGTACGAACAACTGCTTTCACTACGTTAGAGCTTGTCCAAAACCATGGCGGGCCCTAGGCAAAAAGTGCCATATACGCAATTCTGTCAAACAACACTGGGGAATCCATCTTCCCACTAACCTCTGGTTTCACTAAGTTACCGGAGTTTGAACAGCCCGGCAGGGAATTGTGCGGAATGTGCCATATACTCAACTCCCTGAAACAACAGTATGCTGAAGCTCTCTTTCACCATTTGGTTTCAGAAACTTAAAGTAATTTCAACACCTAAGCATGACTTCCATGGAACGTGCCATATGCGCAACTGTTGAAACAACACTGTGGTGAAGCCACGTTTCACCTGAAACCTGCTTCCACTAGAGCTACAAATGTTTGAACACACGTGCGGGGCCCAGGCCGATAGTGCCATTTACTACCTTCTGTGAAATATGCTGGGTGAAACATTCCCTCAACTAACATCGGATTTCACCCAGTGAGAACTATTGGAAAACCTACTCAGAGAGTGCAGTAGACGCAACTCTATGAAAGGCCGGGGAGGTTATCGTTCTGTCACCTTGTCGTATGGTGAGAAGGGTTTGAAACGTTATGCGAACTCTATGAGGAAAGTGCCTTGTCCTCAACTTTGTGAAACAGCACTGTGGCGAAGGCGTCGTCCCTCTAGCATCTGATCTCAGAATTGGTGGAAAAGGAACGGCGGGTCTACAGGCAACGTGCCATATATTCCACTCTGTAAAACAGCACTGTGGGGAAGGGAAATCTTTCCCCTAAAGCTTCCTTTCACCAAGCTACAAACGTTGCAATGCACATGTGGGGCCTAGGCAGATAGTGCCATAGGCTGCATTCTCTGAAAATAACTGTGGGTGGAACATTCTTTCAAGTAACATTTGATTTCGCTAAGTGAGAACTCATTGGAACACCTATGCAAGGCCTACAGGACAAGGGTCGTATACTCATCTCTGTGAAACAACAGGGGGAGAAAGCGTCTTTCAAGTAGCATCCCGTTTCACAAGGTTAGAAGTCTTTGAATAGCTACGCGGAGCCTAGGCCAATAGTGCCAACTACTCAAACCTGTCACCCTACAGCCTGCAACAACCAAATTTCCACTACCATCTTCCTTCACGAAGGTAGAAGTGTTTGCAAACCTATGCGGGGAATGATGCGGAAAATGACCTTTAATCGACCCTGTGAGAGACTACTGTGGACAAACCATCTTTCAAGTGACAACTTGTGTCACTAAGGGAGACGCCTTTGAAAACCCTTGCGCGGCTTAGGAGGATAGTGTCATATACACAACTCTGTGAACCAACAGGGTGGAGAAGGAATCTTTCGCCTACCATCTGGTTTCACAAAGTTAAAATGTTTGAAAACCTATGCACGATCTACGTGGCAAGTTCCCTATACTCCACTCTGAAACACTCGGGGGAAATACTCTTTCACCTTAGAGCGTCTTTCACGAAGTGTGCAATGTTTGGATACACACGCGGGGCCTAGGCGGATAGTGTCATATACTCCACTCTGTGAAACAACGTTGCGGTGCAACAATCTTCCAACTGCCATCTGGTTTCACCGAGTGAGAACTCACTGAAAACCTAGGCACGGCTCATAATGTCAAACTGCACTTTGTGGCAACCATCTTTCCAACTAACAGCTTCCATCCCTACATTAGAAGCGTTTCAAAACCTATGCGGGGAACGATGTGGAAAGTGACCCATAGTCGACGCTGTGAGAGAGTACTCTGGACAAACCACCTTGCAAGTAACTTCTTGTTCCACCAAGATAGAAGAGTCTGGAAATCTAAGCACGGACTAGACGGGAAGTGCGAGATGCTCAACTCTGGGAAAACACACTGTGCTGAAAACATCTTTCAACTAGCACCTGATTTCAGTCAGTCACCACCGTTTGAAAACTTAGGCAGGGTCTACGCGGCAAGTGACAAAGAACCTATGAAACGACAAAGCGAAGAAACTCTCTTTCAAGTAACACATCGCTTCACTACATTAGAAGTGGTGGACAAACTATGCGGGTCATGTGCCGACAGAACCGTACACTCAACTCTGTCGAAGTGCACTTGGCGAAAACCATCTTTCAAGTTACATCTTGTATCCCTACGTTAGAAGGGTTTGACAAGCCAGGCAGGGAACAACGAGGAAAGGGACATACACACGACCCTGTGAGAGAATACCGTGGACAAACCATCTCTCAACTAACATCTTGTATCACTAAGTCAAAAATGCGTGAAAAAGCAGGCGGGGCCGATAACGACAGGGCCGTATACTCAATTCTGCCAAACAACAAAGTGAGGAAACCATCCTCCAACTAACATCCTGTTTGACGTAGAAAACTTAGAAAATGTATGCTGGAAACGACGTGGAAGGTGACATATAGCAGCCACTGTGAAAGAATCCTGTGGAGAAAGCGTTTTTCCACTGTCATCATGTGTCACTAAGTTACAAGTGTTTCACTCTTTCAGCTCACACCTTGTTCACTACGTTATAAATGTTGGAAAACCCATGGAGGGCTTATGCGGAAAGTGCCTTGTATGTAACTCTGTGAAAAAAAACAGTGTGGCAAAACCGTCGTTAAGAAAGATCTCGTTTCACAAAATTAGAAGAGTTTGAAACCCTATGCGGGGCGTACAGGGAAAGCGCTAGACACTCACCTCAGGGATACAAACACTTGGGGAAACAACCTTTCACTGAACGTCTGGTTACACTAAATTACAAGCGTTGAAAAACACATGCGGGGCCGAAGTGGAGAGTGCCGTACACTCCTTTCTGGGAAAGAACATTGGGAGGAAACCGTCGTTCACGGTCTACCCCGGGTCTCACTAAGTGAAACGTGTTTGGAAACCTATGTGAAGCCTACACGGAAAGTGCCATCACCTTGCGAAAAGCTTGTGGGGCAACGTTGTTTCAACTATCATCTAGTTTCACTAAGTTAAAATGGCTTCACAGCTATGCGGGATCTGTGCGGAAAGGGCCATATAGGCAACTCTGAGATAGACCACTGTGTGGAACCCATCCTCCAACTCATCTCTCGCTTCACTAAGTTAGAGGTGTTTGAAAACCACGCGGGGCCTACGCCGAAAGTGTCTCATACTCACCTCGGGACACAAGTCTATCTGGGAAGCATCTTTCTGCTGAGATCTGGTTGCACTCAGTAACAAGTGTTTGAAAACGCACGCAGGGCGTAGCAGGATGGTGCCATACACTCACCTCTGGGAAACTACACTGTGGGGAAGCCGCCTTTCAACTACCGTCTGGGTTCGCTGAGATAGGAGTGTTTGAAAACCTAGGAGAAGCCTAACGGCTAAGTGCCACATACTCAACTGTGGGAAACAACAGTGTGCTGAAACGATCTTTCAGCTAACATCTGGCCTCACGAATTGAAAACGGTTTGAAAACTATTCGGGGTCTAGGCGGAAAGTGCCAGGTACTCAGCTCTGTGACACAAGAGCTTGGGGAACCATCTTCCAACTAACATATTTCACTAAGTTAGAAGTCTTTGAAAACCGGGCGGAGACTACACCAAAAGTGTCATAGAGTCACCTCTGTGAGTCACTGTGGGGAAGCCATTTTTCCAATAACGTCTCTCTTCACGAGGTTGGAAGTATTTGAACACCCGTGCAGGGCCGGCGTCAAAAGTGCCACATAGTCAACTCTGAAACAACACTGTGGGGTTTCCACGTTTCAATTAACCTCTTCTTGTTCCACTTAGAAGTGTTTGCAAACCTATGCCGGTACTACGCGGGAAGTGCTATAGGCTCAACTCTGTAAAACTCACTGTGGTGAAGCCACAGGCTTCACCCCACAGCCAAAGGGCATCTGGGTTCACTTGTTGGAAGTATGTGAAAACCTATGGGGGCTTATGCGGAAAGTGCCCTATGCTCAAGTGTGTCAAGCAGCTTTTGGGGAGACCACCTTTCAACTAACATCTTGTTTCACCGTGTTAGAAGTGTTTCAAACACTCTCCTAGGAACCATGAGAAAAGTGACGTATACTCGACACAGCCAAATCGTACTGTGGGGAGAAACGGTCTTCCAACTCACATCTGCTGTCGCCAAGTTAAAAGGGTTGGAAAACTTCTGCAGGGCCTATGCGCAAGGGCCGTGTACTCCATTCTGTGAAACGACGCTGTAGGGAAACAATCTTGCGACTAACATCTGGTTTCACTGTGAACTGTCTGAAAACCTACAAAGTGCCATATAGTCAACTGTGTGAAAGAGCACTCTGGGTAAAAGGTCTTGTGACCACCTGATTTAGGACGTTAGAAGCATTTGCAAAACTACGCCGGGATGAATGCAGAAAGTGCCATATACTCAACTCTGTCAAGCTGCACTTTGGCGAAACCATCTTTCAACTAACACCTTGTGTCGCTACCATAGAAACATGTTTGAAAACCTATGGAGGGAATGATGTGGAAAGGGTCATATATACGCAGCTCTGTCCAACCGGGCTTTGGGGAAACCACCTTTCAAGTGACATTTGATTCAACTAAATTGGAAGTGTCTGAAAGCTCCTGTGTGGTCCAGACTGAAAGGGCCTCCCACTCTATGAAAGAACACTGTGGGGAAAACGTCTTTCAACGTTCTCTTTCACTAAGTCAGAAGTGTTGGAAACCCCATGCGGGGATCGATGGGGAAAGTGACGTTGTGAGAGAGTACTGGGAAGAAACCATCTTTCAACTGGCATCTCGTCTCACTGAGAACTGTTTGAAAACATATGCACGGCCTACAAAGTGTACTAGAGTCAACTGTGTGAAAGAACACAGTGGGGAAAAATCATCTTTTAACTAACAGCTCGTTTCGCTCAGTTGGAAGTGTTTGAAGACCTATGTGGGGATCGAGGGGGAAGGTTACATACACCAGCCACTGTGAAAAGAACACTGTGCAGAAACCTTCTTTCAACTGATATCCTGTTTCACCTGGTTAGAAGTGTTTGAAGAACTCCGTGGGGGCTTATGCAGAAAGTGCCATGTACTCTGTCAAGTCCCTGCACGTTGGGACACCCTTTTGTGGAGAAACCGTCCTTCAACCACCATGTTAGAGTTATTATGTTATGTCTGAGTTACGTTCTGTTACAGTTACGTCATGTTATGTTATGTTATGTTATGTTATGTTATGTTATGTTATGTTTTCATGTTACGTTCTGTTATAGCTATTTGAAAACTTTATGCGGGGTCTATGTATAAAGTGCCATACACTCTGGCAAATAACACTGTGCGGAAACCGTCTTTCAACCAAAATCCTATTTCACTACATTAGAAGTGTTGGAAAACCCATGTGGAGTCGACACCAAAAGTGCCATGTACTCAACCTTGTGAAACAACTGTGTGGTGAAACTATCATCTGCTTCCACTGTTAGAAGTACTTGAAGACCCACGCAGGGCCAACAACGAAAGTGCCGTCTACAAAACTGTATGAAGAAACACTGCGGGGAAACAGCTTGCCACTAAAATCTTATTCCAATCAGATGAAATTGTTTGAAAACCTATGCGGAGCTTATAATGAAAGTGCCGTACACTCATCTCTGTGAAACAACAGCTTATCTGAGAGTTTTATACTCAACTCTATGGAAGAAGACGGTGGGGAAACCTTTCACCTAACATGTGGTTTCTCGAAGCTAGACGTGTGAAAACCAGGTTGCGGCCTAGGCAGAAAGTGCCTTACACTCAAATCTGTGAAAGCAGAGTGTGCGGAACCATCTTTCAACAAACTTTCGGTTTCACTAATTTGGAAGTGATGGAAAACTTATGATCGGTTAACTATGAGACAAGTTGCCATATAGTCAACTCTGTGAAACAACACTCTGGTGTGAACCTCTTTCAACGACCGTCTGATTTCACTAATTTAGAAGGGTTTGAAAACCCACGCAGGCAGCAATGGGGAATGTACGATTACTCAACTCTGTGCCACAACAGTGTGGTGAAACCATCCTTCATAACATCTTGCTTCCCTGCCAGGTGTTGTCACCATTTGCAGGGAATTTTGACGAGAGTGACTTATACTCTATTGTGTAAAAAAATGTGGAAAAATGGTCTTTCAACCGACATCCTCTTTCACGAACGAAGTGTTTGAAAACCCATGCTGGGCTTTTGAGGAAACTGCCTTAGAGCCACTCTGTGGGGAATCCATCTTCCAACTAATCTCTTGCTTCACTCTAATGAAGCATAATGGGGCTCGAAAACCATAATGGGGCTACAGTGCACGCGCCACTTACTCGACTCTGTGAAACAGCACGGTCGGGAAACAATCTGTCTCTTAATATCAGTTGCAAGTGTTTGAAAACAGATGCGGGGCCTATGCACGAGGATCATGCCATGCCTTCAACGTTGTGAAATAACACTGTGGGGAAACCACCTTTCCACTACCATCTCGTTCCTCTTAGAACGGTTTGAAAACCTATGAGAAGCCTAAAAACTAAGGGCCATACACTCAACTGTGTGAAACAACGACGTGGTGAAAAGATCTTTCAAATAACATCTGGTTTCCATCATTGAGAATTGAAGACTATTGGGGGTTATGCGGAAAGGGTCATATACTCAAATCTGTGACACAACATGTGGGGAAACCATCTTTCAATCAACATCTTGTATAACTAAACTGGAAGCGTTAGAAAACCCATGGGGAGCCTATGCCGAAAGTGCCATATACTCACTCACCTCTGTCAGCCTGCACTTTGCGGAAACCATCTTGAGAGTAATATCCTGTAGCACCAAGTTAGGAAGGAGCGTTTGAAAAACTATGCGGGTAAAAGGCAGGAAGTACAAGATACTGACAACTGTGGAACAACACTGTGAGAAACCGTCTTTCAACTCAATTCTTCTTTCATTTAGGTTAGAAGTGTTTGAAAACCTATGCGCGGCGTATGGGGAAAGTGCCATTCTTTCAACTAATATCTGATTTCGCCCAGGGTGAACTCTTTTGGAAACCTATGCACAGCCCACACGGTAAGTGCCATATGCTGAACTCTGTGAAACAACCCTGTGGGGAAACGATCTTTCAACTAACATTTCGTTTCCCTAAGTTAGAAGTGTTTGAAAAGCTCTGCGGGACCTATGCAGAATTGCCCTATACTCCACTCTCAAACTGAACTCTTAGGGAAGCATTTTTCAGCTAACATCTTTATGAAACTACGTGAGGAGCATTGTAAAACCTGTGTGGGGAACGATGTGGAAAGTGACATATACTGTGGGACCCTGTGAGAAAATAGAGTGGACAATCCATCTATCAATTATCTTGGGGCACTAAGTTTGAAGTGTTTGAAAACCTATGCACGGCTTATGGGGAAAGTGCCATATACTCGACTCCCTTCACATATGTGTGTGGGCAAATCCTATGTCATCTAACCTCATGTATCTCTACGACTGAAGGGTTTGCAACCGCAGGCGGGGCCTGCATGAATAAGGCCATATGCACCACTTGGGAAACACCACTGTGGGGAAACCATCCTTCAACTAACATCTTGTTCACTGAGAAGGGTGTGAAACTATGCGGAGCCTTTGCTGAAAGTGCCACGTACAGAACTCGGTGGAAACAACACTGTGGTGAAACGATCTTTCAACGAACATCTCGTTTCAAGCCATAACTCTGTGAAAAAGTTTGCGGGGTATCTGCCGACAGTGCCATATATTCAACTCGGTGAAACTGCACTTTGCAGGAAGGAAGGCTCTTTCAAGTAACATCTGGTATCACGAAGTCAGAAGGGTTTGAAAACCTATGTGGGAAATGATGAGGAAAGTGACACATACTGGATACTGTGAGAAAATTCCGTGGACAATCCATCTTTCAACTAGCTCGTGTCACTAAGTTGGAAGTGTTTGCAAACCTAGGCGCGGCTTATGCAGAAAGTGCCGTATACTCGACGCTTTGAAAAAAAAGCACTCTGGACGAAGATTCTTTCATGAGTATGTAGTTTCAGAAAACTAAAGCAGTTTGACAAGCAACGCATGACCTACACGGAAAGTGCCATATACGCAACTCTGTGAAACAACGCTCTGAGGAAATGATCCTTCACCTAACATCTGGTTTCATTAAGTTGTGTTTGAATGCAAATGTTGGCCTAGAAGAATAGAACCATGTACTCAATACCGTGAAACAACAATGTGGTGAAACCATCTTCCGACCACCATCTGCTTTCACTACGTTAGATGTGATTGAAACACCTTACAGGGAGGAACACTTAAAGTGCCGTAAACTCCGCTCTGTCGAACACTGCTGTGGTGAAACATACCTTCAACCAACCTCCGTTTCATCGAGTGACAACGGTTTGAAAAGCTATGCGGGACCCACAGGACAAGTGCCATATACTCAACACTGTGAAACAACACTGTGGAGAAACCCTATTTCAACCAAAACTTCGTTTCACTAAATTAGAAGTCTTTGAAACTCTATGAGCGACAGAGACGGAAAGGGCCATCTATTCAACTCTGTAACCAACAATACTGTGGTGAAAGAAACTTCAACTAACACTTGGTTTCACTGAGAGAACTCTTTGAAGACATAGGCAGGCCTACCCTGTGTCATACATTCATCTCTGTGAATCGACACATGGTGAAACCATCCTTCAGCTAGCATCACGTTTCACCCTGAAGTGTCTGAAAAGTTATGCGCGGGGCTGTGCCGACGGTGCCATGCACTCAATTCTGTGAAATTGGACTTTGCGAAAACCACCTTTCAGCGAACATCATGTATCGTTACGTTGGAAGGTTTGAAAACATGCGCAGCTTATAGGAAATGCCAGAGAGTCAACTCTGAAAAACCACTGGTGAGAAACTGTCACCGAACATCTGCTTTCACGTCGTTAAAATAGTTTGAAAACTTAGGCATGACTTACAAGGAAACTGCCATCTACCCAAATCTGTTAAGTAACAATCTGGTGAAGTTGTCTTTCAATTAACATCGATCTGGTTTATATGAGTGGCAACTCTGGAAAACTCTCTGGGGTCAACATGGTAAGTGCGTTTGTAGGCACTGGCTTTGACAACCTATGCAGCTCCTGGCCGGAAAAACCAATACACTTCATTCACTGTGCGAAACAAAACTATGGGGAAATCATCTCGGTACGAACAACTGCTTTCACTACGTTAGAGCTTGTCCAAAACCATGGCGGGCCCTAGGCAAAAAGTGCCATATACGCAATTCTGTCAAACAACACTGGGGAATCCATCTTCCCACTAACCTCTGGTTTCACTAAGTTACCGGAGTTTGAACAGCCCGGCAGGGAATTGTGCGGAATGTGCCATATACTCAACTCCCTGAAACAACAGTATGCTGAAGCTCTCTTTCACCATTTGGTTTCAGAAACTTAAAGTAATTTCAACACCTAAGCATGACTTCCATGGAACGTGCCATATGCGCAACTGTTGAAACAACACTGTGGTGAAGCCACGTTTCACCTGAAACCTGCTTCCACTAGAGCTACAAATGTTTGAACACACGTGCGGGGCCCAGGCCGATAGTGCCATTTACTACCTTCTGTGAAATATGCTGGGTGAAACATTCCCTCAACTAACATCGGATTTCACCCAGTGAGAACTATTGGAAAACCTACTCAGAGAGTGCAGTAGACGCAACTCTATGAAAGGCCGGGGAGGTTATCGTTCTGTCACCTTGTCGTATGGTGAGAAGGGTTTGAAACGTTATGCGAACTCTATGAGGAAAGTGCCTTGTCCTCAACTTTGTGAAACAGCACTGTGGCGAAGGCGTCGTCCCTCTAGCATCTGATCTCAGAATTGGTGGAAAAGGAACGGCGGGTCTACAGGCAACGTGCCATATATTCCACTCTGTAAAACAGCACTGTGGGGAAGGGAAATCTTTCCCCTAAAGCTTCCTTTCACCAAGCTACAAACGTTGCAATGCACATGTGGGGCCTAGGCAGATAGTGCCATAGGCTGCATTCTCTGAAAATAACTGTGGGTGGAACATTCTTTCAAGTAACATTTGATTTCGCTAAGTGAGAACTCATTGGAACACCTATGCAAGGCCTACAGGACAAGGGTCGTATACTCATCTCTGTGAAACAACAGGGGGAGAAAGCGTCTTTCAAGTAGCATCCCGTTTCACAAGGTTAGAAGTCTTTGAATAGCTACGTGGAGCCTAGGCCAATAGTGCCAACTACTCAAACCTGTCACCCTACAGCCTGCAACAACCAAATTTCCACTACCATCTTCCTTCACGAAGGTAGAAGTGTTTGCAAACCTATGCGGGGAATGATGCGGAAAATGACCTTTAATCGACCCTGTGAGAGACTACTGTGGACAAACCATCTTTCAAGTGACAACTTGTGTCACTAAGGGAGACGCCTTTGAAAACCCTTGCGCGGCTTAGGAGGATAGTGTCATATACACAACTCTGTGAACCAACAGGGTGGAGAAGGAATCTTTCGCCTACCATCTGGTTTCACAAAGTTAAAATGTTTGAAAACCTATGCACGATCTACGTGGCAAGTTCCCTATACTCCACTCTGAAACACTCGGGGGAAATACTCTTTCACCTTAGAGCGTCTTTCACGAAGTGTGCAATGTTTGGATACACACGCGGGGCCTAGGCGGATAGTGTCATATACTCCACTCTGTGAAACAACGTTGCGGTGCAACAATCTTCCAACTGCCATCTGGTTTCACCGAGTGAGAACTCACTGAAAACCTAGGCACGGCTCATAATGTCAAACTGCCCTTTGTGGCAACCATCTTTCCAACTAACAGCTTCCATCCCTACATTAGAAGCGTTTCAAAACCTATGCGGGGAACGATGTGCAAAGTGACCCATAGTCGACGCTGTGAGAGAGTACTCTGGACAAACCACCTTGCAAGTAACTTCTTGTTCCACCAAGATAGAAGAGTCTGGAAATCTAAGCACGGACTAGACGGGAAGTGCGAGATGCTCAACTCTGGGAAAACACACTGTGCTGAAAACATCTTTCAACTAGCACCTGATTTCAGTCAGTCACCACCGTTTGAAAACTTAGGCAGGGTCTACGCGGCAAGTGACAAAGAACCTATGAAACGACAAAGCGAAGAAACTCTCTTTCAAGTAACACATCGCTTCACTACATTAGAAGTGGTGGACAAACTATGCGGGTCATGTGCCGACAGAACCGTACACTCAACTCTGTCGAAGTGCACTTGGCGAAAACCATCTTTCAAGTTACATCTTGTATCCCTACGTTAGAAGGGTTTGACAAGCCAGGCAGGGAACAACGAGGAAAGGGACATACACACGACCCTGTGAGAGAATACCGTGGACAAACCATCTCTCAACTAACATCTTGTATCACTAAGTCAAAAATGCGTGAAAAAGCAGGCGGGGCCGATAACGACAGGGCCGTATACTCAATTCTGCCAAACAACAAAGTGAGGAAACCATCCTCCAACTAACATCCTGTTTGACGTAGAAAACTTAGAAAATGTATGCTGGAAACGACGTGGAAGGTGACATATAGCAGCCACTGTGAAAGAATCCTGTGGAGAAAGCGTTTTTCCACTGTCATCATGTGTCACTAAGTTACAAGTGTTTCACTCTTTCAGCTCACACCTTGTTCACTACGTTATAAATGTTGGAAAACCCATGGAGGGCTTATGCGGAAAGTGCCTTGTATGTAACTCTGTGAAAAAAAACAGTGTGGCAAAACCGTCGTTAAGAAAGATCTCGTTTCACAAAATTAGAAGAGTTTGAAACCCTATGCGGGGCGTACAGGGAAAGCGCTAGACACTCACCTCAGGGATACAAACACTTGGGGAAACAACCTTTCACTGAACGTCTGGTTACACTAAATTACAAGCGTTGAAAAACACATGCGGGGCCGAAGTGGAGAGTGCCGTACACTCCTTTCCGGGAAAGAACATTGGGAGGAAACCGTCGTTCACGGTCTACCCCGGGTCTCACTAAGTGAAACGTGTTTGGAAACCTATGTGAAGCCTACACGGAAAGTGCCATCACCTTGCGAAAAGCTTGTGGGGCAACGTTGTTTCAACTATCATCTAGTTTCACTAAGTTAAAATGGCTTCACAGCTATGCGGGATCTGTGCGGAAAGGGCCATATAGGCAACTCTGAGATAGACCACTGTGTGGAACCCATCCTCCAACTCATCTCTCGCTTCACTAAGTTAGAGGTGTTTGAAAACCACGCGGGGCCTACGCCGAAAGTGTCTCATACTCACCTCGGGACACAAGTCTATCTGGGAAGCATCTTTCTGCTGAGATCTGGTTGCACTCAGTAACAAGTGTTTGAAAACGCACGCAGGGCGTAGCAGGATGGTGCCATACACTCACCTCTGGGAAACTACACTGTGGGGAAGCCGCCTTTCAACTACCGTCTGGGTTCGCTGAGATAGGAGTGTTTGAAAACCTAGGAGAAGCCTAACGGCTAAGTGCCACATACTCAACTGTGGGAAACAACAGTGTGCTGAAACGATCTTTCAGCTAACATCTGGCCTCACGAATTGAAAACGGTTTGAAAACTATTCGGGGTCTAGGCGGAAAGTGCCAGGTACTCAGCTCTGTGACACAAGAGCTTGGGGAACCATCTTCCAACTAACATATTTCACTAAGTTAGAAGTCTTTGAAAACCGGGCGGAGACTACACCAAAAGTGTCATAGAGTCACCTCTGTGAGTCACTGTGGGGAAGCCATTTTTCCAATAACGTCTCTCTTCACGAGGTTGGAAGTATTTGAACACCCGTGCAGGGCCGGCGTCAAAAGTGCCACATAGTCAACTCTGAAACAACACTGTGGGGTTTCCACGTTTCAATTAACCTCTTCTTGTTCCACTTAGAAGTGTTTGCAAACCTATGCCGGTACTACGCGGGAAGTGCTATAGGCTCAACTCTGTAAAACTCACTGTGGTGAAGCCACAGGCTTCACCCCACAGCCAAAGGGCATCTGGGTTCACTTGTTGGAAGTATGTGAAAACCTATGGGGGCTTATGCGGAAAGTGCCCTATGCTCAAGTGTGTCAAGCAGCTTTTGGGGAGACCACCTTTCAACTAACATCTTGTTTCACCGTGTTAGAAGTGTTTCAAACACTCTCCTAGGAACCATGAGAAAAGTGACGTATACTCGACACAGCCAAATCGTACTGTGGGGAGAAACGGTCTTCCAACTCACATCTGCTGTCGCCAAGTTAAAAGGGTTGGAAAACTTCTGCAGGGCCTATGCGCAAGGGCCGTGTACTCCATTCTGTGAAACGACGCTGTAGGGAAACAATCTTGCGACTAACATCTGGTTTCACTGTGAACTGTCTGAAAACCTACAAAGTGCCATATAGTCAACTGTGTGAAAGAGCACTCTGGGTAAAAGGTCTTGTGACCACCTGATTTAGGACGTTAGAAGCATTTGCAAAACTACGCCGGGATGAATGCAGAAAGTGCCATATACTCAACTCTGTCAAGCTGCACTTTGGCGAAACCATCTTTCAACTAACACCTTGTGTCGCTACCATAGAAACATGTTTGAAAACCTATGGAGGGAATGATGTGGAAAGGGTCATATATACGCAGCTCTGTCCAACCGGGCTTTGGGGAAACCACCTTTCAAGTGACATTTGATTCAACTAAATTGGAAGTGTCTGAAAGCTCCTGTGTGGTCCAGACTGAAAGGGCCTCCCACTCTATGAAAGAACACTGTGGGGAAAACGTCTTTCAACGTTCTCTTTCACTAAGTCAGAAGTGTTGGAAACCCCATGCGGGGATCGATGGGGAAAGTGACGTTGTGAGAGAGTACTGGGAAGAAACCATCTTTCAACTGGCATCTCGTCTCACTGAGAACTGTTTGAAAACATATGCACGGCCTACAAAGTGTACTAGAGTCAACTGTGTGAAAGAACACAGTGGGGAAAAATCATCTTTTAACTAACAGCTCGTTTCGCTCAGTTGGAAGTGTTTGAAGACCTATGTGGGGATCGAGGGGGAAGGTTACATACACCAGCCACTGTGAAAAGAACACTGTGCAGAAACCTTCTTTCAACTGATATCCTGTTTCACCTGGTTAGAAGTGTTTGAAGAACTCCGTGGGGGCTTATGCAGAAAGTGCCATGTACTCTGTCAAGTCCCTGCACGTTGGGACACCCTTTTGTGGAGAAACCGTCCTTCAACCACCATGTTAGAGTTATTATGTTATGTCTGAGTTACGTTCTGTTACAGTTACGTCATGTTATGTTATGTTATGTTATGTTATGTTATGTTATGTTATGTTTTCATGTTACGTTCTGTTATAGCTATTTGAAAACTTTATGCGGGGTCTATGTATAAAGTGCCATACACTCTGGCAAATAACACTGTGCGGAAACCGTCTTTCAACCAAAATCCTATTTCACTACATTAGAAGTGTTGGAAAACCCATGTGGAGTCGACACCAAAAGTGCCATGTACTCAACCTTGTGAAACAACTGTGTGGTGAAACTATCATCTGCTTCCACTGTTAGAAGTACTTGAAGACCCACGCAGGGCCAACAACGAAAGTGCCGTCTACAAAACTGTATGAAGAAACACTGCGGGGAAACAGCTTGCCACTAAAATCTTATTCCAATCAGATGAAATTGTTTGAAAACCTATGCGGAGCTTATAATGAAAGTGCCGTACACTCATCTCTGTGAAACAACAGCTTATCTGAGAGTTTTATACTCAACTCTATGGAAGAAGACGGTGGGGAAACCTTTCACCTAACATGTGGTTTCTCGAAGCTAGACGTGTGAAAACCAGGTTGCGGCCTAGGCAGAAAGTGCCTTACACTCAAATCTGTGAAAGCAGAGTGTGCGGAACCATCTTTCAACAAACTTTCGGTTTCACTAATTTGGAAGTGATGGAAAACTTATGATCGGTTAACTATGAGACAAGTTGCCATATAGTCAACTCTGTGAAACAACACTCTGGTGTGAACCTCTTTCAACGACCGTCTGATTTCACTAATTTAGAAGGGTTTGAAAACCCACGCAGGCAGCAATGGGGAATGTACGATTACTCAACTCTGTGCCACAACAGTGTGGTGAAACCATCCTTCATAACATCTTGCTTCCCTGCCAGGTGTTGTCACCATTTGCAGGGAATTTTGACGAGAGTGACTTATACTCTATTGTGTAAAAAAATGTGGAAAAATGGTCTTTCAACCGACATCCTCTTTCACGAACGAAGTGTTTGAAAACCCATGCTGGGCTTTTGAGGAAACTGCCTTAGAGCCACTCTGTGGGGAATCCATCTTCCAACTAATCTCTTGCTTCACTCTAATGAAGCATAATGGGGCTCGAAAACCATAATGGGGCTACAGTGCACGCGCCACTTACTCGACTCTGTGAAACAGCACGGTCGGGAAACAATCTGTCTCTTAATATCAGTTGCAAGTGTTTGAAAACAGATGCGGGGCCTATGCACGAGGATCATGCCATGCCTTCAACGTTGTGAAATAACACTGTGGGGAAACCACCTTTCCACTACCATCTCGTTCCTCTTAGAACGGTTTGAAAACCTATGAGAAGCCTAAAAACTAAGGGCCATACACTCAACTGTGTGAAACAACGACGTGGTGAAAAGATCTTTCAAATAACATCTGGTTTCAATCATTGAGAATTGAAGACTATTGGGGGTTATGCGGAAAGGGTCATATACTCAAATCTGTGACACAACATGTGGGGAAACCATCTTTCAATCAACATCTTGTATAACTAAACTGGAAGCGTTAGAAAACCCATGGGGAGCCTATGCCGAAAGTGCCATATACTCACTCACCTCTGTCAGCCTGCACTTTGCGGAAACCATCTTGAGAGTAATATCCTGTAGCACCAAGTTAGGAAGGAGCGTTTGAAAAACTATGCGGGTAAAAGGCAGGAAGTACAAGATACTGACAACTGTGGAACAACACTGTGAGAAACCGTCTTTCAACTCAATTCTTCTTTCATTTAGGTTAGAAGTGTTTGAAAACCTATGCGCGGCGTATGGGGAAAGTGCCATTCTTTCAACTAATATCTGATTTCGCCCAGGGTGAACTCTTTTGGAAACCTATGCACAGCCCACACGGTAAGTGCCATATGCTGAACTCTGTGAAACAACCCTGTGGGGAAACGATCTTTCAACTAACATTTCGTTTCCCTAAGTTAGAAGTGTTTGAAAAGCTCTGCGGGACCTATGCAGAATTGCCCTATACTCCACTCTCAAACTGAACTCTTAGGAAAGCATTTTTCAGCTAACATCTTTATGAAACTACGTGAGGAGCATTGTAAAACCTGTGTGGGGAACGATGTGGAAAGTGACATATACTGTGGGACCCTGTGAGAAAATAGAGTGGACAATCCATCTATCAATTATCTTGGGGCACTAAGTTTGAAGTGTTTGAAAACCTATGCACGGCTTATGGGGAAAGTGCCATATACTCGACTCCCTTCACATATGTGTGTGGGCAAATCCTATGTCATCTAACCTCATGTATCTCTACGACTGAAGGGTTTGCAACCGCAGGCGGGGCCTGCATGAATAAGGCCATATGCACCACTTGGGAAACACCACTGTGGGGAAACCATCCTTCAACTAACATCTTGTTCACTGAGAAGGGTGTGAAACTATGCGGAGCCTTTGCTGAAAGTGCCACGTACAGAACTCGGTGGAAACAACACTGTGGTGAAACGATCTTTCAACGAACATCTCGTTTCAAGCCATAACTCTGTGAAAAAGTTTGCGGGGTATCTGCCGACAGTGCCATATATTCAACTCGGTGAAACTGCACTTTGCAGGAAGGAAGGCTCTTTCAAGTAACATCTGGTATCACGAAGTCAGAAGGGTTTGAAAACCTATGTGGGAAATGATGAGGAAAGTGACACATACTGGATACTGTGAGAAAATTCCGTGGACAATCCATCTTTCAACTAGCTCGTGTCACTAAGTTGGAAGTGTTTGCAAACCTGGGCGCGGCTTATGCAGAAAGTGCCGTATACTCGACGCTTTGAAAAAAAAGCACTCTGGACGAAGATTCTTTCATGAGTATGTAGTTTCAGAAAACTAAAGCAGTTTGACAAGCAACGCATGACCTACACGGAAAGTGCCATATACGCAACTCTGTGAAACAACGCTCTGAGGAAATGATCCTTCACCTAACATCTGGTTTCATTAAGTTGTGTTTGAATGCAAATGTTGGCCTAGAAGAATAGAACCATGTACTCAATACCGTGAAACAACAATGTGGTGAAACCATCTTCCGACCACCATCTGCTTTCACTACGTTAGATGTGATTGAAACACCTTACAGGGAGGAACACTTAAAGTGCCGTAAACTCCGCTCTGTCGAACACTGCTGTGGTGAAACATACCTTCAACCAACCTCCGTTTCATCGAGTGACAACGGTTTGAAAAGCTATGCGGGACCCACAGGACAAGTGCCATATACTCAACACTGTGAAACAACACTGTGGAGAAACCCTATTTCAACCAAAACTTCGTTTCACTAAATTAGAAGTCTTTGAAACTCTATGAGCGACAGAGACGGAAAGGGCCATCTATTCAACTCTGTAACCAACAATACTGTGGTGAAAGAAACTTCAACTAACACTTGGTTTCACTGAGAGAACTCTTTGAAGACATAGGCAGGCCTACCCTGTGTCATACATTCATCTCTGTGAATCGACACATGGTGAAACCATCCTTCAGCTAGCATCACGTTTCACCCTGAAGTGTCTGAAAAGTTATGCGCGGGGCTGTGCCGACGGTGCCATGCACTCAATTCTGTGAAATTGGACTTTGCGAAAACCACCTTTCAGCGAACATCATGTATCGTTACGTTGGAAGGTTTGAAAACATGCGCAGCTTATAGGAAATGCCAGAGAGTCAACTCTGAAAAACCACTGGTGAGAAACTGTCACCGAACATCTGCTTTCACGTCGTTAAAATAGTTTGAAAACTTAGGCATGACTTACAAGGAAACTGCCATCTACCCAAATCTGTTAAGTAACAATCTGGTGAAGTTGTCTTTCAATTAACATCGATCTGGTTTATATGAGTGGCAACTCTGGAAAACTCTCTGGGGTCAACATGGTAAGTGCGTTTGTAGGCACTGGCTTTGACAACCTATGCAGCTCCTGGCCGGAAAAACCAATACACTTCATTCACTGTGCGAAACAAAACTATGGGGAAATCATCTCGGTACGAACAACTGCTTTCACTACGTTAGAGCTTGTCCAAAACCATGGCGGGCCCTAGGCAAAAAGTGCCATATACGCAATTCTGTCAAACAACACTGGGGAATCCATCTTCCCACTAACCTCTGGTTTCACTAAGTTACCGGAGTTTGAACAGCCCGGCAGGGAATTGTGCGGAATGTGCCATATACTCAACTCCCTGAAACAACAGTATGCTGAAGCTCTCTTTCACCATTTGGTTTCAGAAACTTAAAGTAATTTCAACACCTAAGCATGACTTCCATGGAACGTGCCATATGCGCAACTGTTGAAACAACACTGTGGTGAAGCCACGTTTCACCTGAAACCTGCTTCCACTAGAGCTACAAATGTTTGAACACACGTGCGGGGCCCAGGCCGATAGTGCCATTTACTACCTTCTGTGAAATATGCTGGGTGAAACATTCCCTCAACTAACATCGGATTTCACCCAGTGAGAACTATTGGAAAACCTACTCAGAGAGTGCAGTAGACGCAACTCTATGAAAGGCCGGGGAGGTTATCGTTCTGTCACCTTGTCGTATGGTGAGAAGGGTTTGAAACGTTATGCGAACTCTATGAGGAAAGTGCCTTGTCCTCAACTTTGTGAAACAGCACTGTGGCGAAGGCGTCGTCCCTCTAGCATCTGATCTCAGAATTGGTGGAAAAGGAACGGCGGGTCTACAGGCAACGTGCCATATATTCCACTCTGTAAAACAGCACTGTGGGGAAGGGAAATCTTTCCCCTAAAGCTTCCTTTCACCAAGCTACAAACGTTGCAATGCACATGTGGGGCCTAGGCAGATAGTGCCATAGGCTGCATTCTCTGAAAATAACTGTGGGTGGAACATTCTTTCAAGTAACATTTGATTTCGCTAAGTGAGAACTCATTGGAACACCTATGCAAGGCCTACAGGACAAGGGTCGTATACTCATCTCTGTGAAACAACAGGGGGAGAAAGCGTCTTTCAAGTAGCATCCCGTTTCACAAGGTTAGAAGTCTTTGAATAGCTACGCGGAGCCTAGGCCAATAGTGCCAACTACTCAAACCTGTCACCCTACAGCCTGCAACAACCAAATTTCCACTACCATCTTCCTTCACGAAGGTAGAAGTGTTTGCAAACCTATGCGGGGAATGATGCGGAAAATGACCTTTAATCGACCCTGTGAGAGACTACTGTGGACAAACCATCTTTCAAGTGACAACTTGTGTCACTAAGGGAGACGCCTTTGAAAACCCTTGCGCGGCTTAGGAGGATAGTGTCATATACACAACTCTGTGAACCAACAGGGTGGAGAAGGAATCTTTCGCCTACCATCTGGTTTCACAAAGTTAAAATGTTTGAAAACCTATGCACGATCTACGTGGCAAGTTCCCTATACTCCACTCTGAAACACTCGGGGGAAATACTCTTTCACCTTAGAGCGTCTTTCACGAAGTGTGCAATGTTTGGATACACACGCGGGGCCTAGGCGGATAGTGTCATATACTCCACTCTGTGAAACAACGTTGCGGTGCAACAATCTTCCAACTGCCATCTGGTTTCACCGAGTGAGAACTCACTGAAAACCTAGGCACGGCTCATAATGTCAAACTGCCCTTTGTGGCAACCATCTTTCCAACTAACAGCTTCCATCCCTACATTAGAAGCGTTTCAAAACCTATGCGGGGAACGATGTGCAAAGTGACCCATAGTCGACGCTGTGAGAGAGTACTCTGGACAAACCACCTTGCAAGTAACTTCTTGTTCCACCAAGATAGAAGAGTCTGGAAATCTAAGCACGGACTAGACGGGAAGTGCGAGATGCTCAACTCTGGGAAAACACACTGTGCTGAAAACATCTTTCAACTAGCACCTGATTTCAGTCAGTCACCACCGTTTGAAAACTTAGGCAGGGTCTACGCGGCAAGTGACAAAGAACCTATGAAACGACAAAGCGAAGAAACTCTCTTTCAAGTAACACATCGCTTCACTACATTAGAAGTGGTGGACAAACTATGCGGGTCATGTGCCGACAGAACCGTACACTCAACTCTGTCGAAGTGCACTTGGCGAAAACCATCTTTCAAGTTACATCTTGTATCCCTACGTTAGAAGGGTTTGACAAGCCAGGCAGGGAACAACGAGGAAAGGGACATACACACGACCCTGTGAGAGAATACCGTGGACAAACCATCTCTCAACTAACATCTTGTATCACTAAGTCAAAAATGCGTGAAAAAGCAGGCGGGGCCGATAACGACAGGGCCGTATACTCAATTCTGCCAAACAACAAAGTGAGGAAACCATCCTCCAACTAACATCCTGTTTGACGTAGAAAACTTAGAAAATGTATGCTGGAAACGACGTGGAAGGTGACATATAGCAGCCACTGTGAAAGAATCCTGTGGAGAAAGCGTTTTTCCACTGTCATCATGTGTCACTAAGTTACAAGTGTTTCACTCTTTCAGCTCACACCTTGTTCACTACGTTATAAATGTTGGAAAACCCATGGAGGGCTTATGCGGAAAGTGCCTTGTATGTAACTCTGTGAAAAAAAACAGTGTGGCAAAACCGTCGTTAAGAAAGATCTCGTTTCACAAAATTAGAAGAGTTTGAAACCCTATGCGGGGCGTACAGGGAAAGCGCTAGACACTCACCTCAGGGATACAAACACTTGGGGAAACAACCTTTCACTGAACGTCTGGTTACACTAAATTACAAGCGTTGAAAAACACATGCGGGGCCGAAGTGGAGAGTGCCGTACACTCCTTTCCGGGAAAGAACATTGGGAGGAAACCGTCGTTCACGGTCTACCCCGGGTCTCACTAAGTGAAACGTGTTTGGAAACCTATGTGAAGCCTACACGGAAAGTGCCATCACCTTGCGAAAAGCTTGTGGGGCAACGTTGTTTCAACTATCATCTAGTTTCACTAAGTTAAAATGGCTTCACAGCTATGCGGGATCTGTGCGGAAAGGGCCATATAGGCAACTCTGAGATAGACCACTGTGTGGAACCCATCCTCCAACTCATCTCTCGCTTCACTAAGTTAGAGGTGTTTGAAAACCACGCGGGGCCTACGCCGAAAGTGTCTCATACTCACCTCGGGACACAAGTCTATCTGGGAAGCATCTTTCTGCTGAGATCTGGTTGCACTCAGTAACAAGTGTTTGAAAACGCACGCAGGGCGTAGCAGGATGGTGCCATACACTCACCTCTGGGAAACTACACTGTGGGGAAGCCGCCTTTCAACTACCGTCTGGGTTCGCTGAGATAGGAGTGTTTGAAAACCTAGGAGAAGCCTAACGGCTAAGTGCCACATACTCAACTGTGGGAAACAACAGTGTGCTGAAACGATCTTTCAGCTAACATCTGGCCTCACGAATTGAAAACGGTTTGAAAACTATTCGGGGTCTAGGCGGAAAGTGCCAGGTACTCAGCTCTGTGACACAAGAGCTTGGGGAACCATCTTCCAACTAACATATTTCACTAAGTTAGAAGTCTTTGAAAACCGGGCGGAGACTACACCAAAAGTGTCATACAGTCACCTCTGTGAGTCACTGTGGGGAAGCCATTTTTCCAATAACGTCTCTCTTCACGAGGTTGGAAGTATTTGAACACCCGTGCAGGGCCGGCGTCAAAAGTGCCACATAGTCAACTCTGAAACAACACTGTGGGGTTTCCACGTTTCAATTAACCTCTTCTTGTTCCACTTAGAAGTGTTTGCAAACCTATGCCGGTACTACGCGGGAAGTGCTATAGGCTCAACTCTGTAAAACTCACTGTGGTGAAGCCACAGGCTTCACCCCACAGCCAAAGGGCATCTGGGTTCACTTGTTGGAAGTATGTGAAAACCTATGGGGGCTTATGCGGAAAGTGCCCTATGCTCAAGTGTGTCAAGCAGCTTTTGGGGAGACCACCTTTCAACTAACATCTTGTTTCACCGTGTTAGAAGTGTTTCAAACACTCTCCTAGGAACCATGAGAAAAGTGACGTATACTCGACACAGCCAAATCGTACTGTGGGGAGAAACGGTCTTCCAACTCACATCTGCTGTCGCCAAGTTAAAAGGGTTGGAAAACTTCTGCAGGGCCTATGCGCAAGGGCCGTGTACTCCATTCTGTGAAACGACGCTGTAGGGAAACAATCTTGCGACTAACATCTGGTTTCACTGTGAACTGTCTGAAAACCTACAAAGTGCCATATAGTCAACTGTGTGAAAGAGCACTCTGGGTAAAAGGTCTTGTGACCACCTGATTTAGGACGTTAGAAGCATTTGCAAAACTACGCCGGGATGAATGCAGAAAGTGCCATATACTCAACTCTGTCAAGCTGCACTTTGGCGAAACCATCTTTCAACTAACACCTTGTGTCGCTACCATAGAAACATGTTTGAAAACCTATGGAGGGAATGATGTGGAAAGGGTCATATATACGCAGCTCTGTCCAACCGGGCTTTGGGGAAACCACCTTTCAAGTGACATTTGATTCAACTAAATTGGAAGTGTCTGAAAGCTCCTGTGTGGTCCAGACTGAAAGGGCCTCCCACTCTATGAAAGAACACTGTGGGGAAAACGTCTTTCAACGTTCTCTTTCACTAAGTCAGAAGTGTTGGAAACCCCATGCGGGGATCGATGGGGAAAGTGACGTTGTGAGAGAGTACTGGGAAGAAACCATCTTTCAACTGGCATCTCGTCTCACTGAGAACTGTTTGAAAACATATGCACGGCCTACAAAGTGTACTAGAGTCAACTGTGTGAAAGAACACAGTGGGGAAAAATCATCTTTTAACTAACAGCTCGTTTCGCTCAGTTGGAAGTGTTTGAAGACCTATGTGGGGATCGAGGGGGAAGGTTACATACACCAGCCACTGTGAAAAGAACACTGTGCAGAAACCTTCTTTCAACTGATATCCTGTTTCACCTGGTTAGAAGTGTTTGAAGAACTCCGTGGGGGCTTATGCAGAAAGTGCCATGTACTCTGTCAAGTCCCTGCACGTTGGGACACCCTTTTGTGGAGAAACCGTCCTTCAACCACCATGTTAGAGTTATTATGTTATGTCTGAGTTACGTTCTGTTACAGTTACGTCATGTTATGTTATGTTATGTTATGTTATGTTATGTTATGTTTTCATGTTACGTTCTGTTATAGCTATTTGAAAACTTTATGCGGGGTCTATGTATAAAGTGCCATACACTCTGGCAAATAACACTGTGCGGAAACCGTCTTTCAACCAAAATCCTATTTCACTACATTAGAAGTGTTGGAAAACCCATGTGGAGTCGACACCAAAAGTGCCATGTACTCAACCTTGTGAAACAACTGTGTGGTGAAACTATCATCTGCTTCCACTGTTAGAAGTACTTGAAGACCCACGCAGGGCCAACAACGAAAGTGCCGTCTACAAAACTGTATGAAGAAACACTGTGGGGAAACAGCTTGCCACTAAAATCTTATTCCAATCAGATGAAATTGTTTGAAAACCTATGCGGAGCTTATAATGAAAGTGCCGTACACTCATCTCTGTGAAACAACAGCTTATCTGAGAGTTTTATACTCAACTCTATGGAAGAAGACGGTGGGGAAACCTTTCACCTAACATGTGGTTTCTCGAAGCTAGACGTGTGAAAACCAGGTTGCGGCCTATGCAGAAAGTGCCTTACACTCAAATCTGTGAAAGCAGAGTGTGCGGAACCATCTTTCAACAAACTTTCGGTTTCACTAATTTGGAAGTGATGGAAAACTTATGATCGGTTAACTATGAGACAAGTTGCCATATAGTCAACTCTGTGAAACAACACTCTGGTGTGAACCTCTTTCAACGACCGTCTGATTTCACTAATTTAGAAGGGTTTGAAAACCCACGCAGGCAGCAATGGGGAATGTACGATTACTCAACTCTGTGCCACAACAGTGTGGTGAAACCATCCTTCATAACATCTTGCTTCCCTGCCAGGTGTTGTCACCATTTGCAGGGAATTTTGACGAGAGTGACTTATACTCTATTGTGTAAAAAAATGTGGAAAAATGGTCTTTCAACCGACATCCTCTTTCACGAACGAAGTGTTTGAAAACCCATGCTGGGCTTTTGAGGAAACTGCCTTAGAGCCACTCTGTGGGGAATCCATCTTCCAACTAATCTCTTGCTTCACTCTAATGAAGCATAATGGGGCTCGAAAACCATAATGGGGCTACAGTGCACGCGCCACTTACTCGACTCTGTGAAACAGCACGGTCGGGAAACAATCTGTCTCTTAATATCAGTTGCAAGTGTTTGAAAACAGATGCGGGGCCTATGCACGAGGATCATGCCATGCCTTCAACGTTGTGAAATAACACTGTGGGGAAACCACCTTTCCACTACCATCTCGTTCCTCTTAGAACGGTTTGAAAACCTATGAGAAGCCTAAAAACTAAGGGCCATACACTCAACTGTGTGAAACAACGACGTGGTGAAAAGATCTTTCAAATAACATCTGGTTTCAATCATTGAGAATTGAAGACTATTGGGGGTTATGCGGAAAGGGTCATATACTCAAATCTGTGACACAACATGTGGGGAAACCATCTTTCAATCAACATCTTGTATAACTAAACTGGAAGCGTTAGAAAACCCATGGGGAGCCTATGCCGAAAGTGCCATATACTCACTCACCTCTGTCAGCCTGCACTTTGCGGAAACCATCTTGAGAGTAATATCCTGTAGCACCAAGTTAGGAAGGAGCGTTTGAAAAACTATGCGGGTAAAAGGCAGGAAGTACAAGATACTGACAACTGTGGAACAACACTGTGAGAAACCGTCTTTCAACTCAATTCTTCTTTCATTTAGGTTAGAAGTGTTTGAAAACCTATGCGCGGCGTATGGGGAAAGTGCCATTCTTTCAACTAATATCTGATTTCGCCCAGGGTGAACTCTTTTGGAAACCTATGCACAGCCCACACGGTAAGTGCCATATGCTGAACTCTGTGAAACAACCCTGTGGGGAAACGATCTTTCAACTAACATTTCGTTTCCCTAAGTTAGAAGTGTTTGAAAAGCTCTGCGGGACCTATGCAGAATTGCCCTATACTCCACTCTCAAACTGAACTCTTAGGGAAGCATTTTTCAGCTAACATCTTTATGAAACTACGTGAGGAGCATTGTAAAACCTGTGTGGGGAACGATGTGGAAAGTGACATATACTGTGGGACCCTGTGAGAAAATAGAGTGGACAATCCATCTATCAATTATCTTGGGGCACTAAGTTTGAAGTGTTTGAAAACCTATGCACGTCTTATGGGGAAAGTGCCATATACTCGACTCCCTTCACATATGTGTGTGGGCAAATCCTATGTCATCTAACCTCATGTATCTCTACGACTGAAGGGTTTGCAACCGCAGGCGGGGCCTGCATGAATAAGGCCATATGCACCACTTGGGAAACACCACTGTGGGGAAACCATCCTTCAACTAACATCTTGTTCACTGAGAAGGGTGTGAAACTATGCGGAGCCTTTGCTGAAAGTGCCACGTACAGAACTCGGTGGAAACAACACTGTGGTGAAACGATCTTTCAACGAACATCTCGTTTCAAGCCATAACTCTGTGAAAAAGTTTGCGGGGTATCTGCCGACAGTGCCATATATTCAACTCGGTGAAACTGCACTTTGCAGGAAGGAAGGCTCTTTCAAGTAACATCTGGTATCACGAAGTCAGAAGGGTTTGAAAACCTATGTGGGAAATGATGAGGAAAGTGACACATACTGGATACTGTGAGAAAATTCCGTGGACAATCCATCTTTCAACTAGCTCGTGTCACTAAGTTGGAAGTGTTTGCAAACCTGGGCGCGGCTTATGCAGAAAGTGCCGTATACTCGACGCTTTGAAAAAAAAGCACTCTGGACGAAGATTCTTTCATGAGTATGTAGTTTCAGAAAACTAAAGCAGTTTGACAAGCAACGCATGACCTACACGGAAAGTGCCATATACGCAACTCTGTGAAACAACGCTCTGAGGAAATGATCCTTCACCTAACATCTGGTTTCATTAAGTTGTGTTTGAATGCAAATGTTGGCCTAGAAGAATAGAACCATGTACTCAATACCGTGAAACAACAATGTGGTGAAACCATCTTCCGACCACCATCTGCTTTCACTACGTTAGATGTGATTGAAACACCTTACAGGGAGGAACACTTAAAGTGCCGTAAACTCCGCTCTGTCGAACACTGCTGTGGTGAAACATACCTTCAACCAACCTCCGTTTCATCGAGTGACAACGGTTTGAAAAGCTATGCGGGACCCACAGGACAAGTGCCATATACTCAACACTGTGAAACAACACTGTGGAGAAACCCTATTTCAACCAAAACTTCGTTTCACTAAATTAGAAGTCTTTGAAACTCTATGAGCGACAGAGACGGAAAGGGCCATCTATTCAACTCTGTAACCAACAATACTGTGGTGAAAGAAACTTCAACTAACACTTGGTTTCACTGAGAGAACTCTTTGAAGACATAGGCAGGCCTACCCTGTGTCATACATTCATCTCTGTGAATCGACACATGGTGAAACCATCCTTCAGCTAGCATCACGTTTCACCCTGAAGTGTCTGAAAAGTTATGCGCGGGGCTGTGCCGACGGTGCCATGCACTCAATTCTGTGAAATTGGACTTTGCGAAAACCACCTTTCAGCGAACATCATGTATCGTTACGTTGGAAGGTTTGAAAACATGCGCAGCTTATAGGAAATGCCAGAGAGTCAACTCTGAAAAACCACTGGTGAGAAACTGTCACCGAACATCTGCTTTCACGTCGTTAAAATAGTTTGAAAACTTAGGCATGACTTACAAGGAAACTGCCATCTACCCAAATCTGTTAAGTAACAATCTGGTGAAGTTGTCTTTCAATTAACATCGATCTGGTTTATATGAGTGGCAACTCTGGAAAACTCTCTGGGGTCAACATGGTAAGTGCGTTTGTAGGCACTGGCTTTGACAACCTATGCAGCTCCTGGCCGGAAAAACCAATACACTTCATTCACTGTGCGAAACAAAACTATGGGGAAATCATCTCGGTACGAACAACTGCTTTCACTACGTTAGAGCTTGTCCAAAACCATGGCGGGCCCTAGGCAAAAAGTGCCATATACGCAATTCTGTCAAACAACACTGGGGAATCCATCTTCCCACTAACCTCTGGTTTCACTAAGTTACCGGAGTTTGAACAGCCCGGCAGGGAATTGTGCGGAATGTGCCATATACTCAACTCCCTGAAACAACAGTATGCTGAAGCTCTCTTTCACCATTTGGTTTCAGAAACTTAAAGTAATTTCAACACCTAAGCATGACTTCCATGGAACGTGCCATATGCGCAACTGTTGAAACAACACTGTGGTGAAGCCACGTTTCACCTGAAACCTGCTTCCACTAGAGCTACAAATGTTTGAACACACGTGCGGGGCCCAGGCCGATAGTGCCATTTACTACCTTCTGTGAAATATGCTGGGTGAAACATTCCCTCAACTAACATCGGATTTCACCCAGTGAGAACTATTGGAAAACCTACTCAGAGAGTGCAGTAGACGCAACTCTATGAAAGGCCGGGGAGGTTATCGTTCTGTCACCTTGTCGTATGGTGAGAAGGGTTTGAAACGTTATGCGAACTCTATGAGGAAAGTGCCTTGTCCTCAACTTTGTGAAACAGCACTGTGGCGAAGGCGTCGTCCCTCTAGCATCTGATCTCAGAATTGGTGGAAAAGGAACGGCGGGTCTACAGGCAACGTGCCATATATTCCACTCTGTAAAACAGCACTGTGGGGAAGGGAAATCTTTCCCCTAAAGCTTCCTTTCACCAAGCTACAAACGTTGCAATGCACATGTGGGGCCTAGGCAGATAGTGCCATAGGCTGCATTCTCTGAAAATAACTGTGGGTGGAACATTCTTTCAAGTAACATTTGATTTCGCTAAGTGAGAACTCATTGGAACACCTATGCAAGGCCTACAGGACAAGGGTCGTATACTCATCTCTGTGAAACAACAGGGGGAGAAAGCGTCTTTCAAGTAGCATCCCGTTTCACAAGGTTAGAAGTCTTTGAATAGCTACGCGGAGCCTAGGCCAATAGTGCCAACTACTCAAACCTGTCACCCTACAGCCTGCAACAACCAAATTTCCACTACCATCTTCCTTCACGAAGGTAGAAGTGTTTGCAAACCTATGCGGGGAATGATGCGGAAAATGACCTTTAATCGACCCTGTGAGAGACTACTGTGGACAAACCATCTTTCAAGTGACAACTTGTGTCACTAAGGGAGACGCCTTTGAAAACCCTTGCGCGGCTTAGGAGGATAGTGTCATATACACAACTCTGTGAACCAACAGGGTGGAGAAGGAATCTTTCGCCTACCATCTGGTTTCACAAAGTTAAAATGTTTGAAAACCTATGCACGATCTACGTGGCAAGTTCCCTATACTCCACTCTGAAACACTCGGGGGAAATACTCTTTCACCTTAGAGCGTCTTTCACGAAGTGTGCAATGTTTGGATACACACGCGGGGCCTAGGCGGATAGTGTCATATACTCCACTCTGTGAAACAACGTTGCGGTGCAACAATCTTCCAACTGCCATCTGGTTTCACCGAGTGAGAACTCACTGAAAACCTAGGCACGGCTCATAATGTCAAACTGCCCTTTGTGGCAACCATCTTTCCAACTAACAGCTTCCATCCCTACATTAGAAGCGTTTCAAAACCTATGCGGGGAACGATGTGCAAAGTGACCCATAGTCGACGCTGTGAGAGAGTACTCTGGACAAACCACCTTGCAAGTAACTTCTTGTTCCACCAAGATAGAAGAGTCTGGAAATCTAAGCACGGACTAGACGGGAAGTGCGAGATGCTCAACTCTGGGAAAACACACTGTGCTGAAAACATCTTTCAACTAGCACCTGATTTCAGTCAGTCACCACCGTTTGAAAACTTAGGCAGGGTCTACGCGGCAAGTGACAAAGAACCTATGAAACGACAAAGCGAAGAAACTCTCTTTCAAGTAACACATCGCTTCACTACATTAGAAGTGGTGGACAAACTATGCGGGTCATGTGCCGACAGAACCGTACACTCAACTCTGTCGAAGTGCACTTGGCGAAAACCATCTTTCAAGTTACATCTTGTATCCCTACGTTAGAAGGGTTTGACAAGCCAGGCAGGGAACAACGAGGAAAGGGACATACACACGACCCTGTGAGAGAATACCGTGGACAAACCATCTCTCAACTAACATCTTGTATCACTAAGTCAAAAATGCGTGAAAAAGCAGGCGGGGCCGATAACGACAGGGCCGTATACTCAATTCTGCCAAACAACAAAGTGAGGAAACCATCCTCCAACTAACATCCTGTTTGACGTAGAAAACTTAGAAAATGTATGCTGGAAACGACGTGGAAGGTGACATATAGCAGCCACTGTGAAAGAATCCTGTGGAGAAAGCGTTTTTCCACTGTCATCATGTGTCACTAAGTTACAAGTGTTTCACTCTTTCAGCTCACACCTTGTTCACTACGTTATAAATGTTGGAAAACCCATGGAGGGCTTATGCGGAAAGTGCCTTGTATGTAACTCTGTGAAAAAAAACAGTGTGGCAAAACCGTCGTTAAGAAAGATCTCGTTTCACAAAATTAGAAGAGTTTGAAACCCTATGCGGGGCGTACAGGGAAAGCGCTAGACACTCACCTCAGGGATACAAACACTTGGGGAAACAACCTTTCACTGAACGTCTGGTTACACTAAATTACAAGCGTTGAAAAACACATGCGGGGCCGAAGTGGAGAGTGCCGTACACTCCTTTCTGGGAAAGAACATTGGGAGGAAACCGTCGTTCACGGTCTACCCCGGGTCTCACTAAGTGAAACGTGTTTGGAAACCTATGTGAAGCCTACACGGAAAGTGCCATCACCTTGCGAAAAGCTTGTGGGGCAACGTTGTTTCAACTATCATCTAGTTTCACTAAGTTAAAATGGCTTCACAGCTATGCGGGATCTGTGCGGAAAGGGCCATATAGGCAACTCTGAGATAGACCACTGTGTGGAACCCATCCTCCAACTCATCTCTCGCTTCACTAAGTTAGAGGTGTTTGAAAACCACGCGGGGCCTACGCCGAAAGTGTCTCATACTCACCTCGGGACACAAGTCTATCTGGGAAGCATCTTTCTGCTGAGATCTGGTTGCACTCAGTAACAAGTGTTTGAAAACGCACGCAGGGCGTAGCAGGATGGTGCCATACACTCACCTCTGGGAAACTACACTGTGGGGAAGCCGCCTTTCAACTACCGTCTGGGTTCGCTGAGATAGGAGTGTTTGAAAACCTAGGAGAAGCCTAACGGCTAAGTGCCACATACTCAACTGTGGGAAACAACAGTGTGCTGAAACGATCTTTCAGCTAACATCTGGCCTCACGAATTGAAAACGGTTTGAAAACTATTCGGGGTCTAGGCGGAAAGTGCCAGGTACTCAGCTCTGTGACACAAGAGCTTGGGGAACCATCTTCCAACTAACATATTTCACTAAGTTAGAAGTCTTTGAAAACCGGGCGGAGACTACACCAAAAGTGTCATACAGTCACCTCTGTGAGTCACTGTGGGGAAGCCATTTTTCCAATAACGTCTCTCTTCACGAGGTTGGAAGTATTTGAACACCCGTGCAGGGCCGGCGTCAAAAGTGCCACATAGTCAACTCTGAAACAACACTGTGGGGTTTCCACGTTTCAATTAACCTCTTCTTGTTCCACTTAGAAGTGTTTGCAAACCTATGCCGGTACTACGCGGGAAGTGCTATAGGCTCAACTCTGTAAAACTCACTGTGGTGAAGCCACAGGCTTCACCCCACAGCCAAAGGGCATCTGGGTTCACTTGTTGGAAGTATGTGAAAACCTATGGGGGCTTATGCGGAAAGTGCCCTATGCTCAAGTGTGTCAAGCAGCTTTTGGGGAAACCACCTTTCAACTAACATCTTGTTTCACCGTGTTAGAAGTGTTTCAAACACTCTCCTAGGAACCATGAGAAAAGTGACGTATACTCGACACAGCCAAATCGTACTGTGGGGAGAAACGGTCTTCCAACTCACATCTGCTGTCGCCAAGTTAAAAGGGTTGGAAAACTTCTGCAGGGCCTATGCGCAAGGGCCGTGTACTCCATTCTGTGAAACGACGCTGTAGGGAAACAATCTTGCGACTAACATCTGGTTTCACTGTGAACTGTCTGAAAACCTACAAAGTGCCATATAGTCAACTGTGTGAAAGAGCACTCTGGGTAAAAGGTCTTGTGACCACCTGATTTAGGACGTTAGAAGCATTTGCAAAACTACGCCGGGATGAATGCAGAAAGTGCCATATACTCAACTCTGTCAAGCTGCACTTTGGCGAAACCATCTTTCAACTAACACCTTGTGTCGCTACCATAGAAACATGTTTGAAAACCTATGGAGGGAATGATGTGGAAAGGGTCATATATACGCAGCTCTGTCCAACCGGGCTTTGGGGAAACCACCTTTCAAGTGACATTTGATTCAACTAAATTGGAAGTGTCTGAAAGCTCCTGTGTGGTCCAGACTGAAAGGGCCTCCCACTCTATGAAAGAACACTGTGGGGAAAACGTCTTTCAACGTTCTCTTTCACTAAGTCAGAAGTGTTGGAAACCCCATGCGGGGATCGATGGGGAAAGTGACGTTGTGAGAGAGTACTGGGAAGAAACCATCTTTCAACTGGCATCTCGTCTCACTGAGAACTGTTTGAAAACATATGCACGGCCTACAAAGTGTACTAGAGTCAACTGTGTGAAAGAACACAGTGGGGAAAAATCATCTTTTAACTAACAGCTCGTTTCGCTCAGTTGGAAGTGTTTGAAGACCTATGTGGGGATCGAGGGGGAAGGTTACATACACCAGCCACTGTGAAAAGAACACTGTGCAGAAACCTTCTTTCAACTGATATCCTGTTTCACCTGGTTAGAAGTGTTTGAAGAACTCCGTGGGGGCTTATCCAGAAAGTGCCATGTACTCTGTCAAGTCCCTGCACGTTGGGACACCCTTTTGTGGAGAAACCGTCCTTCAACCACCATGTTAGAGTTATTATGTTATGTCTGAGTTACGTTATGTTACAGTTACGTCATGTTATGTTATGTTATGTTATGTTATGTTATGTTATGTTTTCATGTTACGTTCTGTTATAGCTATTTGAAAACTTTATGCGGGGTCTATGTATAAAGTGCCATACACTCTGGCAAATAACACTGAGCGGAAACCGTCTTTCAACCAAAATCCTATTTCACTACATTAGAAGTGTTGGAAAACCCATGTGGAGTCGACACCAAAAGTGCCATGTACTCAACCTTGTGAAACAACTGTGTGGTGAAACTATCATCTGCTTCCACTGTTAGAAGTACTTGAAGACCCACGCAGGGCCAACAACGAAAGTGCCGTCTACAAAACTGTATGAAGAAACACTGCGGGGAAACAGCTTGCCACTAAAATCTTATTCCAATCAGATGAAATTGTTTGAAAACCTATGCGGAGCTTATAATGAAAGTGCCGTACACTCATCTCTGTGAAACAACAGCTTATCTGAGAGTTTTATACTCAACTCTATGGAAGAAGACGGTGGGGAAACCTTTCACCTAACATGTGGTTTCTCGAAGCTAGACGTGTGAAAACCAGGTTGCAGCCTAGGCAGAAAGTGCCTTACACTCAAATCTGTGAAAGCAGAGTGTGCGGAACCATCTTTCAACAAACTTTCGGTTTCACTAATTTGGAAGTGATGGAAAACTTATGATCGGTTAACTATGAGACAAGTTGCCATATAGTCAACTCTGTGAAACAACACTCTGGTGTGAACCTCTTTCAACGACCGTCTGATTTCACTAATTTAGAAGGGTTTGAAAACCCACGCAGGCAGCAATGGGGAATGTACGATTACTCAACTCTGTGCCACAACAGTGTGGTGAAACCATCCTTCATAACATCTTGCTTCCCTGCCAGGTGTTGTCACCATTTGCAGGGAATTTTGACGAGAGTGACTTATACTCTATTGTGTAAAAAAATGTGGAAAAATGGTCTTTCAACCGACATCCTCTTTCACGAACGAAGTGTTTGAAAACCCATGCTGGGCTTTTGAGGAAACTGCCTTAGAGCCACTCTGTGGGGAATCCATCTTCCAACTAATCTCTTGCTTCACTCTAATGAAGCATAATGGGGCTCGAAAACCATAATGGGGCTACAGTGCAAGCGCCACTTACTCGACTCTGTGAAACAGCACGGTCGGGAAACAATCTGTCTCTTAATATCAGTTGCAAGTGTTTGAAAACAGATGCGGGGCCTATGCACGAGGATCATGCCATGCCTTCAACGTTGTGAAATAACACTGTGGGGAAACCACCTTTCCACTACCATCTCGTTCCTCTTAGAACGGTTTGAAAACCTATGAGAAGCCTAAAAACTAAGGGCCATACACTCAACTGTGTGAAACAACGACGTGGTGAAAAGATCTTTCAAATAACATCTGGTTTCAATCATTGAGAATTGAAGACTATTGGGGGTTATGCGGAAAGGGTCATATACTCAAATCTGTGACACAACATGTGGGGAAACCATCTTTCAATCAACATCTTGTATAACTAAACTGGAAGCGTTAGAAAACCCATGGGGAGCCTATGCCGAAAGTGCCATATACTCACTCACCTCTGTCAGCCTGCACTTTGCGGAAACCATCTTGAGAGTAATATCCTGTAGCACCAAGTTAGGAAGGAGCGTTTGAAAAACTATGCGGGTAAAAGGCAGGAAGTACAAGATACTGACAACTGTGGAACAACACTGTGAGAAACCGTCTTTCAACTCAATTCTTCTTTCATTTAGGTTAGAAGTGTTTGAAAACCTATGCGCGGCGTATGGGGAAAGTGCCATTCTTTCAACTAATATCTGATTTCGCCCAGGGTGAACTCTTTTGGAAACCTATGCACAGCCCACACGGTAAGTGCCATATGCTGAACTCTGTGAAACAACCCTGTGGGGAAACGATCTTTCAACTAACATTTCGTTTCCCTAAGTTAGAAGTGTTTGAAAAGCTCTGCGGGACCTATGCAGAATTGCCCTATACTCCACTCTCAAACTGAACTCTTAGGGAAGCATTTTTCAGCTAACATCTTTATGAAACTACGTGAGGAGCATTGTAAAACCTGTGTGGGGAACGATGTGGAAAGTGACATATACTGTGGGACCCTGTGAGAAAATAGAGTGGACAATCCATCTATCAATTATCTTGGGGCACTAAGTTTGAAGTGTTTGAAAACCTATGCACGGCTTATGGGGAAAGTGCCATATACTCGACTCCCTTCACATATGTGTGTGGGCAAATCCTATGTCATCTAACCTCATGTATCTCTACGACTGAAGGGTTTGCAACCGCAGGCGGGGCCTGCATGAATAAGGCCATATGCACCACTTGGGAAACACCACTGTGGGGAAACCATCCTTCAACTAACATCTTGTTCACTGAGAAGGGTGTGAAACTATGCGGAGCCTTTGCTGAAAGTGCCACGTACAGAACTCGGTGGAAACAACACTGTGGTGAAACGATCTTTCAACGAACATCTCGTTTCAAGCCATAACTCTGTGAAAAAGTTTGCGGGGTATCTGCCGACAGTGCCATATATTCAACTCGGTGAAACTGCACTTTGCAGGAAGGAAGGCTCTTTCAAGTAACATCTGGTATCACGAAGTCAGAAGGGTTTGAAAACCTATGTGGGTAATGATGAGGAAAGTGACACATACTGGATACTGTGAGAAAATACCGTGGACAATCCATCTTTCAACTAGCTCGTGTCACTAAGTTGGAAGTGTTTGCAAACCTAGGCGCGGCTTATGCAGAAAGTGCCGTATACTCGACGCTTTGAAAAAAAAGCACTCTGGACGAAGATTCTTTCATGAGTATGTAGTTTCAGAAAACTAAAGCAGTTTGACAAGCAACGCATGACCTACACGGAAAGTGCCATATACGCAACTCTGTGAAACAACGCTCTGAGGAAATGATCCTTCACCTAACATCTGGTTTCATTAAGTTGTGTTTGAATGCAAATGTTGGCCTAGAAGAATAGAACCATGTACTCAATACCGTGAAACAACAATGTGGTGAAACCATCTTCCGACCACCATCTGCTTTCACTACGTTAGATGTGATTGAAACACCTTACAGGGAGGAACACTTAAAGTGCCGTAAACTCCGCTCTGTCGAACACTGCTGTGGTGAAACATACCTTCAACCAACCTCCGTTTCATCGAGTGACAACGGTTTGAAAAGCTATGCGGGACCCACAGGACAAGTGCCATATACTCAACACTGTGAAACAACACTGTGGAGAAACCCTATTTCAACCAAAACTTCGTTTCACTAAATTAGAAGTCTTTGAAACTCTATGAGCGACAGAGACGGAAAGGGCCATCTATTCAACTCTGTAACCAACAATACTGTGGTGAAAGAAACTTCAACTAACACTTGGTTTCACTGAGAGAACTCTTTGAAGACATAGGCAGGCCTACCCTGTGTCATACATTCATCTCTGTGAATCGACACATGGTGAAACCATCCTTCAGCTAGCATCACGTTTCACCCTGAAGTGTCTGAAAAGTTATGCGCGGGGCTATGCCGACGGTGCCATGCACTCAATTCTGTGAAATTGGACTTTGCGAAAACCACCTTTCAGCGAACATCATGTATCGTTACGTTGGAAGGTTTGAAAACATGCGCAGCTTATAGGAAATGCCAGAGAGTCAACTCTGAAAAACCACTGGTGAGAAACTGTCACCGAACATCTGCTTTCACGTCGTTAAAATAGTTTGAAAACTTAGGCATGACTTACAAGGAAACTGCCATCTACCCAAATCTGTTAAGTAACAATCTGGTGAAGTTGTCTTTCAATTAACATCGATCTGGTTTATATGAGTGGCAACTCTGGAAAACTCTCTGGGGTCAACATGGTAAGTGCGTTTGTAGGCACTGGCTTTGACAACCTATGCAGCTCCTGGCCGGAAAAACCAATACACTTCATTCACTGTGCGAAACAAAACTATGGGGAAATCATCTCGGTACGAACAACTGCTTTCACTACGTTAGAGCTTGTCCAAAACCATGGCGGGCCCTAGGCAAAAAGTGCCATATACGCAATTCTGTCAAACAACACTGGGGAATCCATCTTCCCACTAACCTCTGGTTTCACTAAGTTACCGGAGTTTGAACAGCCCGGCAGGGAATTGTGCGGAATGTGCCATATACTCAACTCCCTGAAACAACAGTATGCTGAAGCTCTCTTTCACCATTTGGTTTCAGAAACTTAAAGTAATTTCAACACCTAAGCATGACTTCCATGGAACGTGCCATATGCGCAACTGTTGAAACAACACTGTGGTGAAGCCACGTTTCACCTGAAACCTGCTTCCACTAGAGCTACAGATGTTTGAACACACGTGCGGGGCCCAGGCCGATAGTGCCATTTACTACCTTCTGTGAAATATGCTGGGTGAAACATTCCCTCAACCAACATCGGATTTCACCCAGTGAGAACTATTGGAAAACCTACTCAGAGAGTGCAGTAGACGCAACTCTATGAAAGGCCGGGGAGGTTATCGTTCTGTCACCTTGTCGTATGGTGAGAAGGGTTTGAAACGTTATGCGAACTCTATGAGGAAAGTGCCTTGTCCTCAACTTTGTGAAACAGCACTGTGGCGAAGGCGTCGTCCCTCTAGCATCTGATCTCAGAATTGGTGGAAAAGGAACGGCGGGTCTACAGGCAACGTGCCATATATTCCACTCTGTAAAACAGCACTGTGGGGAAGGGAAATCTTTCCCCTAAAGCTTCCTTTCACCAAGCTACAAACGTTGCAATGCACATGTGGGGCCTAGGCAGATAGTGCCATAGGCTGCATTCTCTGAAAATAACTGTGGGTGGAACATTCTTTCAAGTAACATTTGATTTCGCTAAGTGAGAACTCATTGGAACACCTATGCAAGGCCTACAGGACAAGGGTCGTATACTCATCTCTGTGAAACAACAGGGGGAGAAAGCGTCTTTCAAGTAGCATCCCGTTTCACAAGGTTAGAAGTCTTTGAATAGCTACGCGGAGCCTAGGCCAATAGTGCCAACTACTCAAACCTGTCACCCTACAGCCTGCAACAACCAAATTTCCACTACCATCTTCCTTCACGAAGGTAGAAGTGTTTGCAAACCTATGCGGGGAATGATGCGGAAAATGACCTTTAATCGACCCTGTGAGAGACTACTGTGGACAAACCATCTTTCAAGTGACAACTTGTGTCACTAAGGGAGACGCCTTTGAAAACCCTTGCGCGGCTTAGGAGGATAGTGTCATATACACAACTCTGTGAACCAACAGGGTGGAGAAGGAATCTTTCGCCTACCATCTGGTTTCACAAAGTTAAAATGTTTGAAAACCTATGCACGATCTACGTGGCAAGTTCCCTATACTCCACTCTGAAACACTCGGGGGAAATACTCTTTCACCTTAGAGCGTCTTTCACGAAGTGTGCAATGTTTGGATACACACGCGGGGCCTAGGCGGATAGTGTCATATACTCCACTCTGTGAAACAACGTTGCGGTGCAACAATCTTCCAACTGCCATCTGGTTTCACCGAGTGAGAACTCACTGAAAACCTAGGCACGGCTCATAATGTCAAACTGCCCTTTGTGGCAACCATCTTTCCAACTAACAGCTTCCATCCCTACATTAGAAGCGTTTCAAAACCTATGCGGGGAACGATGTGCAAAGTGACCCATAGTCGACGCTGTGAGAGAGTACTCTGGACAAACCACCTTGCAAGTAACTTCTTGTTCCACCAAGATAGAAGAGTCTGGAAATCTAAGCACGGACTAGACGGGAAGTGCGAGATGCTCAACTCTGGGAAAACACACTGTGCTGAAAACATCTTTCAACTAGCACCTGATTTCAGTCAGTCACCACCGTTTGAAAACTTAGGCAGGGTCTACGCGGCAAGTGACAAAGAACCTATGAAACGACAAAGCGAAGAAACTCTCTTTCAAGTAACACATCGCTTCACTACATTAGAAGTGGTGGACAATCTATGCGGGTCATGTGCCGACAGAACCGTACGCTCAACTCTGTCGAAGTGCACTTGGCGAAAACCATCTTTCAACTTACATCTTGTATCCCTACGTTAGAAGGGTTTGACAAGCCAGGCAGGGAACAACGAGGAAAGGGACATACACACGACCCTGTGAGAGAATACCGTGGACAAACCATCTCTCAACTAACATCTTGTATCACTAAGTCAAAAATGCGTGAAAAAGCAGGCGGGGCCGATAACGACAGGGCCGTATACTCAATTCTGCCAAACAACAAAGTGAGGAAACCATCCTCCAACTAACATCCTGTTTGACGTAGAAAACTTAGAAAATGTATGCTGGAAACGACGTGGAAGGTGACATATAGCAGCCACTGTGAAAGAATCCTGTGGAGAAAGCGTTTTTCCACTGTCATCATGTGTCACTAAGTTACAAGTGTTTCACTCTTTCAGCTCACACCTTGTTCACTACGTTATAAATGTTGGAAAACCCATGGAGGGCTTATGCGGAAAGTGCCTTGTATGTAACTCTGTGAAAAAAAAACAGTGTGGCAAAACCGTCGTTAAGAAAGATCTCGTTTCACAAAATTAGAAGAGTTTGAAACCCTATGCGGGGCGTACAGGGAAAGCGCTAGACACTCACCTCAGGGATACAAACACTTGGGGAAACAACCTTTCACTGAACGTCTGGTTACACTAAATTACAAGCGTTGAAAAACACATGCGGGGCCGAAGTGGAGAGTGCCGTACACTCCTTTCCGGGAAAGAACATTGGGAGGAAACCGTCGTTCACGGTCTACCCCGGGTCTCACTAAGTGAAACGTGTTTGGAAACCTATGTGAAGCCTACACGGAAAGTGCCATCACCTTGCGAAAAGCTTGTGGGGCAACGTTGTTTCAACTATCATCTAGTTTCACTAAGTTAAAATGGCTTCACAGCTATGCGGGATCTATGCGGAAAGGGCCATATAGGCAACTCTGAGATAGACCACTGTGTGGAACCCATCCTCCAACTCATCTCTCGCTTCACTAAGTTAGAGGTGTTTGAAAACCACGCGGGGCCTACGCCGAAAGTGTCTCATACTCACCTCGGGACACAAGTCTATCTGGGAAGCATCTTTCTGCTGAGATCTGGTTGCACTCAGTAACAAGTGTTTGAAAACGCACGCAGGGCGTAGCAGGATGGTGCCATACACTCACCTCTGGGAAACTACACTGTGGGGAAGCCGCCTTTCAACTACCGTCTGGGTTCGCTGAGATAGGAGTGTTTGAAAACCTAGGAGAAGCCTAACGGCTAAGTGCCACATACTCAACTGTGGGAAACAACAGTGTGCTGAAACGATCTTTCAGCTAACATCTGGCCTCACGAATTGAAAACGGTTTGAAAACTATTCGGGGTCTAGGCGGAAAGTGCCAGGTACTCAGCTCTGTGACACAAGAGCTTGGGGAACCATCTTCCAACTAACATATTTCACTAAGTTAGAAGTCTTTGAAAACCGGGCGGAGACTACACCAAAAGTGTCATACAGTCACCTCTGTGAGTCACTTTGGGAAGCCATTTTTCCAATAACGTCTCTCTTCACGAGGTTGGAAGTATTTGAACACCCGTGCAGGGCCGGCGTCAAAAGTGCCACATAGTCAACTCTGAAACAACACTGTGGGGTTTCCACGTTTCAATTAACCTCTTCTTGTTCCACTCAGAAGTGTTTGCAAACCTATGCCGGTACTACGCGGGAAGTGCTATAGGCTCAACTCTGTAAAACTCACTGTGGTGAAGCCACAGGCTTCACCCCACAGCCAAAGGGCATCTGGGTTCACTTGTTGGAAGTATGTGAAAACCTATGGGGGCTTATGCGGAAAGTGCCCTATGCTCAAGTGTGTCAAGCAGCTTTTGGGGAGACCACCTTTCAACTAACATCTTGTTTCACCGTGTTAGAAGTGTTTCAAACACTCTCCTAGGAACCATGAGAAAAGTGACGTATACTCGACACAGCCAAATCGTACTGTGGGGAGAAACGGTCTTCCAACTCACATCTGCTGTCGCCAAGTTAAAAGGGTTGGAAAACTTCTGCAGGGCCTATGCGCAAGGGCCGTGTACTCCATTCTGTGAAACGACGCTGTAGGGAAACAATCTTGCGACTAACATCTGGTTTCACTGTGAACTGTCTGAAAACCTACAAAGTGCCATATAGTCAACTGTGTGAAAGAGCACTCTGGGTAAAAGGTCTTGTGACCACCTGATTTAGGACGTTAGAAGCATTTGCAAAACTACGCCGGGATGAATGCAGAAAGTGCCATATACTCAACTCTGTCAAGCTGCACTTTGGCGAAACCATCTTTCAACTAACACCTTGTGTCGCTACCATAGAAACATGTTTGAAAACCTATGGAGGGAATGATGTGGAAAGGGTCATATATACGCAGCTCTGTCCAACCGGGCTTTGGGGAAACCACCTTTCAAGTGACATTTGATTCAACTAAATTGGAAGTGTCTGAAAGCTCCTGTGTGGTCCAGACTGAAAGGGCCTCCCACTCTATGAAAGAACACTGTGGGGAAAACGTCTTTCAACGTTCTCTTTCACTAAGTCAGAAGTGTTGGAAACCCCATGCGGGGATCGATGGGGAAAGTGACCTTGTGAGAGAGTACTGGGAAGAAACCATCTTTCAACTGGCATCTCGTTTCACTGAGAACTGTTTGAAAACATATGCACGGCCTACAAAGTGTACTAGAGTCAACTGTGTGAAAGAACACAGTGGGGAAAAATCATCTTTTAACTAACAGCTCGTTTCGCTCAGTTGGAAGTGTTTGAAGACCTATGTGGGGATCGAGGGGGAAGGTTACATACACCAGCCACTGTGAAAAGAACACTGTGCAGAAACCTTCTTTCAACTGATATCCTGTTTCACCTGGTTAGAAGTGTTTGAAGAACTCCGTGGGGGCTTATGCAGAAAGTGCCATGTACTCTGTCAAGTCCCTGCACGTTGGGACACCCTTTTGTGGAGAAACCGTCCTTCAACCACCATGTTAGAGTTATTATGTTATGTCTGAGTTACGTTCTGTTACAGTTACGTCATGTTATGTTATGTTATGTTATGTTATGTTATGTTTTCATGTTACGTTCTGTTATAGCTATTTGAAAACTTTATGCGGGGTCTATGTATAAAGTGCCATACACTCTGGCAAATAACACTGTGCGGAAACCGTCTTTCAACCAAAATCCTATTTCACTACATTAGAAGTGTTGGAAAACCCACGTGGAGTCGACACCAAAAGTGCCATGTACTCAACCTTGTGAAACAACTGTGTGGTGAAACTATCATCTGCTTCCACTGTTAGAAGTACTTGAAGACCCACGCAGGGCCAACAACGAAAGTGCCGTCTACAAAACTGTATGAAGAAACACTGCGGGGAAACAGCTTGCCACTAAAATCTTATTCCAATCAGATGAAATTGTTTGAAAACCTATGCGGAGCTTATAATGAAAGTGCCGTACACTCATCTCTGTGAAACAACAGCTTATCTGAGAGTTTTATACTCAACTCTATGGAAGAAGACGGTGGGGAAACCTTTCACCTAACATGTGGTTTCTCGAAGCTAGACGTGTGAAAACCAGGTTGCGGCCTAGGCAGAAAGTGCCTTACACTCAAATCTGTGAAAGCAGAGTGTGCGGAACCATCTTTCAACAAACTTTCGGTTTCACTAATTTGGAAGTGATGGAAAACTTATGATCGGTTAACTATGAGACAAGTTGCCATATAGTCAACTCTGTGAAACAACACTCTGGTGTGAACCTCTTTCAACGACCGTCTGATTTCACTAATTTAGAAGGGTTTGAAAACCCACGCAGGCAGCAATGGGGAATGTACGATTACTCAACTCTGTGCCACAACAGTGTGGTGAAACCATCCTTCATAACATCTTGCTTCCCTGCCAGGTGTTGTCACCATTTGCAGGGAATTTTGACGAGAGTGACTTATACTCTATTGTGTAAAAAAATGTGGAAAAATGGTCTTTCAACCGACATCCTCTTTCACGAACGAAGTGTTTGAAAACCCATGCTGGGCTTTTGAGGAAACTGCCTTAGAGCCACTCTGTGGGGAATCCATCTTCCAACTAATCTCTTGCTTCACTCTAATGAAGCATAATGGGGCTCGAAAACCATAATGGGGCTACAGTGCAAGCGCCACTTACTCGACTCTGTGAAACAGCACGGTCGGGAAACAATCTGTCTCTTAATATCAGTTGCAAGTGTTTGAAAACAGATGCGGGGCCTATGCACGAGGATCATGCCATGCCTTCAACGTTGTGAAATAACACTGTGGGGAAACCACCTTTCCACTACCATCTCGTTCCTCTTAGAACGGTTTGAAAACCTATGAGAAGCCTAAAAACTAAGGGCCATACACTCAACTGTGTGAAACAACGACGTGGTGAAAAGATCTTTCAAATAACATCTGGTTTCCATCATTGAGAATTGAAGACTATTGGGGGTTATGCGGAAAGGGTCATATACTCAAATCTGTGACACAACATGTGGGGAAACCATCTTTCAATCAACATCTTGTATAACTAAACTGGAAGCGTTAGAAAACCCATGGGGAGCCTATGCCGAAAGTGCCATATACTCACTCACCTCTGTCAGCCTGCACTTTGCGGAAACCATCTTGAGAGTAATATCCTGTAGCACCAAGTTAGGAAGGAGCGTTTGAAAAACTATGCGGGTAAAAGGCAGGAAGTACAAGATACTGACAACTGTGGAACAACACTGTGAGAAACCGTCTTTCAACTCAATTCTTCTTTCATTTAGGTTAGAAGTGTTTGAAAACCTATGTGCGGCGTATGGGGAAAGTGCCATTCTTTCAACTAATATCTGATTTCGCCCAGGGTGAACTCTTTTGGAAACCTATGCACAGCCTACACGGTAAGTGCCATATACTGAACTCTGTGAAACAACCCTGTGGGGAAACGATCTTTCAACTAACATTTCGTTTCCCTAAGTTAGAAGTGTTTGAAAAGCTCTGCGGGACCTATGCAGAATTGCCCTATACTCCACTCTCAAACTGAACTCTTAGGGAAGCATTTTTCAGCTAACATCTTTATGAAACTACGTGAGGAGCATTGTAAAACCTGTGTGGGGAACGATGTGGAAAGTGACATATACTGTGGGACCCTGTGAGAAAATAGAGTGGACAATCCATCTATCAATTATCTTGGGGCACTAAGTTTGAAGTGTTTGAAAACCTATGCACGGCTTATGGGGAAAGTGCCATATACTCGACTCCCTTCACATATGTGTGTGGGCAAATCCTATGTCATCTAACCTCATGTATCTCTACGACTGAAGGGTTTGCAACCGCAGGCGGGGCCTGCATGAATAAGGCCATATGCACCACTTGGGAAACACCACTGTGGGGAAACCATCCTTCAACTAACATCTTGTTCACTGAGAAGGGTGTGAAACTATGCGGAGCCTTTGCTGAAAGTGCCACGTACAGAACTCGGTGGAAACAACACTGTGGTGAAACGATCTTTCAACGAACATCTCGTTTCAAGCCATAACTCTGTGAAAAAGTTTGCGGGGTATCTGCCGACAGTGCCATATATTCAACTCGGTGAAACTGCACTTTGCAGGAAGGAAGGCTCTTTCAAATAACATCTGGTATCACGAAGTCAGAAGGGTTTGAAAACCTATGTGGGTAGTGATGAGGAAAGTGACACATACTGGATACTGTGAGAAAATACCGTGGACAATCCATCTTTCAACTAGCTCGTGTCACTAAGTTGGAAGTGTTTGCAAACCTAGGCGCGGCTTATGCAGAAAGTGCCGTATACTCGACGCTTTGAAAAAAAAGCACTCTGGACGAAGATTCTTTCATGAGTATGTAGTTTCAGACAACTAAAGCAGTTTGACAAGCAACGCATGACCTACACGGAAAGTGCCATATACGCAACTCTGTGAAACAACGCTCTGAGGAAATGATCCTTCACCTAACATCTGGTTTCATTAAGTTGTGTTTGAATGCAAATGTTGGCCTAGAAGAATAGAACCATGTACTCAATACCGTGAAACAACAATGTGGTGAAACCATCTTCCGACCACCATCTGCTTTCACTACGTTAGATGTGATTGAAACACCTTACAGGGAGGAACACTTAAAGTGCCGTAAACTCCGCTCTGTCGAACACTGCTGTGGTGAAACATACCTTCAACCAACCTCCGTTTCATCGAGTGACAACGGTTTGAAAAGCTATGCGGGACCCACAGGACAAGTGCCATATACTCAACACTGTGAAACAACACTGTGGAGAAACCCTATTTCAACCAAAACTTCGTTTCACTAAATTAGAAGTCTTTGAAACTCTATGAGCGACAGAGACGGAAAGGGCCATCTATTCAACTCTGTAACCAACAATACTGTGGTGAAAGAAACTTCAACTAACACTTGGTTTCACTGAGAGAACTCTTTGAAGACATAGGCAGGCCTACCCTGTGTCATACATTCATCTCTGTGAATCGACACATGGTGAAACCATCCTTCAGCTAGCATCACGTTTCACCCTGAAGTGTCTGAAAAGTTATGCGCGGGGCTATGCCGACGGTGCCATGCACTCAATTCTGTGAAATTGGACTTTGCGAAAACCACCTTTCAGCGAACATCATGTATCGTTACGTTGGAAGGTTTGAAAACATGCGCAGCTTATAGGAAATGCCAGAGAGTCAACTCTGAAAAACCACTGGTGAGAAACTGTCACCGAACATCTGCTTTCACGTCGTTAAAATAGTTTGAAAACTTAGGCATGACTTACAAGGAAACTGCCATCTACCCAAATCTGTTAAGTAACAATCTGGTGAAGTTGTCTTTCAATTAACATCGATCTGGTTTATATGAGTGGCAACTCTGGAAAACTCTCTGGGGTCAACATGGTAAGTGCGTTTGTAGGCACTGGCTTTGACAACCTATGCAGCTCCTGGCCGGAAAAACCAATACACTTCATTCACTGTGCGAAACAAAACTATGGGGAAATCATCTCGGTACGAACAACTGCTTTCACTACGTTAGAGCTTGTCCAAAACCATGGCGGGCCCTAGGCAAAAAGTGCCATATACGCAATTCTGTCAAACAACACTGGGGAATCCATCTTCCCACTAACCTCTGGTTTCACTAAGTTACCGGAGTTTGAACAGCCCGGCAGGGAATTGTGCGGAATGTGCCATATACTCAACTCCCTGAAACAACAGTATGCTGAAGCTCTCTTTCACCATTTGGTTTCAGAAACTTAAAGTAATTTCAACACCTAAGCATGACTTCCATGGAACGTGCCATATGCGCAACTGTTGAAACAACACTGTGGTGAAGCCACGTTTCACCTGAAACCTGCTTCCACTAGAGCTACAGATGTTTGAACACACGTGCGGGGCCCAGGCCGATAGTGCCATTTACTACCTTCTGTGAAATATGCTGGGTGAAACATTCCCTCAACCAACATCGGATTTCACCCAGTGAGAACTATTGGAAAACCTACTCAGAGAGTGCAGTAGACGCAACTCTATGAAAGGCCGGGGAGGTTATCGTTCTGTCACCTTGTCGTATGGTGAGAAGGGTTTGAAACGTTATGCGAACTCTATGAGGAAAGTGCCTTGTCCTCAACTTTGTGAAACAGCACTGTGGCGAAGGCGTCGTCCCTCTAGCATCTGATCTCAGAATTGGTGGAAAAGGAACGGCGGGTCTACAGGCAACGTGCCATATATTCCACTCTGTAAAACAGCACTGTGGGGAAGGGAAATCTTTCCCCTAAAGCTTCCTTTCACCAAGCTACAAACGTTGCAATGCACATGTGGGGCCTAGGCAGATAGTGCCATAGGCTGCATTCTCTGAAAATAACTGTGGGTGGAACATTCTTTCAAGTAACATTTGATTTCGCTAAGTGAGAACTCATTGGAACACCTATGCAAGGCCTACAGGACAAGGGTCGTATACTCATCTCTGTGAAACAACAGGGGGAGAAAGCGTCTTTCAAGTAGCATCCCGTTTCACAAGGTTAGAAGTCTTTGAATAGCTACGCGGAGCCTAGGCCAATAGTGCCAACTACTCAAACCTGTCACCCTACAGCCTGCAACAACCAAATTTCCACTACCATCTTCCTTCACGAAGGTAGAAGTGTTTGCAAACCTATGCGGGGAATGATGCGGAAAATGACCTTTAATCGACCCTGTGAGAGACTACTGTGGACAAACCATCTTTCAAGTGACAACTTGTGTCACTAAGGGAGACGCCTTTGAAAACCCTTGCGCGGCTTAGGAGGATAGTGTCATATACACAACTCTGTGAACCAACAGGGTGGAGAAGGAATCTTTCGCCTACCATCTGGTTTCACAAAGTTAAAATGTTTGAAAACCTATGCACGATCTACGTGGCAAGTTCCCTATACTCCACTCTGAAACACTCGGGGGAAATACTCTTTCACCTTAGAGCGTCTTTCACGAAGTGTGCAATGTTTGGATACACACGCGGGGCCTAGGCGGATAGTGTCATATACTCCACTCTGTGAAACAACGTTGCGGTGCAACAATCTTCCAACTGCCATCTGGTTTCACCGAGTGAGAACTCACTGAAAACCTAGGCACGGCTCATAATGTCAAACTGCCCTTTGTGGCAACCATCTTTCCAACTAACAGCTTCCATCCCTACATTAGAAGCGTTTCAAAACCTATGCGGGGAACGATGTGGAAAGTGACCCATAGTCGACGCTGTGAGAGAGTACTCTGGACAAACCACCTTGCAAGTAACTTCTTGTTCCACCAAGATAGAAGAGTCTGGAAATCTAAGCACGGACTAGACGGGAAGTGCGAGATGCTCAACTCTGGGAAAACACACTGTGCTGAAAACATCTTTCAACTAGCACCTGATTTCAGTCAGTCACCACCGTTTGAAAACTTAGGCAGGGTCTACGCGGCAAGTGACAAAGAACCTATGAAACGACAAAGCGAAGAAACTCTCTTTCAAGTAACACATCGCTTCACTACATTAGAAGTGGTGGACAATCTATGCGGGTCATGTGCCGACAGAACCGTACGCTCAACTCTGTCGAAGTGCACTTGGCGAAAACCATCTTTCAACTTACATCTTGTATCCCTACGTTAGAAGGGTTTGACAAGCCAGGCAGGGAACAACGAGGAAAGGGACATACACACGACCCTGTGAGAGAATACCGTGGACAAACCATCTCTCAACTAACATCTTGTATCACTAAGTCAAAAATGCGTGAAAAAGCAGGCGGGGCCGATAACGACAGGGCCGTATACTCAATTCTGCCAAACAACAAAGTGAGGAAACCATCCTCCAACTAACATCCTGTTTGACGTAGAAAACTTAGAAAATGTATGCTGGAAACGACGTGGAAGGTGACATATAGCAGCCACTGTGAAAGAATCCTGTGGAGAAAGCGTTTTTCCACTGTCATCATGTGTCACTAAGTTACAAGTGTTTCACTCTTTCAGCTCACACCTTGTTCACTACGTTATAAATGTTGGAAAACCCATGGAGGGCTTATGCGGAAAGTGCCTTGTATGTAACTCTGTGAAAAAAAAACAGTGTGGCAAAACCGTCGTTAAGAAAGATCTCGTTTCACAAAATTAGAAGAGTTTGAAACCCTATGCGGGGCGTACAGGGAAAGCGCTAGACACTCACCTCAGGGATACAAACACTTGGGGAAACAACCTTTCACTGAACGTCTGGTTACACTAAATTACAAGCGTTGAAAAACACATGCGGGGCCGAAGTGGAGAGTGCCGTACACTCCTTTCCGGGAAAGAACATTGGGAGGAAACCGTCGTTCACGGTCTACCCCGGGTCTCACTAAGTGAAACGTGTTTGGAAACCTATGTGAAGCCTACACGGAAAGTGCCATCACCTTGCGAAAAGCTTGTGGGGCAACGTTGTTTCAACTATCATCTAGTTTCACTAAGTTAAAATGGCTTCACAGCTATGCGGGATCTATGCGGAAAGGGCCATATAGGCAACTCTGAGATAGACCACTGTGTGGAACCCATCCTCCAACTCATCTCTCGCTTCACTAAGTTAGAGGTGTTTGAAAACCACGCGGGGCCTACGCCGAAAGTGTCTCATACTCACCTCGGGACACAAGTCTATCTGGGAAGCATCTTTCTGCTGAGATCTGGTTGCACTCAGTAACAAGTGTTTGAAAACGCACGCAGGGCGTAGCAGGACGGTGCCATACACTCACCTCTGGGAAACTACACTGTGGGGAAGCCGCCTTTCAACTACCGTCTGGGTTCGCTGAGATAGGAGTGTTTGAAAACCTAGGAGAAGCCTAACGGCTAAGTGCCACATACTCAACTGTGGGAAACAACAGTGTGCTGAAACGATCTTTCAGCTAACATCTGGCCTCACGAATTGAAAACGGTTTGAAAACTATTCGGGGTCTAGGCGGAAAGTGCCGTACACTCATCTCTGTGAAACAACAGCTTATCTGAGAGTTTTATACTCAACTCTATGGAAGAAGACTGTGGGGAAACCTTTCACCTAACATGTGGTTTCTCGAAGCTAGACGTGTGAAAACCAGGTTGCGGCCTATGCAGAAAGTGCCTTACACTCAAATCTGTGAAAGCAGAGTGTGCGGAACCATCTTTCAACAAACTTTCGGTTTCACTAATTTGGAAGTGATGGAAAACTTATGATCGGTTAACTATGAGACAAGTTGCCATATAGTCAACTCTGTGAAACAACACTCTGGTGTGAACCTCTTTCAACGACCGTCTGATTTCACTAATTTAGAAGGGTTTGAAAACCCACGCAGGCAGCAATGGGGAATGTATGATTACTCAACTCTGTGCCACAACAGTGTGGTGAAACCATCCTTCATAACATCTTGCTTCCCTGCCAGGTGTTGTCACCATTTGCAGGGAATTTTGACGAGAGTGACTTATACTCTATTGTGTGAAAAATGTGGAAAAATGGTCTTTCAACCGACATCCTCTTTCACGAACAAAGTGTTTGAAAACCCATGCTGGGCTTTTGAGGAAACTGCCTTAGAGCCCCTCTGTGGGGAATCCATCTTCCAACTAATCTCTTGCTTCACTCTAATGAAGCATAATGGGGCTCGAAAACCATAATGGGGCTACAGTGCAAGCGCCACTTACTCGACTCTGTGAAACAGCACGGTCGGGAAACAATCTGTCTCTTAATATCAGTTGCAAGTGTTTGAAAACAGATGCGGGGCCTATGCACGAGGATCATGCCATGCCTTCAACGTTGTGAAATAACACTGTGGGGAAACCACCTTTCCACTACCATCTCGTTCCTCTTAGAACGGTTTGAAAACCTATGAGAAGCCTAAAAACTAAGGGCCATACACTCAACTGTGTGAAACAACGACGTGGTGAAAAGATCTTTCAAATAACATCTGGTTTCCATCATTGAGAATTGAAGACTATTGGGGGTTATGCGGAAAGGGTCATATACTCAAATCTGTGACACAACATGTGGGGAAACCATCTTTCAATCAACATCTTGTATAACTAAACTGGAAGCGTTAGAAAACCCATGGGGAGCCTATGCCGAAAGTGCCATATACTCACTCACCTCTGTCAGCCTGCACTTTGCGGAAACCATCTTGAGAGTAATATCCTGTAGCACCAAGTTAGGAAGGAGCGTTTGAAAAACTATGCGGGTAAAAGGCAGGAAGTACAAGATACTGACAACTGTGGAACAACACTGTGAGAACCCGTCTTTCAACTCAATTCTTCTTTCATTTAGGTTAGAAGTGTTTGAAAACCTATGCGCGGCGTATGGGGAAAGTGCCTTTCTTTCAACTAATATCTGATTTCGCCCAGGGTGAACTCTTTTGGAAACCTATGCACAGCCTACACGGTAAGTGCCATATACTGAACTCTGTGAAACAACCCTGTGGGGAAACGATCTTTCAACTAACATTTCGTTTCCCTAAGTTAGAAGTGTTTGAAAAGCTCTGCGGGACCTATGCAGAATTGCCCTATACTCCACTCTCAAACTGAACTCTTAGGGAAGCATTTTTCAGCTAACATCTTTATGAAACTACGTGAGGAGCATTGTAAAACCTGTGTGGGGAACGATGTGGAAAGTGACATATACTGTGGGACCCTGTGAGAAAATAGAGTGGACAATCCATCTATCAATTATCTTGGGGCACTAAGTTTGAAGTGTTTGAAAACCTATGCACGGCTTATGGGGAAAGTGCCATATACTCGACTCCCTTCACATATGTGTGTGGGCAAATCCTATGTCATCTAACCTCATGTATCTCTACGACTGAAGGGTTTGCAACCGCAGGCGGGGCCTGCATGAATAAGGCCATATGCACCACTTGGGAAACACCACTGTGGGGAAACCATCCTTCAACTAACATCTTGTTCACTGAGAAGGGTGTGAAACTATGCGGAGCCTTTGCTGAAAGTGCCACGTACAGAACTCGGTGGAAACAACACTGTGGTGAAACGATCTTTCAACGAACATCTCGTTTCAAGCCATAACTCTGTGAAAAAGTTTGCGGGGTATCTGCCGACAGTGCCATATATTCAACTCGGTGAAACTGCACTTTGCAGGAAGGAAGGCTCTTTCAAGTAACATCTGGTATCACGAAGTCAGAAGGGTTTGAAAACCTATGTGGGTAATGATGAGGAAAGTGACACATACTGGATACTGTGAGAAAATACCGTGGACAATCCATCTTTCAACTAGCTCGTGTCACTAAGTTGGAAGTGTTTGCAAACCTAGGCGCGGCTTATGCAGAAAGTGCCGTATACTCGACGCTTTGAAAAAAAGCACTCTGGACGAAGATTCTTTCATGAGTATGTAGTTTCAGAAAACTAAAGCAGTTTGACAAGCAACGCATGACCTACACGGAAAGTGCCATATACGCAACTCTGTGAAACAACGCTCTGAGGAAATGATCCTTCACCTAACATCTGGTTTCATTAAGTTGTGTTTGAATGCAAATGTTGGCCTAGAAGAATAGAACCATGTACTCAATACCGTGAAACAACAATGTGGTGAAACCATCTTCCGACCACCATCTGCTTTCACTACGTTAGATGTGATTGAAACACCTTACAGGGAGGAACACTTAAAGTGCCGTAAACTCCGCTCTGTCGAACACTGCTGTGGTGAAACATACCTTCAACCAACCTCCGTTTCATCGAGTGACAACGGTTTGAAAAGCTATGCGGGACCCACAGGACAAGTGCCATATACTCAACACTGTGAAACAACACTGTGGAGAAACCCTATTTCAACCAAAACTTCGTTTCACTAAATTAGAAGTCTTTGAAACTCTATGAGCGACAGAGACGGAAAGGGCCATCTATTCAACTCTGTAACCAACAATAATGTGGTGAAAGAAACTTCAACTAACACTTGGTTTCACTGAGAGAACTCTTTGAAGACATAGGCAGGCCTACCCTGTGTCATACATTCATCTCTGTGAATCGACACATGGTGAAACCATCCTTCAGCTAGCATCACGTTTCACCCTGAAGTGTCTGAAAAGTTATGCGCGGGGCTATGCCGACGGTGCCATGCACTCAATTCTGTGAAATTGGACTTTGCGAAAACCACCTTTCAGCGAACATCATGTATCGTTACGTTGGAAGGTTTGAAAACATGCGCAGCTTATAGGAAATGCCAGAGAGTCAACTCTGAAAAACCACTGGTGAGAAACTGTCACCGAACATCTGCTTTCACGTCGTTAAAATAGTTTGAAAACTTAGGCATGACTTACAAGGAAACTGCCATCTACCCAAATCTGTTAAGTAACAATCTGGTGAAGTTGTCTTTCAATTAACATCGATCTGGTTTATATGAGTGGCAACTCTGGAAAACTCTCTGGGGTCAACATGGTAAGTGCGTTTGTAGGCACTGGCTTTGACAACCTATGCAGCTCCTGGCCGGAAAAACCAATACACTTCATTCACTGTGCGAAACAAAACTATGGGGAAATCATCTCGGTACGAACAACTGCTTTCACTACGTTAGAGCTTGTCCAAAACCATGGCGGGCCCTAGGCAAAAAGTGCCATATACGCAATTCTGTCAAACAACACTGGGGAATCCATCTTCCCACTAACCTCTGGTTTCACTAAGTTACCGGAGTTTGAACAGCCCGGCAGGGAATTGTGCGGAATGTGCCATATACTCAACTCCCTGAAACAACAGTATGCTGAAGCTCTCTTTCACCATTTGGTTTCAGAAACTTAAAGTAATTTCAACACCTAAGCATGACTTCCATGGAACGTGCCATATGCGCAACTGTTGAAACAACACTGTGGTGAAGCCACGTTTCACCTGAAACCTGCTTCCACTAGAGCTACAGATGTTTGAACACACGTGCGGGGCCCAGGCCGATAGTGCCATTTACTACCTTCTGTGAAATATGCTGGGTGAAACATTCCCTCAACCAACATCGGATTTCACCCAGTGAGAACTATTGGAAAACCTACTCAGAGAGTGCAGTAGACGCAACTCTATGAAAGGCCGGGGAGGTTATCGTTCTGTCACCTTGTCGTATGGTGAGAAGGGTTTGAAACGTTATGCGAACTCTATGAGGAAAGTGCCTTGTCCTCAACTTTGTGAAACAGCACTGTGGCGAAGGCGTCGTCCCTCTAGCATCTGATCTCAGAATTGGTGGAAAAGGAACGGCGGGTCTACAGGCAACGTGCCATATATTCCACTCTGTAAAACAGCACTGTGGGGAAGGGAAATCTTTCCCCTAAAGCTTCCTTTCACCAAGCTACAAACGTTGCAATGCACATGTGGGGCCTAGGCAGATAGTGCCATAGGCTGCATTCTCTGAAAATAACTGTGGGTGGAACATTCTTTCAAGTAACATTTGATTTCGCTAAGTGAGAACTCATTGGAACACCTATGCAAGGCCTACAGGACAAGGGTCGTATACTCATCTCTGTGAAACAACAGGGGGAGAAAGCGTCTTTCAAGTAGCATCCCGTTTCACAAGGTTAGAAGTCTTTGAATAGCTACGCGGAGCCTAGGCCAATAGTGCCAACTACTCAAACCTGTCACCCTACAGCCTGCAACAACCAAATTTCCACTACCATCTTCCTTCACGAAGGTAGAAGTGTTTGCAAACCTATGCGGGGAATGATGCGGAAAATGACCTTTAATCGACCCTGTGAGAGACTACTGTGGACAAACCATCTTTCAAGTGACAACTTGTGTCACTAAGGGAGACGCCTTTGAAAACCCTTGCGCGGCTTAGGAGGATAGTGTCATATACACAACTCTGTGAACCAACAGGGTGGAGAAGGAATCTTTCGCCTACCATCTGGTTTCACAAAGTTAAAATGTTTGAAAACCTATGCACGATCTACGTGGCAAGTTCCCTATACTCCACTCTGAAACACTCGGGGGAAATACTCTTTCACCTTAGAGCGTCTTTCACGAAGTGTGCAATGTTTGGATACACACGCGGGGCCTAGGCGGATAGTGTCATATACTCCACTCTGTGAAACAACGTTGCGGTGCAACAATCTTCCAACTGCCATCTGGTTTCACCGAGTGAGAACTCACTGAAAACCTAGGCACGGCTCATAATGTCAAACTGCCCTTTGTGGCAACCATCTTTCCAACTAACAGCTTCCATCCCTACATTAGAAGCGTTTCAAAACCTATGCGGGGAACGATGTGGAAAGTGACCCATAGTCGACGCTGTGAGAGAGTACTCTGGACAAACCACCTTGCAAGTAACTTCTTGTTCCACCAAGATAGAAGAGTCTGGAAATCTAAGCACGGACTAGACGGGAAGTGCGAGATGCTCAACTCTGGGAAAACACACTGTGCTGAAAACATCTTTCAACTAGCACCTGATTTCAGTCAGTCACCACCGTTTGAAAACTTAGGCAGGGTCTACGCGGCAAGTGACAAAGAACCTATGAAACGACAAAGCGAAGAAACTCTCTTTCAAGTAACACATCGCTTCACTACATTAGAAGTGGTGGACAATCTATGCGGGTCATGTGCCGACAGAACCGTACGCTCAACTCTGTCGAAGTGCACTTGGCGAAAACCATCTTTCAACTTACATCTTGTATCCCTACGTTAGAAGGGTTTGACAAGCCAGGCAGGGAACAACGAGGAAAGGGACATACACACGACCCTGTGAGAGAATACCGTGGACAAACCATCTCTCAACTAACATCTTGTATCACTAAGTCAAAAATGCGTGAAAAAGCAGGCGGGGCCGATAACGACAGGGCCGTATACTCAATTCTGCCAAACAACAAAGTGAGGAAACCATCCTCCAACTAACATCCTGTTTGACGTAGAAAACTTAGAAAATGTATGCTGGAAACGACGTGGAAGGTGACATATAGCAGCCACTGTGAAAGAATCCTGTGGAGAAAGCGTTTTTCCACTGTCATCATGTGTCACTAAGTTACAAGTGTTTCACTCTTTCAGCTCACACCTTGTTCACTACGTTATAAATGTTGGAAAACCCATGGAGGGCTTATGCGGAAAGTGCCTTGTATGTAACTCTGTGAAAAAAAAACAGTGTGGCAAAACCGTCGTTAAGAAAGATCTCGTTTCACAAAATTAGAAGAGTTTGAAACCCTATGCGGGGCGTACAGGGAAAGCGCTAGACACTCACCTCAGGGATACAAACACTTGGGGAAACAACCTTTCACTGAACGTCTGGTTACACTAAATTACAAGCGTTGAAAAACACATGCGGGGCCGAAGTGGAGAGTGCCGTACACTCCTTTCCGGGAAAGAACATTGGGAGGAAACCGTCGTTCACGGTCTACCCCGGGTCTCACTAAGTGAAACGTGTTTGGAAACCTATGTGAAGCCTACACGGAAAGTGCCATCACCTTGCGAAAAGCTTGTGGGGCAACGTTGTTTCAACTATCATCTAGTTTCACTAAGTTAAAATGGCTTCACAGCTATGCGGGATCTATGCGGAAAGGGCCATATAGGCAACTCTGAGATAGACCACTGTGTGGAACCCATCCTCCAACTCATCTCTCGCTTCACTAAGTTAGAGGTGTTTGAAAACCACGCGGGGCCTACGCCGAAAGTGTCTCATACTCACCTCGGGACACAAGTCTATCTGGGAAGCATCTTTCTGCTGAGATCTGGTTGCACTCAGTAACAAGTGTTTGAAAACGCACGCAGGGCGTAGCAGGACGGTGCCATACACTCACCTCTGGGAAACTACACTGTGGGGAAGCCGCCTTTCAACTACCGTCTGGGTTCGCTGAGATAGGAGTGTTTGAAAACCTAGGAGAAGCCTAACGGCTAAGTGCCACATACTCAACTGTGGGAAACAACAGTGTGCTGAAACGATCTTTCAGCTAACATCTGGCCTCACGAATTGAAAACGGTTTGAAAACTATTCGGGGTCTAGGCGGAAAGTGCCGTACACTCATCTCTGTGAAACAACAGCTTATCTGAGAGTTTTATACTCAACTCTATGGAAGAAGACTGTGGGGAAACCTTTCACCTAACATGTGGTTTCTCGAAGCTAGACGTGTGAAAACCAGGTTGCGGCCTATGCAGAAAGTGCCTTACACTCAAATCTGTGAAAGCAGAGTGTGCGGAACCATCTTTCAACAAACTTTCGGTTTCACTAATTTGGAAGTGATGGAAAACTTATGATCGGTTAACTATGAGACAAGTTGCCATATAGTCAACTCTGTGAAACAACACTCTGGTGTGAACCTCTTTCAACGACCGTCTGATTTCACTAATTTAGAAGGGTTTGAAAACCCACGCAGGCAGCAATGGGGAATGTATGATTACTCAACTCTGTGCCACAACAGTGTGGTGAAACCATCCTTCATAACATCTTGCTTCCCTGCCAGGTGTTGTCACCATTTGCAGGGAATTTTGACGAGAGTGACTTATACTCTATTGTGTGAAAAATGTGGAAAAATGGTCTTTCAACCGACATCCTCTTTCACGAACAAAGTGTTTGAAAACCCATGCTGGGCTTTTGAGGAAACTGCCTTAGAGCCCCTCTGTGGGGAATCCATCTTCCAACTAATCTCTTGCTTCACTCTAATGAAGCATAATGGGGCTCGAAAACCATAATGGGGCTACAGTGCAAGCGCCACTTACTCGACTCTGTGAAACAGCACGGTCGGGAAACAATCTGTCTCTTAATATCAGTTGCAAGTGTTTGAAAACAGATGCGGGGCCTATGCACGAGGATCATGCCATGCCTTCAACGTTGTGAAATAACACTGTGGGGAAACCACCTTTCCACTACCATCTCGTTCCTCTTAGAACGGTTTGAAAACCTATGAGAAGCCTAAAAACTAAGGGCCATACACTCAACTGTGTGAAACAACGACGTGGTGAAAAGATCTTTCAAATAACATCTGGTTTCCATCATTGAGAATTGAAGACTATTGGGGGTTATGCGGAAAGGGTCATATACTCAAATCTGTGACACAACATGTGGGGAAACCATCTTTCAATCAACATCTTGTATAACTAAACTGGAAGCGTTAGAAAACCCATGGGGAGCCTATGCCGAAAGTGCCATATACTCACTCACCTCTGTCAGCCTGCACTTTGCGGAAACCATCTTGAGAGTAATATCCTGTAGCACCAAGTTAGGAAGGAGCGTTTGAAAAACTATGCGGGTAAAAGGCAGGAAGTACAAGATACTGACAACTGTGGAACAACACTGTGAGAACCCGTCTTTCAACTCAATTCTTCTTTCATTTAGGTTAGAAGTGTTTGAAAACCTATGCGCGGCGTATGGGGAAAGTGCCTTTCTTTCAACTAATATCTGATTTCGCCCAGGGTGAACTCTTTTGGAAACCTATGCACAGCCTACACGGTAAGTGCCATATACTGAACTCTGTGAAACAACCCTGTGGGGAAACGATCTTTCAACTAACATTTCGTTTCCCTAAGTTAGAAGTGTTTGAAAAGCTCTGCGGGACCTATGCAGAATTGCCCTATACTCCACTCTCAAACTGAACTCTTAGGGAAGCATTTTTCAGCTAACATCTTTATGAAACTACGTGAGGAGCATTGTAAAACCTGTGTGGGGAACGATGTGGAAAGTGACATATACTGTGGGACCCTGTGAGAAAATAGAGTGGACAATCCATCTATCAATTATCTTGGGGCACTAAGTTTGAAGTGTTTGAAAACCTATGCACGGCTTATGGGGAAAGTGCCATATACTCGACTCCCTTCACATATGTGTGTGGGCAAATCCTATGTCATCTAACCTCATGTATCTCTACGACTGAAGGGTTTGCAACCGCAGGCGGGGCCTGCATGAATAAGGCCATATGCACCACTTGGGAAACACCACTGTGGGGAAACCATCCTTCAACTAACATCTTGTTCACTGAGAAGGGTTTGAAACTATGCGGAGCCTTTGCTGAAAGTGCCACGTACAGAACTCGGTGGAAACAACACTGTGGTGAAACGATCTTTCAACGAACATCTCGTTTCAAGCCATAACTCTGTGAAAAAGTTTGCGGGGTATCTGCCGACAGTGCCATATATTCAACTCGGTGAAACTGCACTTTGCAGGAAGGAAGGCTCTTTCAAGTAACATCTGGTATCACGAAGTCAGAAGGGTTTGAAAACCTATGTGGGTAATGATGAGGAAAGTGACACATACTGGATACTGTGAGAAAATACCGTGGACAATCCATCTTTCAACTAGCTCGTGTCACTAAGTTGGAAGTGTTTGCAAACCTAGGCGCGGCTTATGCAGAAAGTGCCGTATACTCGACGCTTTGAAAAAAAGCACTCTGGACGAAGATTCTTTCATGAGTATGTAGTTTCAGAAAACTAAAGCAGTTTGACAAGCAACGCATGACCTACACGGAAAGTGCCATATACGCAACTCTGTGAAACAACGCTCTGAGGAAATGATCCTTCACCTAACATCTGGTTTCATTAAGTTGTGTTTGAATGCAAATGTTGGCCTAGAAGAATAGAACCATGTACTCAATACCGTGAAACAACAATGTGGTGAAACCATCTTCCGACCACCATCTGCTTTCACTACGTTAGATGTGATTGAAACACCTTACAGGGAGGAACACTTAAAGTGCCGTAAACTCCGCTCTGTCGAACACTGCTGTGGTGAAACATACCTTCAACCAACCTCCGTTTCATCGAGTGACAACGGTTTGAAAAGCTATGCGGGACCCACAGGACAAGTGCCATATACTCAACACTGTGAAACAACACTGTGGAGAAACCCTATTTCAACCAAAACTTCGTTTCACTAAATTAGAAGTCTTTGAAACTCTATGAGCGACAGAGACGGAAAGGGCCATCTATTCAACTCTGTAACCAACAATAATGTGGTGAAAGAAACTTCAACTAACACTTGGTTTCACTGAGAGAACTCTTTGAAGACATAGGCAGGCCTACCCTGTGTCATACATTCATCTCTGTGAATCGACACATGGTGAAACCATCCTTCAGCTAGCATCACGTTTCACCCTGAAGTGTCTGAAAAGTTATGCGCGGGGCTATGCCGACGGTGCCATGCACTCAATTCTGTGAAATTGGACTTTGCGAAAACCACCTTTCAGCGAACATCATGTATCGTTACGTTGGAAGGTTTGAAAACATGCGCAGCTTATAGGAAATGCCAGAGAGTCAACTCTGAAAAACCACTGGTGAGAAACTGTCACCGAACATCTGCTTTCACGTCGTTAAAATAGTTTGAAAACTTAGGCATGACTTACAAGGAAACTGCCATCTACCCAAATCTGTTAAGTAACAATCTGGTGAAGTTGTCTTTCAATTAACATCGATCTGGTTTATATGAGTGGCAACTCTGGAAAACTCTCTGGGGTCAACATGGTAAGTGCGTTTGTAGGCACTGGCTTTGACAACCTATGCAGCTCCTGGCCGGAAAAACCAATACACTTCATTCACTGTGCGAAACAAAACTATGGGGAAATCATCTCGGTACGAACAACTGCTTTCACTACGTTAGAGCTTGTCCAAAACCATGGCGGGCCCTAGGCAAAAAGTGCCATATACGCAATTCTGTCAAACAACACTGGGGAATCCATCTTCCCACTAACCTCTGGTTTCACTAAGTTACCGGAGTTTGAACAGCCCGGCAGGGAATTGTGCGGAATGTGCCATATACTCAACTCCCTGAAACAACAGTATGCTGAAGCTCTCTTTCACCATTTGGTTTCAGAAACTTAAAGTAATTTCAACACCTAAGCATGACTTCCATGGAACGTGCCATATGCGCAACTGTTGAAACAACACTGTGGTGAAGCCACGTTTCACCTGAAACCTGCTTCCACTAGAGCTACAGATGTTTGAACACACGTGCGGGGCCCAGGCCGATAGTGCCATTTACTACCTTCTGTGAAATATGCTGGGTGAAACATTCCCTCAACCAACATCGGATTTCACCCAGTGAGAACTATTGGAAAACCTACTCAGAGAGTGCAGTAGACGCAACTCTATGAAAGGCCGGGGAGGTTATCGTTCTGTCACCTTGTCGTATGGTGAGAAGGGTTTGAAACGTTATGCGAACTCTATGAGGAAAGTGCCTTGTCCTCAACTTTGTGAAACAGCACTGTGGCGAAGGCGTCGTCCCTCTAGCATCTGATCTCAGAATTGGTGGAAAAGGAACGGCGGGTCTACAGGCAACGTGCCATATATTCCACTCTGTAAAACAGCACTGTGGGGAAGGGAAATCTTTCCCCTAAAGCTTCCTTTCACCAAGCTACAAACGTTGCAATGCACATGTGGGGCCTAGGCAGATAGTGCCATAGGCTGCATTCTCTGAAAATAACTGTGGGTGGAACATTCTTTCAAGTAACATTTGATTTCGCTAAGTGAGAACTCATTGGAACACCTATGCAAGGCCTACAGGACAAGGGTCGTATACTCATCTCTGTGAAACAACAGGGGGAGAAAGCGTCTTTCAAGTAGCATCCCGTTTCACAAGGTTAGAAGTCTTTGAATAGCTACGCGGAGCCTAGGCCAATAGTGCCAACTACTCAAACCTGTCACCCTACAGCCTGCAACAACCAAATTTCCACTACCATCTTCCTTCACGAAGGTAGAAGTGTTTGCAAACCTATGCGGGGAATGATGCGGAAAATGACCTTTAATCGACCCTGTGAGAGACTACTGTGGACAAACCATCTTTCAAGTGACAACTTGTGTCACTAAGGGAGACGCCTTTGAAAACCCTTGCGCGGCTTAGGAGGATAGTGTCATATACACAACTCTGTGAACCAACAGGGTGGAGAAGGAATCTTTCGCCTACCATCTGGTTTCACAAAGTTAAAATGTTTGAAAACCTATGCACGATCTACGTGGCAAGTTCCCTATACTCCACTCTGAAACACTCGGGGGAAATACTCTTTCACCTTAGAGCGTCTTTCACGAAGTGTGCAATGTTTGGATACACACGCGGGGCCTAGGCGGATAGTGTCATATACTCCACTCTGTGAAACAACGTTGCGGTGCAACAATCTTCCAACTGCCATCTGGTTTCACCGAGTGAGAACTCACTGAAAACCTAGGCACGGCTCATAATGTCAAACTGCCCTTTGTGGCAACCATCTTTCCAACTAACAGCTTCCATCCCTACATTAGAAGCGTTTCAAAACCTATGCGGGGAACGATGTGGAAAGTGACCCATAGTCGACGCTGTGAGAGAGTACTCTGGACAAACCACCTTGCAAGTAACTTCTTGTTCCACCAAGATAGAAGAGTCTGGAAATCTAAGCACGGACTAGACGGGAAGTGCGAGATGCTCAACTCTGGGAAAACACACTGTGCTGAAAACATCTTTCAACTAGCACCTGATTTCAGTCAGTCACCACCGTTTGAAAACTTAGGCAGGGTCTACGCGGCAAGTGACAAAGAACCTATGAAACGACAAAGCGAAGAAACTCTCTTTCAAGTAACACATCGCTTCACTACATTAGAAGTGGTGGACAATCTATGCGGGTCATGTGCCGACAGAACCGTACGCTCAACTCTGTCGAAGTGCACTTGGCGAAAACCATCTTTCAACTTACATCTTGTATCCCTACGTTAGAAGGGTTTGACAAGCCAGGCAGGGAACAACGAGGAAAGGGACATACACACGACCCTGTGAGAGAATACCGTGGACAAACCATCTCTCAACTAACATCTTGTATCACTAAGTCAAAAATGCGTGAAAAAGCAGGCGGGGCCGATAACGACAGGGCCGTATACTCAATTCTGCCAAACAACAAAGTGAGGAAACCATCCTCCAACTAACATCCTGTTTGACGTAGAAAACTTAGAAAATGTATGCTGGAAACGACGTGGAAGGTGACATATAGCAGCCACTGTGAAAGAATCCTGTGGAGAAAGCGTTTTTCCACTGTCATCATGTGTCACTAAGTTACAAGTGTTTCACTCTTTCAGCTCACACCTTGTTCACTACGTTATAAATGTTGGAAAACCCATGGAGGGCTTATGCGGAAAGTGCCTTGTATGTAACTCTGTGAAAAAAAAACAGTGTGGCAAAACCGTCGTTAAGAAAGATCTCGTTTCACAAAATTAGAAGAGTTTGAAACCCTATGCGGGGCGTACAGGGAAAGCGCTAGACACTCACCTCAGGGATACAAACACTTGGGGAAACAACCTTTCACTGAACGTCTGGTTACACTAAATTACAAGCGTTGAAAAACACATGCGGGGCCGAAGTGGAGAGTGCCGTACACTCCTTTCCGGGAAAGAACATTGGGAGGAAACCGTCGTTCACGGTCTACCCCGGGTCTCACTAAGTGAAACGTGTTTGGAAACCTATGTGAAGCCTACACGGAAAGTGCCATCACCTTGCGAAAAGCTTGTGGGGCAACGTTGTTTCAACTATCATCTAGTTTCACTAAGTTAAAATGGCTTCACAGCTATGCGGGATCTATGCGGAAAGGGCCATATAGGCAACTCTGAGATAGACCACTGTGTGGAACCCATCCTCCAACTCATCTCTCGCTTCACTAAGTTAGAGGTGTTTGAAAACCACGCGGGGCCTACGCCGAAAGTGTCTCATACTCACCTCGGGACACAAGTCTATCTGGGAAGCATCTTTCTGCTGAGATCTGGTTGCACTCAGTAACAAGTGTTTGAAAACGCACGCAGGGCGTAGCAGGACGGTGCCATACACTCACCTCTGGGAAACTACACTGTGGGGAAGCCGCCTTTCAACTACCGTCTGGGTTCGCTGAGATAGGAGTGTTTGAAAACCTAGGAGAAGCCTAACGGCTAAGTGCCACATACTCAACTGTGGGAAACAACAGTGTGCTGAAACGATCTTTCAGCTAACATCTGGCCTCACGAATTGAAAACGGTTTGAAAACTATTCGGGGTCTAGGCGGAAAGTGCCGTACACTCATCTCTGTGAAACAACAGCTTATCTGAGAGTTTTATACTCAACTCTATGGAAGAAGACTGTGGGGAAACCTTTCACCTAACATGTGGTTTCTCGAAGCTAGACGTGTGAAAACCAGGTTGCGGCCTATGCAGAAAGTGCCTTACACTCAAATCTGTGAAAGCAGAGTGTGCGGAACCATCTTTCAACAAACTTTCGGTTTCACTAATTTGGAAGTGATGGAAAACTTATGATCGGTTAACTATGAGACAAGTTGCCATATAGTCAACTCTGTGAAACAACACTCTGGTGTGAACCTCTTTCAACGACCGTCTGATTTCACTAATTTAGAAGGGTTTGAAAACCCACGCAGGCAGCAATGGGGAATGTATGATTACTCAACTCTGTGCCACAACAGTGTGGTGAAACCATCCTTCATAACATCTTGCTTCCCTGCCAGGTGTTGTCACCATTTGCAGGGAATTTTGACGAGAGTGACTTATACTCTATTGTGTGAAAAATGTGGAAAAATGGTCTTTCAACCGACATCCTCTTTCACGAACAAAGTGTTTGAAAACCCATGCTGGGCTTTTGAGGAAACTGCCTTAGAGCCCCTCTGTGGGGAATCCATCTTCCAACTAATCTCTTGCTTCACTCTAATGAAGCATAATGGGGCTCGAAAACCATAATGGGGCTACAGTGCAAGCGCCACTTACTCGACTCTGTGAAACAGCACGGTCGGGAAACAATCTGTCTCTTAATATCAGTTGCAAGTGTTTGAAAACAGATGCGGGGCCTATGCACGAGGATCATGCCATGCCTTCAACGTTGTGAAATAACACTGTGGGGAAACCACCTTTCCACTACCATCTCGTTCCTCTTAGAACGGTTTGAAAACCTATGAGAAGCCTAAAAACTAAGGGCCATACACTCAACTGTGTGAAACAACGACGTGGTGAAAAGATCTTTCAAATAACATCTGGTTTCCATCATTGAGAATTGAAGACTATTGGGGGTTATGCGGAAAGGGTCATATACTCAAATCTGTGACACAACATGTGGGGAAACCATCTTTCAATCAACATCTTGTATAACTAAACTGGAAGCGTTAGAAAACCCATGGGGAGCCTATGCCGAAAGTGCCATATACTCACTCACCTCTGTCAGCCTGCACTTTGCGGAAACCATCTTGAGAGTAATATCCTGTAGCACCAAGTTAGGAAGGAGCGTTTGAAAAACTATGCGGGTAAAAGGCAGGAAGTACAAGATACTGACAACTGTGGAACAACACTGTGAGAACCCGTCTTTCAACTCAATTCTTCTTTCATTTAGGTTAGAAGTGTTTGAAAACCTATGCGCGGCGTATGGGGAAAGTGCCTTTCTTTCAACTAATATCTGATTTCGCCCAGGGTGAACTCTTTTGGAAACCTATGCACAGCCTACACGGTAAGTGCCATATACTGAACTCTGTGAAACAACCCTGTGGGGAAACGATCTTTCAACTAACATTTCGTTTCCCTAAGTTAGAAGTGTTTGAAAAGCTCTGCGGGACCTATGCAGAATTGCCCTATACTCCACTCTCAAACTGAACTCTTAGGGAAGCATTTTTCAGCTAACATCTTTATGAAACTACGTGAGGAGCATTGTAAAACCTGTGTGGGGAACGATGTGGAAAGTGACATATACTGTGGGACCCTGTGAGAAAATAGAGTGGACAATCCATCTATCAATTATCTTGGGGCACTAAGTTTGAAGTGTTTGAAAACCTATGCACGGCTTATGGGGAAAGTGCCATATACTCGACTCCCTTCACATATGTGTGTGGGCAAATCCTATGTCATCTAACCTCATGTATCTCTACGACTGAAGGGTTTGCAACCGCAGGCGGGGCCTGCATGAATAAGGCCATATGCACCACTTGGGAAACACCACTGTGGGGAAACCATCCTTCAACTAACATCTTGTTCACTGAGAAGGGTTTGAAACTATGCGGAGCCTTTGCTGAAAGTGCCACGTACAGAACTCGGTGGAAACAACACTGTGGTGAAACGATCTTTCAACGAACATCTCGTTTCAAGCCATAACTCTGTGAAAAAGTTTGCGGGGTATCTGCCGACAGTGCCATATATTCAACTCGGTGAAACTGCACTTTGCAGGAAGGAAGGCTCTTTCAAGTAACATCTGGTATCACGAAGTCAGAAGGGTTTGAAAACCTATGTGGGTAATGATGAGGAAAGTGACACATACTGGATACTGTGAGAAAATACCGTGGACAATCCATCTTTCAACTAGCTCGTGTCACTAAGTTGGAAGTGTTTGCAAACCTAGGCGCGGCTTATGCAGAAAGTGCCGTATACTCGACGCTTTGAAAAAAAGCACTCTGGACGAAGATTCTTTCATGAGTATGTAGTTTCAGAAAACTAAAGCAGTTTGACAAGCAACGCATGACCTACACGGAAAGTGCCATATACGCAACTCTGTGAAACAACGCTCTGAGGAAATGATCCTTCACCTAACATCTGGTTTCATTAAGTTGTGTTTGAATGCAAATGTTGGCCTAGAAGAATAGAACCATGTACTCAATACCGTGAAACAACAATGTGGTGAAACCATCTTCCGACCACCATCTGCTTTCACTACGTTAGATGTGATTGAAACACCTTACAGGGAGGAACACTTAAAGTGCCGTAAACTCCGCTCTGTCGAACACTGCTGTGGTGAAACATACCTTCAACCAACCTCCGTTTCATCGAGTGACAACGGTTTGAAAAGCTATGCGGGACCCACAGGACAAGTGCCATATACTCAACACTGTGAAACAACACTGTGGAGAAACCCTATTTCAACCAAAACTTCGTTTCACTAAATTAGAAGTCTTTGAAACTCTATGAGCGACAGAGACGGAAAGGGCCATCTATTCAACTCTGTAACCAACAATACTGTGGTGAAAGAAACTTCAACTAACACTTGGTTTCACTGAGAGAACTCTTTGAAGACATAGGCAGGCCTACCCTGTGTCATACATTCATCTCTGTGAATCGACACATGGTGAAACCATCCTTCAGCTAGCATCACGTTTCACCCTGAAGTGTCTGAAAAGTTATGCGCGGGGCTATGCCGACGGTGCCATGCACTCAATTCTGTGAAATTGGACTTTGCGAAAACCACCTTTCAGCGAACATCATGTATCGTTACGTTGGAAGGTTTGAAAACATGCGCAGCTTATAGGAAATGCCAGAGAGTCAACTCTGAAAAACCACTGGTGAGAAACTGTCACCGAACATCTGCTTTCACGTCGTTAAAATAGTTTGAAAACTTAGGCATGACTTACAAGGAAACTGCCATCTACCCAAATCTGTTAAGTAACAATCTGGTGAAGTTGTCTTTCAATTAACATCGATCTGGTTTATATGAGTGGCAACTCTGGAAAACTCTCTGGGGTCAACATGGTAAGTGCGTTTGTAGGCACTGGCTTTGACAACCTATGCAGCTCCTGGCCGGAAAAACCAATACACTTCATTCACTGTGCGAAACAAAACTATGGGGAAATCATCTCGGTACGAACAACTGCTTTCACTACGTTAGAGCTTGTCCAAAACCATGGCGGGCCCTAGGCAAAAAGTGCCATATACGCAATTCTGTCAAACAACACTGGGGAATCCATCTTCCCACTAACCTCTGGTTTCACTAAGTTACCGGAGTTTGAACAGCCCGGCAGGGAATTGTGCGGAATGTGCCATATACTCAACTCCCTGAAACAACAGTATGCTGAAGCTCTCTTTCACCATTTGGTTTCAGAAACTTAAAGTAATTTCAACACCTAAGCATGACTTCCATGGAACGTGCCATATGCGCAACTGTTGAAACAACACTGTGGTGAAGCCACGTTTCACCTGAAACCTGCTTCCACTAGAGCTACAGATGTTTGAACACACGTGCGGGGCCCAGGTCGATAGTGCCATTTACTACCTTCTGTGAAATATGCTGGGTGAAACATTCCCTCAACCAACATCGGATTTCACCCAGTGAGAACTATTGGAAAACCTACTCAGAGAGTGCAGTAGACGCAACTCTATGAAAGGCCGGGGAGGTTATCGTTCTGTCACCTTGTCGTATGGTGAGAAGGGTTTGAAACGTTATGCGAACTCTATGAGGAAAGTGCCTTGTCCTCAACTTTGTGAAACAGCACTGTGGCGAAGGCGTCGTCCCTCTAGCATCTGATCTCAGAATTGGTGGAAAAGGAACGGCGGGTCTACAGGCAACGTGCCATATATTCCACTCTGTAAAACAGCACTGTGGGGAAGGGAAATCTTTCCCCTAAAGCTTCCTTTCACCAAGCTACAAACGTTGCAATGCACATGTGGGGCCTAGGCAGATAGTGCCATAGGCTGCATTCTCTGAAAATAACTGTGGGTGGAACATTCTTTCAAGTAACATTTGATTTCGCTAAGTGAGAACTCATTGGAACACCTATGCAAGGCCTACAGGACAAGGGTCGTATACTCATCTCTGTGAAACAACAGGGGGAGAAAGCGTCTTTCAAGTAGCATCCCGTTTCACAAGGTTAGAAGTCTTTGAATAGCTACGCGGAGCCTAGGCCAATAGTGCCAACTACTCAAACCTGTCACCCTACAGCCTGCAACAACCAAATTTCCACTACCATCTTCCTTCACGAAGGTAGAAGTGTTTGCAAACCTATGCGGGGAATGATGCGGAAAATGACCTTTAATCGACCCTGTGAGAGACTACTGTGGACAAACCATCTTTCAAGTGACAACTTGTGTCACTAAGGGAGACGCCTTTGAAAACCCTTGCGCGGCTTAGGAGGATAGTGTCATATACACAACTCTGTGAACCAACAGGGTGGAGAAGGAATCTTTCGCCTACCATCTGGTTTCACAAAGTTAAAATGTTTGAAAACCTATGCACGATCTACGTGGCAAGTTCCCTATACTCCACTCTGAAACACTCGGGGGAAATACTCTTTCACCTTAGAGCGTCTTTCACGAAGTGTGCAATGTTTGGATACACACGCGGGGCCTAGGCGGATAGTGTCATATACTCCACTCTGTGAAACAACGTTGCGGTGCAACAATCTTCCAACTGCCATCTGGTTTCACCGAGTGAGAACTCACTGAAAACCTAGGCACGGCTCATAATGTCAAACTGCCCTTTGTGGCAACCATCTTTCCAACTAACAGCTTCCATCCCTACATTAGAAGCGTTTCAAAACCTATGCGGGGAACGATGTGGAAAGTGACCCATAGTCGACGCTGTGAGAGAGTACTCTGGACAAACCACCTTGCAAGTAACTTCTTGTTCCACCAAGATAGAAGAGTCTGGAAATCTAAGCACGGACTAGACGGGAAGTGCGAGATGCTCAACTCTGGGAAAACACACTGTGCTGAAAACATCTTTCAACTAGCACCTGATTTCAGTCAGTCACCACCGTTTGAAAACTTAGGCAGGGTCTACGCGGCAAGTGACAAAGAACCTATGAAACGACAAAGCGAAGAAACTCTCTTTCAAGTAACACATCGCTTCACTACATTAGAAGTGGTGGACAATCTATGCGGGTCATGTGCCGACAGAACCGTACGCTCAACTCTGTCGAAGTGCACTTGGCGAAAACCATCTTTCAACTTACATCTTGTATCCCTACGTTAGAAGGGTTTGACAAGCCAGGCAGGGAACAACGAGGAAAGGGACATACACACGACCCTGTGAGAGAATACCGTGGACAAACCATCTCTCAACTAACATCTTGTATCACTAAGTCAAAAATGCGTGAAAAAGCAGGCGGGGCCGATAACGACAGGGCCGTATACTCAATTCTGCCAAACAACAAAGTGAGGAAACCATCCTCCAACTAACATCCTGTTTGACGTAGAAAACTTAGAAAATGTATGCTGGAAACGACGTGGAAGGTGACATATAGCAGCCACTGTGAAAGAATCCTGTGGAGAAAGCGTTTTTCCACTGTCATCATGTGTCACTAAGTTACAAGTGTTTCACTCTTTCAGCTCACACCTTGTTCACTACGTTATAAATGTTGGAAAACCCATGGAGGGCTTATGCGGAAAGTGCCTTGTATGTAACTCTGTGAAAAAAACAGTGTGGCAAAACCGTCGTTAAGAAAGATCTCGTTTCACAAAATTAGAAGAGTTTGAAACCCTATGCGGGGCGTACAGGGAAAGCGCTAGACACTCACCTCAGGGATACAAACACTTGGGGAAACAACCTTTCACTGAACGTCTGGTTACACTAAATTACAAGCGTTGAAAAACACATGCGGGGCCGAAGTGGAGAGTGCCGTACACTCCTTTCCGGGAAAGAACATTGGGAGGAAACCGTCGTTCACGGTCTACCCCGGGTCTCACTAAGTGAAACGTGTTTGGAAACCTATGTGAAGCCTACACGGAAAGTGCCATCACCTTGCGAAAAGCTTGTGGGGCAACGTTGTTTCAACTATCATCTAGTTTCACTAAGTTAAAATGGCTTCACAGCTATGCGGGATCTATGCGGAAAGGGCCATATAGGCAACTCTGAGATAGACCACTGTGTGGAACCCATCCTCCAACTCATCTCTCGCTTCACTAAGTTAGAGGTGTTTGAAAACCACGCGGGGCCTACGCCGAAAGTGTCTCATACTCACCTCGGGACACAAGTCTATCTGGGAAGCATCTTTCTGCTGAGATCTGGTTGCACTCAGTAACAAGTGTTTGAAAACGCACGCAGGGCGTAGCAGGACGGTGCCATACACTCACCTCTGGGAAACTACACTGTGGGGAAGCCGCCTTTCAACTACCGTCTGGGTTCGCTGAGATAGGAGTGTTTGAAAACCTAGGAGAAGCCTAACGGCTAAGTGCCACATACTCAACTGTGGGAAACAACAGTGTGCTGAAACGATCTTTCAGCTAACATCTGGCCTCACGAATTGAAAACGGTTTGAAAACTATTCGGGGTCTAGGCGGAAAGTGCCAGGTACTCAGCTCTGTGACACAAGAGCTTGGGGAACCATCTTCCAACTAACATATTTCACTAAGTTAGAAGTCTTTGAAAACCGGGCGGAGACTACACCAAAAGTGTCATACAGTCACCTCTGTGAGTCACTTTGGGAAGCCATTTTTCCAATAACGTCTCTCTTCACGAGGTTGGAAGTATTTGAACACCCGTGCAGGGCCGGCGTCAAAAGTGCCACATAGTCAACTCTGAAACAACACTGTGGGGTTTCCACGTTTCAATTAACCTCTTCTTGTTCCACTCAGAAGTGTTTGCAAACCTATGCCGGTACTACGCGGGAAGTGCTATAGGCTCAACTCTGTAAAACTCACTGTGGTGAAGCCACAGGCTTCACCCCACAGCCAAAGGGCATCTGGGTTCACTTGTTGGAAGTATGTGAAAACCTATGGGGGCTTATGCGGAAAGTGCCCTATGCTCAAGTGTGTCAAGCAGCTTTTGGGGAGACCACCTTTCAACTAACATCTTGTTTCACCGTGTTAGAAGTGTTTCAAACACTCTCCTAGGAACCATGAGAAAAGTGACGTATACTCGACACAGCCAAATCGTACTGTGGGGAGAAACGGTCTTCCAACTCACATCTGCTGTCGCCAAGTTAAAAGGGTTGGAAAACTTCTGCAGGGCCTATGCGCAAGGGCCGTGTACTCCATTCTGTGAAACGACGCTGTAGGGAAACAATCTTGCGACTAACATCTGGTTTCACTGTGAACTGTCTGAAAACCTACAAAGTGCCATATAGTCAACTGTGTGAAAGAGCACTCTGGGTAAAAGGTCTTGTGACCACCTGATTTAGGACGTTAGAAGCATTTGCAAAACTACGCCGGGATGAATGCAGAAAGTGCCATATACTCAACTCTGTCAAGCTGCACTTTGGCGAAACCATCTTTCAACTAACACCTTGTGTCGCTACCATAGAAACATGTTTGAAAACCTATGGAGGGAATGATGTGGAAAGGGTCATATATACGCAGCTCTGTCCAACCGGGCTTTGGGGAAACCACCTTTCAAGTGACATTTGATTCAACTAAATTGGAAGTGTCTGAAAGCTCCTGTGTGGTCCAGACTGAAAGGGCCTCCCACTCTATGAAAGAACACTGTGGGGAAAACGTCTTTCAACGTTCTCTTTCACTAAGTCAGAAGTGTTGGAAACCCCATGCGGGGATCGATGGGGAAAGTGACGTTGTGAGAGAGTACTGGGAAGAAACCATCTTTCAACTGGCATCTCGTTTCACTGAGAACTGTTTGAAAACATATGCACGGCCTACAAAGTGTACTAGAGTCAACTGTGTGAAAGAACACAGTGGGGAAAAATCATCTTTTAACTAACAGCTCGTTTCGCTCAGTTGGAAGTGTTTGAAGACCTATGTGGGGATCGAGGGGGAAGGTTACATACACCAGCCACTGTGAAAAGAACACTGTGCAGAAACCTTCTTTCAACTGATATCCTGTTTCACCTGGTTAGAAGTGTTTGAAGAACTCCGTGGGGGCTTATGCAGAAAGTGCCATGTACTCTGTCAAGTCCCTGCACGTTGGGACACCCTTTTGTGGAGAAACCGTCCTTCAACCACCATGTTAGAGTTATTATGTTATGTCTGAGTTACGTTCTGTTACAGTTACGTCATGTTATGTTATGTTATGTTATGTTATGTTATGTTTTCATGTTACGTTCTGTTATAGCTATTTGAAAACTTTATGCGGGGTCTATGTATAAAGTGCCATACACTCTGGCAAATAACACTGTGCGGAAACCGTCTTTCAACCAAAATCCTATTTCACTACATTAGAAGTGTTGGAAAACCCACGTGGAGTCGACACCAAAAGTGCCATGTACTCAACCTTGTGAAACAACTGTGTGGTGAAACTATCATCTGCTTCCACTGTTAGAAGTACTTGAAGACCCACGCAGGGCCAACAACGAAAGTGCCGTCTACAAAACTGTATGAAGAAACACTGCGGGGAAACAGCTTGCCACTAAAATCTTATTCCAATCAGATGAAATTGTTTGAAAACCTATGCGGAGCTTATAATGAAAGTGCCGTACACTCATCTCTGTCAAACAACAGCTTATCTGAGAGTTTTATACTCAACTCTATGGAAGAAGACGGTGGGGAAACCTTTCACCTAACATGTGGTTTCTCGAAGCTAGACGTGTGAAAACCAGGTTGCGGCCTAGGCAGAAAGTGCCTTACACTCAAATCTGTGAAAGCAGAGTGTGCGGAACCATCTTTCAACAAACTTTCGGTTTCACTAATTTGGAAGTGATGGAAAACTTATGATCGGTTAACTATGAGACAAGTTGCCATATAGTCAACTCTGTGAAACAACACTCTGGTGTGAACCTCTTTCAACGACCGTCTGATTTCACTAATTTAGAAGGGTTTGAAAACCCACGCAGGCAGCAATGGGGAATGTACGATTACTCAACTCTGTGCCACAACAGTGTGGTGAAACCATCCTTCATAACATCTTGCTTCCCTGCCAGGTGTTGTCACCATTTGCAGGGAATTTTGACGAGAGTGACTTATACTCTATTGTGTAAAAAAATGTGGAAAAATGGTCTTTCAACCGACATCCTCTTTCACGAACGAAGTGTTTGAAAACCCATGCTGGGCTTTTGAGGAAACTGCCTTAGAGCCACTCTGTGGGGAATCCATCTTCCAACTAATCTCTTGCTTCACTCTAATGAAGCATAATGGGGCTCGAAAACCATAATGGGGCTACAGTGCAAGCGCCACTTACTCGACTCTGTGAAACAGCACGGTCGGGAAACAATCTGTCTCTTAATATCAGTTGCAAGTGTTTGAAAACAGATGCGGGGCCTATGCACGAGGATCATGCCATGCCTTCAACGTTGTGAAATAACACTGTGGGGAAACCACCTTTCCACTACCATCTCGTTCCTCTTAGAACGGTTTGAAAACCTATGAGAAGCCTAAAAACTAAGGGCCATACACTCAACTGTGTGAAACAACGACGTGGTGAAAAGATCTTTCAAATAACATCTGGTTTCCATCATTGAGAATTGAAGACTATTGGGGGTTATGCGGAAAGGGTCATATACTCAAATCTGTGACACAACATGTGGGGAAACCATCTTTCAATCAACATCTTGTATAACTAAACTGGAAGCGTTAGAAAACCCATGGGGAGCCTATGCCGAAAGTGCCATATACTCACTCACCTCTGTCAGCCTGCACTTTGCGGAAACCATCTTGAGAGTAATATCCTGTAGCACCAAGTTAGGAAGGAGCGTTTGAAAAACTATGCGGGTAAAAGGCAGGAAGTACAAGATACTGACAACTGTGGAACAACACTGTGAGAAACCGTCTTTCAACTCAATTCTTCTTTCATTTAGGTTAGAAGTGTTTGAAAACCTATGTGCGGCGTATGGGGAAAGTGCCATTCTTTCAACTAATATCTGATTTCGCCCAGGGTGAACTCTTTTGGAAACCTATGCACAGCCTACACGGTAAGTGCCATATACTGAACTCTGTGAAACAACCCTGTGGGGAAACGATCTTTCAACTAACATTTCGTTTCCCTAAGTTAGAAGTGTTTGAAAAGCTCTGCGGGACCTATGCAGAATTGCCCTATACTCCACTCTCAAACTGAACTCTTAGGGAAGCATTTTTCAGCTAACATCTTTATGAAACTACGTGAGGAGCATTGTAAAACCTGTGTGGGGAACGATGTGGAAAGTGACATATACTGTGGGACCCTGTGAGAAAATAGAGTGGACAATCCATCTATCAATTATCTTGGGGCACTAAGTTTGAAGTGTTTGAAAACCTATGCACGGCTTATGGGGAAAGTGCCATATACTCGACTCCCTTCACATATGTGTGTGGGCAAATCCTATGTCATCTAACCTCATGTATCTCTACGACTGAAGGGTTTGCAACCGCAGGCGGGGCCTGCATGAATAAGGCCATATGCACCACTTGGGAAACACCACTGTGGGGAAACCATCCTTCAACTAACATCTTGTTCACTGAGAAGGGTGTGAAACTATGCGGAGCCTTTGCTGAAAGTGCCACGTACAGAACTCGGTGGAAACAACACTGTGGTGAAACGATCTTTCAACGAACATCTCGTTTCAAGCCATAACTCTGTGAAAAAGTTTGCGGGGTATCTGCCGACAGTGCCATATATTCAACTCGGTGAAACTGCACTTTGCAGGAAGGAAGGCTCTTTCAAATAACATCTGGTATCACGAAGTCAGAAGGGTTTGAAAACCTATGTGGGTAGTGATGAGGAAAGTGACACATACTGGATACTGTGAGAAAATACCGTGGACAATCCATCTTTCAACTAGCTCGTGTCACTAAGTTGGAAGTGTTTGCAAACCTAGGCGCGGCTTATGCAGAAAGTGCCGTATACTCGACGCTTTGAAAAAAAAGCACTCTGGACGAAGATTCTTTCATGAGTATGTAGTTTCAGACAACTAAAGCAGTTTGACAAGCAACGCATGACCTACACGGAAAGTGCCATATACGCAACTCTGTGAAACAACGCTCTGAGGAAATGATCCTTCACCTAACATCTGGTTTCATTAAGTTGTGTTTGAATGCAAATGTTGGCCTAGAAGAATAGAACCATGTACTCAATACCGTGAAACAACAATGTGGTGAAACCATCTTCCGACCACCATCTGCTTTCACTACGTTAGATGTGATTGAAACACCTTACAGGGAGGAACACTTAAAGTGCCGTAAACTCCGCTCTGTCGAACACTGCTGTGGTGAAACATACCTTCAACCAACCTCCGTTTCATCGAGTGACAACGGTTTGAAAAGCTATGCGGGACCCACAGGACAAGTGCCATATACTCAACACTGTGAAACAACACTGTGGAGAAACCCTATTTCAACCAAAACTTCGTTTCACTAAATTAGAAGTCTTTGAAACTCTATGAGCGACAGAGACGGAAAGGGCCATCTATTCAACTCTGTAACCAACAATACTGTGGTGAAAGAAACTTCAACTAACACTTGGTTTCACTGAGAGAACTCTTTGAAGACATAGGCAGGCCTACCCTGTGTCATACATTCATCTCTGTGAATCGACACATGGTGAAACCATCCTTCAGCTAGCATCACGTTTCACCCTGAAGTGTCTGAAAAGTTATGCGCGGGGCTATGCCGACGGTGCCATGCACTCAATTCTGTGAAATTGGACTTTGCGAAAACCACCTTTCAGCGAACATCATGTATCGTTACGTTGGAAGGTTTGAAAACATGCGCAGCTTATAGGAAATGCCAGAGAGTCAACTCTGAAAAACCACTGGTGAGAAACTGTCACCGAACATCTGCTTTCACGTCGTTAAAATAGTTTGAAAACTTAGGCATGACTTACAAGGAAACTGCCATCTACCCAAATCTGTTAAGTAACAATCTGGTGAAGTTGTCTTTCAATTAACATCGATCTGGTTTATATGAGTGGCAACTCTGGAAAACTCTCTGGGGTCAACATGGTAAGTGCGTTTGTAGGCACTGGCTTTGACAACCTATGCAGCTCCTGGCCGGAAAAACCAATACACTTCATTCACTGTGCGAAACAAAACTATGGGGAAATCATCTCGGTACGAACAACTGCTTTCACTACGTTAGAGCTTGTCCAAAACCATGGCGGGCCCTAGGCAAAAAGTGCCATATACGCAATTCTGTCAAACAACACTGGGGAATCCATCTTCCCACTAACCTCTGGTTTCACTAAGTTACCGGAGTTTGAACAGCCCGGCAGGGAATTGTGCGGAATGTGCCATATACTCAACTCCCTGAAACAACAGTATGCTGAAGCTCTCTTTCACCATTTGGTTTCAGAAACTTAAAGTAATTTCAACACCTAAGCATGACTTCCATGGAACGTGCCATATGCGCAACTGTTGAAACAACACTGTGGTGAAGCCACGTTTCACCTGAAACCTGCTTCCACTAGAGCTACAGATGTTTGAACACACGTGCGGGGCCCAGGCCGATAGTGCCATTTACTACCTTCTGTGAAATATGCTGGGTGAAACATTCCCTCAACCAACATCGGATTTCACCCAGTGAGAACTATTGGAAAACCTACTCAGAGAGTGCAGTAGACGCAACTCTATGAAAGGCCGGGGAGGTTATCGTTCTGTCACCTTGTCGTATGGTGAGAAGGGTTTGAAACGTTATGCGAACTCTATGAGGAAAGTGCCTTGTCCTCAACTTTGTGAAACAGCACTGTGGCGAAGGCGTCGTCCCTCTAGCATCTGATCTCAGAATTGGTGGAAAAGGAACGGCGGGTCTACAGGCAACGTGCCATATATTCCACTCTGTAAAACAGCACTGTGGGGAAGGGAAATCTTTCCCCTAAAGCTTCCTTTCACCAAGCTACAAACGTTGCAATGCACATGTGGGGCCTAGGCAGATAGTGCCATAGGCTGCATTCTCTGAAAATAACTGTGGGTGGAACATTCTTTCAAGTAACATTTGATTTCGCTAAGTGAGAACTCATTGGAACACCTATGCAAGGCCTACAGGACAAGGGTCGTATACTCATCTCTGTGAAACAACAGGGGGAGAAAGCGTCTTTCAAGTAGCATCCCGTTTCACAAGGTTAGAAGTCTTTGAATAGCTACGCGGAGCCTAGGCCAATAGTGCCAACTACTCAAACCTGTCACCCTACAGCCTGCAACAACCAAATTTCCACTACCATCTTCCTTCACGAAGGTAGAAGTGTTTGCAAACCTATGCGGGGAATGATGCGGAAAATGACCTTTAATCGACCCTGTGAGAGACTACTGTGGACAAACCATCTTTCAAGTGACAACTTGTGTCACTAAGGGAGACGCCTTTGAAAACCCTTGCGCGGCTTAGGAGGATAGTGTCATATACACAACTCTGTGAACCAACAGGGTGGAGAAGGAATCTTTCGCCTACCATCTGGTTTCACAAAGTTAAAATGTTTGAAAACCTATGCACGATCTACGTGGCAAGTTCCCTATACTCCACTCTGAAACACTCGGGGGAAATACTCTTTCACCTTAGAGCGTCTTTCACGAAGTGTGCAATGTTTGGATACACACGCGGGGCCTAGGCGGATAGTGTCATATACTCCACTCTGTGAAACAACGTTGCGGTGCAACAATCTTCCAACTGCCATCTGGTTTCACCGAGTGAGAACTCACTGAAAACCTAGGCACGGCTCATAATGTCAAACTGCCCTTTGTGGCAACCATCTTTCCAACTAACAGCTTCCATCCCTACATTAGAAGCGTTTCAAAACCTATGCGGGGAACGATGTGGAAAGTGACCCATAGTCGACGCTGTGAGAGAGTACTCTGGACAAACCACCTTGCAAGTAACTTCTTGTTCCACCAAGATAGAAGAGTCTGGAAATCTAAGCACGGACTAGACGGGAAGTGCGAGATGCTCAACTCTGGGAAAACACACTGTGCTGAAAACATCTTTCAACTAGCACCTGATTTCAGTCAGTCACCACCGTTTGAAAACTTAGGCAGGGTCTACGCGGCAAGTGACAAAGAACCTATGAAACGACAAAGCGAAGAAACTCTCTTTCAAGTAACACATCGCTTCACTACATTAGAAGTGGTGGACAATCTATGCGGGTCATGTGCCGACAGAACCGTACGCTCAACTCTGTCGAAGTGCACTTGGCGAAAACCATCTTTCAACTTACATCTTGTATCCCTACGTTAGAAGGGTTTGACAAGCCAGGCAGGGAACAACGAGGAAAGGGACATACACACGACCCTGTGAGAGAATACCGTGGACAAACCATCTCTCAACTAACATCTTGTATCACTAAGTCAAAAATGCGTGAAAAAGCAGGCGGGGCCGATAACGACAGGGCCGTATACTCAATTCTGCCAAACAACAAAGTGAGGAAACCATCCTCCAACTAACATCCTGTTTGACGTAGAAAACTTAGAAAATGTATGCTGGAAACGACGTGGAAGGTGACATATAGCAGCCACTGTGAAAGAATCCTGTGGAGAAAGCGTTTTTCCACTGTCATCATGTGTCACTAAGTTACAAGTGTTTCACTCTTTCAGCTCACACCTTGTTCACTACGTTATAAATGTTGGAAAACCCATGGAGGGCTTATGCGGAAAGTGCCTTGTATGTAACTCTGTGAAAAAAACAGTGTGGCAAAACCGTCGTTAAGAAAGATCTCGTTTCACAAAATTAGAAGAGTTTGAAACCCTATGCGGGGCGTACAGGGAAAGCGCTAGACACTCACCTCAGGGATACAAACACTTGGGGAAACAACCTTTCACTGAACGTCTGGTTACACTAAATTACAAGCGTTGAAAAACACATGCGGGGCCGAAGTGGAGAGTGCCGTACACTCCTTTCCGGGAAAGAACATTGGGAGGAAACCGTCGTTCACGGTCTACCCCGGGTCTCACTAAGTGAAACGTGTTTGGAAACCTATGTGAAGCCTACACGGAAAGTGCCATCACCTTGCGAAAAGCTTGTGGGGCAACGTTGTTTCAACTATCATCTAGTTTCACTAAGTTAAAATGGCTTCACAGCTATGCGGGATCTATGCGGAAAGGGCCATATAGGCAACTCTGAGATAGACCACTGTGTGGAACCCATCCTCCAACTCATCTCTCGCTTCACTAAGTTAGAGGTGTTTGAAAACCACGCGGGGCCTACGCCGAAAGTGTCTCATACTCACCTCGGGACACAAGTCTATCTGGGAAGCATCTTTCTGCTGAGATCTGGTTGCACTCAGTAACAAGTGTTTGAAAACGCACGCAGGGCGTAGCAGGACGGTGCCATACACTCACCTCTGGGAAACTACACTGTGGGGAAGCCGCCTTTCAACTACCGTCTGGGTTCGCTGAGATAGGAGTGTTTGAAAACCTAGGAGAAGCCTAACGGCTAAGTGCCACATACTCAACTGTGGGAAACAACAGTGTGCTGAAACGATCTTTCAGCTAACATCTGGCCTCACGAATTGAAAACGGTTTGAAAACTATTCGGGGTCTAGGCGGAAAGTGCCAGGTACTCAGCTCTGTGACACAAGAGCTTGGGGAACCATCTTCCAACTAACATATTTCACTAAGTTAGAAGTCTTTGAAAACCGGGCGGAGACTACACCAAAAGTGTCATACAGTCACCTCTGTGAGTCACTTTGGGAAGCCATTTTTCCAATAACGTCTCTCTTCACGAGGTTGGAAGTATTTGAACACCCGTGCAGGGCCGGCGTCAAAAGTGCCACATAGTCAACTCTGAAACAACACTGTGGGGTTTCCACGTTTCAATTAACCTCTTCTTGTTCCACTCAGAAGTGTTTGCAAACCTATGCCGGTACTACGCGGGAAGTGCTATAGGCTCAACTCTGTAAAACTCACTGTGGTGAAGCCACAGGCTTCACCCCACAGCCAAAGGGCATCTGGGTTCACTTGTTGGAAGTATGTGAAAACCTATGGGGGCTTATGCGGAAAGTGCCCTATGCTCAAGTGTGTCAAGCAGCTTTTGGGGAGACCACCTTTCAACTAACATCTTGTTTCACCGTGTTAGAAGTGTTTCAAACACTCTCCTAGGAACCATGAGAAAAGTGACGTATACTCGACACAGCCAAATCGTACTGTGGGGAGAAACGGTCTTCCAACTCACATCTGCTGTCGCCAAGTTAAAAGGGTTGGAAAACTTCTGCAGGGCCTATGCGCAAGGGCCGTGTACTCCATTCTGTGAAACGACGCTGTAGGGAAACAATCTTGCGACTAACATCTGGTTTCACTGTGAACTGTCTGAAAACCTACAAAGTGCCATATAGTCAACTGTGTGAAAGAGCACTCTGGGTAAAAGGTCTTGTGACCACCTGATTTAGGACGTTAGAAGCATTTGCAAAACTACGCCGGGATGAATGCAGAAAGTGCCATATACTCAACTCTGTCAAGCTGCACTTTGGCGAAACCATCTTTCAACTAACACCTTGTGTCGCTACCATAGAAACATGTTTGAAAACCTATGGAGGGAATGATGTGGAAAGGGTCATATATACGCAGCTCTGTCCAACCGGGCTTTGGGGAAACCACCTTTCAAGTGACATTTGATTCAACTAAATTGGAAGTGTCTGAAAGCTCCTGTGTGGTCCAGACTGAAAGGGCCTCCCACTCTATGAAAGAACACTGTGGGGAAAACGTCTTTCAACGTTCTCTTTCACTAAGTCAGAAGTGTTGGAAACCCCATGCGGGGATCGATGGGGAAAGTGACCTTGTGAGAGAGTACTGGGAAGAAACCATCTTTCAACTGGCATCTCGTTTCACTGAGAACTGTTTGAAAACATATGCACGGCCTACAAAGTGTACTAGAGTCAACTGTGTGAAAGAACACAGTGGGGAAAAATCATCTTTTAACTAACAGCTCGTTTCGCTCAGTTGGAAGTGTTTGAAGACCTATGTGGGGATCGAGGGGGAAGGTTACATACACCAGCCACTGTGAAAAGAACACTGTGCAGAAACCTTCTTTCAACTGATATCCTGTTTCACCTGGTTAGAAGTGTTTGAAGAACTCCGTGGGGGCTTATGCAGAAAGTGCCATGTACTCTGTCAAGTCCCTGCACGTTGGGACACCCTTTTGTGGAGAAACCGTCCTTCAACCACCATGTTAGAGTTATTATGTTATGTCTGAGTTACGTTCTGTTACAGTTACGTCATGTTATGTTATGTTATGTTATGTTATGTTATGTTTTCATGTTACGTTCTGTTATAGCTATTTGAAAACTTTATGCGGGGTCTATGTATAAAGTGCCATACACTCTGGCAAATAACACTGTGCGGAAACCGTCTTTCAACCAAAATCCTATTTCACTACATTAGAAGTGTTGGAAAACCCACGTGGAGTCGACACCAAAAGTGCCATGTACTCAACCTTGTGAAACAACTGTGTGGTGAAACTATCATCTGCTTCCACTGTTAGAAGTACTTGAAGACCCACGCAGGGCCAACAACGAAAGTGCCGTCTACAAAACTGTATGAAGAAACACTGCGGGGAAACAGCTTGCCACTAAAATCTTATTCCAATCAGATGAAATTGTTTGAAAACCTATGCGGAGCTTATAATGAAAGTGCCGTACACTCATCTCTGTCAAACAACAGCTTATCTGAGAGTTTTATACTCAACTCTATGGAAGAAGACGGTGGGGAAACCTTTCACCTAACATGTGGTTTCTCGAAGCTAGACGTGTGAAAACCAGGTTGCGGCCTAGGCAGAAAGTGCCTTACACTCAAATCTGTGAAAGCAGAGTGTGCGGAACCATCTTTCAACAAACTTTCGGTTTCACTAATTTGGAAGTGATGGAAAACTTATGATCGGTTAACTATGAGACAAGTTGCCATATAGTCAACTCTGTGAAACAACACTCTGGTGTGAACCTCTTTCAACGACCGTCTGATTTCACTAATTTAGAAGGGTTTGAAAACCCACGCAGGCAGCAATGGGGAATGTACGATTACTCAACTCTGTGCCACAACAGTGTGGTGAAACCATCCTTCATAACATCTTGCTTCCCTGCCAGGTGTTGTCACCATTTGCAGGGAATTTTGACGAGAGTGACTTATACTCTATTGTGTAAAAAAATGTGGAAAAATGGTCTTTCAACCGACATCCTCTTTCACGAACGAAGTGTTTGAAAACCCATGCTGGGCTTTTGAGGAAACTGCCTTAGAGCCACTCTGTGGGGAATCCATCTTCCAACTAATCTCTTGCTTCACTCTAATGAAGCATAATGGGGCTCGAAAACCATAATGGGGCTACAGTGCAAGCGCCACTTACTCGACTCTGTGAAACAGCACGGTCGGGAAACAATCTGTCTCTTAATATCAGTTGCAAGTGTTTGAAAACAGATGCGGGGCCTATGCACGAGGATCATGCCATGCCTTCAACGTTGTGAAATAACACTGTGGGGAAACCACCTTTCCACTACCATCTCGTTCCTCTTAGAACGGTTTGAAAACCTATGAGAAGCCTAAAAACTAAGGGCCATACACTCAACTGTGTGAAACAACGACGTGGTGAAAAGATCTTTCAAATAACATCTGGTTTCCATCATTGAGAATTGAAGACTATTGGGGGTTATGCGGAAAGGGTCATATACTCAAATCTGTGACACAACATGTGGGGAAACCATCTTTCAATCAACATCTTGTATAACTAAACTGGAAGCGTTAGAAAACCCATGGGGAGCCTATGCCGAAAGTGCCATATACTCACTCACCTCTGTCAGCCTGCACTTTGCGGAAACCATCTTGAGAGTAATATCCTGTAGCACCAAGTTAGGAAGGAGCGTTTGAAAAACTATGCGGGTAAAAGGCAGGAAGTACAAGATACTGACAACTGTGGAACAACACTGTGAGAAACCGTCTTTCAACTCAATTCTTCTTTCATTTAGGTTAGAAGTGTTTGAAAACCTATGTGCGGCGTATGGGGAAAGTGCCATTCTTTCAACTAATATCTGATTTCGCCCAGGGTGAACTCTTTTGGAAACCTATGCACAGCCTACACGGTAAGTGCCATATACTGAACTCTGTGAAACAACCCTGTGGGGAAACGATCTTTCAACTAACATTTCGTTTCCCTAAGTTAGAAGTGTTTGAAAAGCTCTGCGGGACCTATGCAGAATTGCCCTATACTCCACTCTCAAACTGAACTCTTAGGGAAGCATTTTTCAGCTAACATCTTTATGAAACTACGTGAGGAGCATTGTAAAACCTGTGTGGGGAACGATGTGGAAAGTGACATATACTGTGGGACCCTGTGAGAAAATAGAGTGGACAATCCATCTATCAATTATCTTGGGGCACTAAGTTTGAAGTGTTTGAAAACCTATGCACGGCTTATGGGGAAAGTGCCATATACTCGACTCCCTTCACATATGTGTGTGGGCAAATCCTATGTCATCTAACCTCATGTATCTCTACGACTGAAGGGTTTGCAACCGCAGGCGGGGCCTGCATGAATAAGGCCATATGCACCACTTGGGAAACACCACTGTGGGGAAACCATCCTTCAACTAACATCTTGTTCACTGAGAAGGGTGTGAAACTATGCGGAGCCTTTGCTGAAAGTGCCACGTACAGAACTCGGTGGAAACAACACTGTGGTGAAACGATCTTTCAACGAACATCTCGTTTCAAGCCATAACTCTGTGAAAAAGTTTGCGGGGTATCTGCCGACAGTGCCATATATTCAACTCGGTGAAACTGCACTTTGCAGGAAGGAAGGCTCTTTCAAGTAACATCTGGTATCACGAAGTCAGAAGGGTTTGAAAACCTATGTGGGTAGTGATGAGGAAAGTGACACATACTGGATACTGTGAGAAAATACCGTGGACAATCCATCTTTCAACTAGCTCGTGTCACTAAGTTGGAAGTGTTTGCAAACCTAGGCGCGGCTTATGCAGAAAGTGCCGTATACTCGACGCTTTGAAAAAAAGCACTCTGGACGAAGATTCTTTCATGAGTATGTAGTTTCAGAAAACTAAAGCAGTTTGACAAGCAACGCATGACCTACACGGAAAGTGCCATATACGCAACTCTGTGAAACAACGCTCTGAGGAAATGATCCTTCACCTAACATCTGGTTTCATTAAGTTGTGTTTGAATGCAAATGTTGGCCTAGAAGAATAGAACCATGTACTCAATACCGTGAAACAACAATGTGGTGAAACCATCTTCCGACCACCATCTGCTTTCACTACGTTAGATGTGATTGAAACACCTTACAGGGAGGAACACTTAAAGTGCCGTAAACTCCGCTCTGTCGAACACTGCTGTGGTGAAACATACCTTCAACCAACCTCCGTTTCATCGAGTGACAACGGTTTGAAAAGCTATGCGGGACCCACAGGACAAGTGCCATATACTCAACACTGTGAAACAACACTGTGGAGAAACCCTATTTCAACCAAAACTTCGTTTCACTAAATTAGAAGTCTTTGAAACTCTATGAGCGACAGAGACGGAAAGGGCCATCTATTCAACTCTGTAACCAACAATACTGTGGTGAAAGAAACTTCAACTAACACTTGGTTTCACTGAGAGAACTCTTTGAAGACATAGGCAGGCCTACCCTGTGTCATACATTCATCTCTGTGAATCGACACATGGTGAAACCATCCTTCAGCTAGCATCACGTTTCACCCTGAAGTGTCTGAAAAGTTATGCGCGGGGCTATGCCGACGGTGCCATGCACTCAATTCTGTGAAATTGGACTTTGCGAAAACCACCTTTCAGCGAACATCATGTATCGTTACGTTGGAAGGTTTGAAAACATGCGCAGCTTATAGGAAATGCCAGAGAGTCAACTCTGAAAAACCACTGGTGAGAAACTGTCACCGAACATCTGCTTTCACGTCGTTAAAATAGTTTGAAAACTTAGGCATGACTTACAAGGAAACTGCCATCTACCCAAATCTGTTAAGTAACAATCTGGTGAAGTTGTCTTTCAATTAACATCGATCTGGTTTATATGAGTGGCAACTCTGGAAAACTCTCTGGGGTCAACATGGTAAGTGCGTTTGTAGGCACTGGCTTTGACAACCTATGCAGCTCCTGGCCGGAAAAACCAATACACTTCATTCACTGTGCGAAACAAAACTATGGGGAAATCATCTCGGTACGAACAACTGCTTTCACTACGTTAGAGCTTGTCCAAAACCATGGCGGGCCCTAGGCAAAAAGTGCCATATACGCAATTCTGTCAAACAACACTGGGGAATCCATCTTCCCACTAACCTCTGGTTTCACTAAGTTCCCGGAGTTTGAACAGCCCGGCAGGGAATTGTGCGGAATGTGCCATATACTCAACTCCCTGAAACAACAGTATGCTGAAGCTCTCTTTCACCATTTGGTTTCAGAAACTTAAAGTAATTTCAACACCTAAGCATGACTTCCATGGAACGTGCCATATGCGCAACTGTTGAAACAACACTGTGGTGAAGCCACGTTTCACCTGAAACCTGCTTCCACTAGAGCTACAGATGTTTGAACACACGTGCGGGGCCCAGGCCGATAGTGCCATTTACTACCTTCTGTGAAATATGCTGGGTGAAATATTCCCTCAACTAACATCGGATTTCACCCAGTGAGAACTATTGGAAAACCTACTCAGAGAGTGCAGTAGACGCAACTCTATGAAAGGCCGGGGAGGTTATCGTTCTGTCACCTTGTCGTATGGTGAGAAGGGTTTGAAACGTTATGCGAACTCTATGAGGAAAGTGCCTTGTCCTCAACTTTGTGAAACAGCACTGTGGCGAAGGCGTCGTCCCTCTAGCATCTGATCTCAGAATTGGTGGAAAAGGAACGGCGGGTCTACAGGCAACGTGCCATATATTCCACTCTGTAAAACAGCACTGTGGGGAAGGGAAATCTTTCCCCTAAAGCTTCCTTTCACCAAGCTACAAACGTTGCAATGCACATGTGGGGCCTAGGCAGATAGTGCCATAGGCTGCATTCTCTGAAAATAACTGTGGGTGGAACATTCTTTCAAGTAACATTTGATTTCGCTAAGTGAGAACTCATTGGAACACCTATGCAAGGCCTACAGGACAAGGGTCGTATACTCATCTCTGTGAAACAACAGGGGGAGAAAGCGTCTTTCAAGTAGCATCCCGTTTCACAAGGTTAGAAGTCTTTGAATAGCTACGCGGAGCCTAGGCCAATAGTGCCAACTACTCAAACCTGTCACCCTACAGCCTGCAACAACCAAATTTCCACTACCATCTTCCTTCACGAAGGTAGAAGTGTTTGCAAACCTATGCGGGGAATGATGCGGAAAATGACCTTTAATCGACCCTGTGAGAGACTACTGTGGACAAACCATCTTTCAAGTGACAACTTGTGTCACTAAGGGAGACGCCTTTGAAAACCCTTGCGCGGCTTAGGAGGATAGTGTCATATACACAACTCTGTGAACCAACAGGGTGGAGAAGGAATCTTTCGCCTACCATCTGGTTTCACAAAGTTAAAATGTTTGAAAACCTATGCACGATCTACGTGGCAAGTTCCCTATACTCCACTCTGAAACACTCGGGGGAAATACTCTTTCACCTTAGAGCGTCTTTCACGAAGTGTGCAATGTTTGGATACACACGCGGGGCCTAGGCGGATAGTGTCATATACTCCACTCTGTGAAACAACGTTGCGGTGCAACAATCTTCCAACTGCCATCTGGTTTCACCGAGTGAGAACTCACTGAAAACCTAGGCACGGCTCATAATGTCAAACTGCCCTTTGTGGCAACCATCTTTCCAACTAACAGCTTCCATCCCTACATTAGAAGCGTTTCAAAACCTATGCGGGGAACGATGTGGAAAGTGACCCATAGTCGACGCTGTGAGAGAGTACTCTGGACAAACCACCTTGCAAGTAACTTCTTGTTCCACCAAGATAGAAGAGTCTGGAAATCTAAGCACGGACTAGACGGGAAGTGCGAGATGCTCAACTCTGGGAAAACACACTGTGCTGAAAACATCTTTCAACTAGCACCTGATTTCAGTCAGTCACCACCGTTTGAAAACTTAGGCAGGGTCTACGCGGCAAGTGACAAAGAACCTATGAAACGACAAAGCGAAGAAACTCTCTTTCAAGTAACACATCGCTTCACTACATTAGAAGTGGTGGACAATCTATGCGGGTCATGTGCCGACAGAACCGTACGCTCAACTCTGTCGAAGTGCACTTGGCGAAAACCATCTTTCAACTTACATCTTGTATCCCTACGTTAGAAGGGTTTGACAAGCCAGGCAGGGAACAACGAGGAAAGGGACATACACACGACCCTGTGAGAGAATACCGTGGACAAACCATCTCTCAACTAACATCTTGTATCACTAAGTCAAAAATGCGTGAAAAAGCAGGCGGGGCCGATAACGACAGGGCCGTATACTCAATTCTGCCAAACAACAAAGTGAGGAAACCATCCTCCAACTAACATCCTGTTTGACGTAGAAAACTTAGAAAATGTATGCTGGAAACGACGTGGAAGGTGACATATAGCAGCCACTGTGAAAGAATCCTGTGGAGAAAGCGTTTTTCCACTGTCATCATGTGTCACTAAGTTACAAGTGTTTCACTCTTTCAGCTCACACCTTGTTCACTACGTTATAAATGTTGGAAAACCCATGGAGGGCTTATGCGGAAAGTGCCTTGTATGTAACTCTGTGAAAAAAACAGTGTGGCAAAACCGTCGTTAAGAAAGATCTCGTTTCACAAAATTAGAAGAGTTTGAAACCCTATGCGGGGCGTACAGGGAAAGCGCTAGACACTCACCTCAGGGATACAAACACTTGGGGAAACAACCTTTCACTGAACGTCTGGTTACACTAAATTACAAGCGTTGAAAAACACATGCGGGGCCGAAGTGGAGAGTGCCGTACACTCCTTTCCGGGAAAGAACATTGGGAGGAAACCGTCGTTCACGGTCTACCCCGGGTCTCACTAAGTGAAACGTGTTTGGAAACCTATGTGAAGCCTACACGGAAAGTGCCATCACCTTGCGAAAAGCTTGTGGGGCAACGTTGTTTCAACTATCATCTAGTTTCACTAAGTTAAAATGGCTTCACAGCTATGCGGGATCTATGCGGAAAGGGCCATATAGGCAACTCTGAGATAGACCACTGTGTGGAACCCATCCTCCAACTCATCTCTCGCTTCACTAAGTTAGAGGTGTTTGAAAACCACGCGGGGCCTACGCCGAAAGTGTCTCATACTCACCTCGGGACACAAGTCTATCTGGGAAGCATCTTTCTGCTGAGATCTGGTTGCACTCAGTAACAAGTGTTTGAAAACGCACGCAGGGCGTAGCAGGATGGTGCCATACACTCACCTCTGGGAAACTACACTGTGGGGAAGCCGCCTTTCAACTACCGTCTGGGTTCGCTGAGATAGGAGTGTTTGAAAACCTAGGAGAAGCCTAACGGCTAAGTGCCACATACTCAACTGTGGGAAACAACAGTGTGCTGAAACGATCTTTCAGCTAACATCTGGCCTCACGAATTGAAAACGGTTTGAAAACTATTCGGGGTCTAGGCGGAAAGTGCCGTACACTCATCTCTGTGAAACAACAGCTTATCTGAGAGTTTTATACTCAACTCTATGGAAGAAGACTGTGGGGAAACCTTTCACCTAACATGTGGTTTCTCGAAGCTAGACGTGTGAAAACCAGGTTGCGGCCTATGCAGAAAGTGCCTTACACTCAAATCTGTGAAAGCAGAGTGTGCGGAACCATCTTTCAACAAACTTTCGGTTTCACTAATTTGGAAGTGATGGAAAACTTATGATCGGTTAACTATGAGACAAGTTGCCATATAGTCAACTCTGTGAAACAACACTCTGGTGTGAACCTCTTTCAACGACCGTCTGATTTCACTAATTTAGAAGGGTTTGAAAACCCACGCAGGCAGCAATGGGGAATGTATGATTACTCAACTCTGTGCCACAACAGTGTGGTGAAACCATCCTTCATAACATCTTGCTTCCCTGCCAGGTGTTGTCACCATTTGCAGGGAATTTTGACGAGAGTGACTTATACTCTATTGAGTGAAAAATGTGGAAAAATGGTCTTTCAACCGACATCCTCTTTCACGAACAAAGTGTTTGAAAACCCATGCTGGGCTTTTGAGGAAACTGCCTTAGAGCCCCTCTGTGGGGAATCCATCTTCCAACTAATCTCTTGCTTCACTCTAATGAAGCATAATGGGGCTCGAAAACCATAATGGGGCTACAGTGCAAGCGCCACTTACTCGACTCTGTGAAACAGCACGGTCGGGAAACAATCTGTCTCTTAATATCAGTTGCAAGTGTTTGAAAACAGATGCGGGGCCTATGCACGAGGATCATGCCATGCCTTCAACGTTGTGAAATAACACTGTGGGGAAACCACCTTTCCACTACCATCTCGTTCCTCTTAGAACGGTTTGAAAACCTATGAGAAGCCTAAAAACTAAGGGCCATACACTCAACTGTGTGAAACAACGACGTGGTGAAAAGATCTTTCAAATAACATCTGGTTTCCATCATTGAGAATTGAAGACTATTGGGGGTTATGCGGAAAGGGTCATATACTCAAATCTGTGACACAACATGTGGGGAAACCATCTTTCAATCAACATCTTGTATAACTAAACTGGAAGCGTTAGAAAACCCATGGGGAGCCTATGCCGAAAGTGCCATATACTCACTCACCTCTGTCAGCCTGCACTTTGCGGAAACCATCTTGAGAGTAATATCCTGTAGCACCAAGTTAGGAAGGAGCGTTTGAAAAACTATGCGGGTAAAAGGCAGGAAGTACAAGATACTGACAACTGTGGAACAACACTGTGAGAACCCGTCTTTCAACTCAATTCTTCTTTCATTTAGGTTAGAAGTGTTTGAAAACCTATGCGCGGCGTATGGGGAAAGTGCCTTTCTTTCAACTAATATCTGATTTCGCCCAGGGTGAACTCTTTTGGAAACCTATGCACAGCCTACACGGTAAGTGCCATATACTGAACTCTGTGAAACAACCCTGTGGGGAAACGATCTTTCAACTAACATTTCGTTTCCCTAAGTTAGAAGTGTTTGAAAAGCTCTGCGGGACCTATGCAGAATTGCCCTATACTCCACTCTCAAACTGAACTCTTAGGGAAGCATTTTTCAGCTAACATCTTTATGAAACTACGTGAGGAGCATTGTAAAACCTGTGTGGGGAACGATGTGGAAAGTGACATATACTGTGGGACCCTGTGAGAAAATAGAGTGGACAATCCATCTATCAATTATCTTGGGGCACTAAGTTTGAAGTGTTTGAAAACCTATGCACGGCTTATGGGGAAAGTGCCATATACTCGACTCCCTTCACATATGTGTGTGGGCAAATCCTATGTCATCTAACCTCATGTATCTCTACGACTGAAGGGTTTGCAACCGCAGGCGGGGCCTGCATGAATAAGGCCATATGCACCACTTGGGAAACACCACTGTGGGGAAACCATCCTTCAACTAACATCTTGTTCACTGAGAAGGGTTTGAAACTATGCGGAGCCTTTGCTGAAAGTGCCACGTACAGAACTCGGTGGAAACAACACTGTGGTGAAACGATCTTTCAACGAACATCTCGTTTCAAGCCATAACTCTGTGAAAAAGTTTGCGGGGTATCTGCCGACAGTGCCATATATTCAACTCGGTGAAACTGCACTTTGCAGGAAGGAAGGCTCTTTCAAGTAACATCTGGTATCACGAAGTCAGAAGGGTTTGAAAACCTATGTGGGTAATGATGAGGAAAGTGACACATACTGGATACTGTGAGAAAATACCGTGGACAATCCATCTTTCAACTAGCTCGTGTCACTAAGTTGGAAGTGTTTGCAAACCTAGGCGCGGCTTATGCAGAAAGTGCCGTATACTCGACGCTTTGAAAAAAAGCACTCTGGACGAAGATTCTTTCATGAGTATGTAGTTTCAGAAAACTAAAGCAGTTTGACAAGCAACGCATGACCTACACGGAAAGTGCCATATACGCAACTCTGTGAAACAACGCTCTGAGGAAATGATCCTTCACCTAACATCTGGTTTCATTAAGTTGTGTTTGAATGCAAATGTTGCCCTAGAAGAATAGAACCATGTACTCAATACCGTGAAACAACAATGTGGTGAAACCATCTTCCGACCACCATCTGCTTTCACTACGTTAGATGTGATTGAAACACCTTACAGGGAGGAACACTTAAAGTGCCGTAAACTCCGCTCTGTCGAACACTGCTGTGGTGAAACATACCTTCAACCAACCTCCGTTTCATCGAGTGACAACGGTTTGAAAAGCTATGCGGGACCCACAGGACAAGTGCCATATACTCAACACTGTGAAACAACACTGTGGAGAAACCCTATTTCAACCAAAACTTCGTTTCACTAAATTAGAAGTCTTTGAAACTCTATGAGCGACAGAGACGGAAAGGGCCATCTATTCAACTCTGTAACCAACAATACTGTGGTGAAAGAAACTTCAACTAACACTTGGTTTCACTGAGAGAACTCTTTGAAGACATAGGCAGGCCTACCCTGTGTCATACATTCATCTCTGTGAATCGACACATGGTGAAACCATCCTTCAGCTAGCATCACGTTTCACCCTGAAGTGTCTGAAAAGTTATGCGCGGGGCTATGCCGACGGTGCCATGCACTCAATTCTGTGAAATTGGACTTTGCGAAAACCACCTTTCAGCGAACATCATGTATCGTTACGTTGGAAGGTTTGAAAACATGCGCAGCTTATAGGAAATGCCAGAGAGTCAACTCTGAAAAACCACTGGTGAGAAACTGTCACCGAACATCTGCTTTCACGTCGTTAAAATAGTTTGAAAACTTAGGCATGACTTACAAGGAAACTGCCATCTACCCAAATCTGTTAAGTAACAATCTGGTGAAGTTGTCTTTCAATTAACATCGATCTGGTTTATATGAGTGGCAACTCTGGAAAACTCTCTGGGGTCAACATGGTAAGTGCGTTTGTAGGCACTGGCTTTGACAACCTATGCAGCTCCTGGCCGGAAAAACCAATACACTTCATTCACTGTGCGAAACAAAACTATGGGGAAATCATCTCGGTACGAACAACTGCTTTCACTACGTTAGAGCTTGTCCAAAACCATGGCGGGCCCTAGGCAAAAAGTGCCATATACGCAATTCTGTCAAACAACACTGGGGAATCCATCTTCCCACTAACCTCTGGTTTCACTAAGTTACCGGAGTTTGAACAGCCCGGCAGGGAATTGTGCGGAATGTGCCATATACTCAACTCCCTGAAACAACAGTATGCTGAAGCTCTCTTTCACCATTTGGTTTCAGAAACTTAAAGTAATTTCAACACCTAAGCATGACTTCCATGGAACGTGCCATATGCGCAACTGTTGAAACAACACTGTGGTGAAGCCACGTTTCACCTGAAACCTGCTTCCACTAGAGCTACAGATGTTTGAACACACGTGCGGGGCCCAGGCCGATAGTGCCATTTACTACCTTCTGTGAAATATGCTGGGTGAAACATTCCCTCAACTAACATCGGATTTCACCCAGTGAGAACTATTGGAAAACCTACTCAGAGAGTGCAGTAGACGCAACTCTATGAAAGGCCGGGGAGGTTATCGTTCTGTCACCTTGTCGTATGGTGAGAAGGGTTTGAAACGTTATGCGAACTCTATGAGGAAAGTGCCTTGTCCTCAACTTTGTGAAACAGCACTGTGGCGAAGGCGTCGTCCCTCTAGCATCTGATCTCAGAATTGGTGGAAAAGGAACGGCGGGTCTACAGGCAACGTGCCATATATTCCACTCTGTAAAACAGCACTGTGGGGAAGGGAAATCTTTCCCCTAAAGCTTCCTTTCACCAAGCTACAAACGTTGCAATGCACATGTGGGGCCTAGGCAGATAGTGCCATAGGCTGCATTCTCTGAAAATAACTGTGGGTGGAACATTCTTTCAAGTAACATTTGATTTCGCTAAGTGAGAACTCATTGGAACACCTATGCAAGGCCTACAGGACAAGGGTCGTATACTCATCTCTGTGAAACAACAGGGGGAGAAAGCGTCTTTCAAGTAGCATCCCGTTTCACAAGGTTAGAAGTCTTTGAATAGCTACGCGGAGCCTAGGCCAATAGTGCCAACTACTCAAACCTGTCACCCTACAGCCTGCAACAACCAAATTTCCACTACCATCTTCCTTCACGAAGGTAGAAGGGTTTGCAAACCTATGCGGGGAATGATGCGGAAAATGACCTTTAATCGACCCTGTGAGAGACTACTGTGGACAAACCATCTTTCAAGTGACAACTTGTGTCACTAAGGGAGACGCCTTTGAAAACCCTTGCGCGGCTTAGGAGGATAGTGTCATATACACAACTCTGTGAACCAACAGGGTGGAGAAGGAATCTTTCGCCTACCATCTGGTTTCACAAAGTTAAAATGTTTGAAAACCTATGCACGATCTACGTGGCAAGTTCCCTATACTCCACTCTGAAACACTCGGGGGAAATACTCTTTCACCTTAGAGCGTCTTTCACGAAGTGTGCAATGTTTGGATACACACGCGGGGCCTAGGCGGATAGTGTCATATACTCCACTCTGTGAAACAACGTTGCGGTGCAACAATCTTCCAACTGCCATCTGGTTTCACCGAGTGAGAACTCACTGAAAACCTAGGCACGGCTCATAATGTCAAACTGCCCTTTGTGGCAACCATCTTTCCAACTAACAGCTTCCATCCCTACATTAGAAGCGTTTCAAAACCTATGCGGGGAACGATGTGGAAAGTGACCCATAGTCGACGCTGTGAGAGAGTACTCTGGACAAACCACCTTGCAAGTAACTTCTTGTTCCACCAAGATAGAAGAGTCTGGAAATCTAAGCACGGACTAGACGGGAAGTGCGAGATGCTCAACTCTGGGAAAACACACTGTGCTGAAAACATCTTTCAACTAGCACCTGATTTCAGTCAGTCACCACCGTTTGAAAACTTAGGCAGGGTCTACGCGGCAAGTGACAAAGAACCTATGAAACGACAAAGCGAAGAAACTCTCTTTCAAGTAACACATCGCTTCACTACATTAGAAGTGGTGGACAATCTATGCGGGTCATGTGCCGACAGAACCGTACGCTCAACTCTGTCGAAGTGCACTTGGCGAAAACCATCTTTCAACTTACATCTTGTATCCCTACGTTAGAAGGGTTTGACAAGCCAGGCAGGGAACAACGAGGAAAGGGACATACACACGACCCTGTGAGAGAATACCGTGGACAAACCATCTCTCAACTAACATCTTGTATCACTAAGTCAAAAATGCGTGAAAAAGCAGGCGGGGCCGATAACGACAGGGCCGTATACTCAATTCTGCCAAACAACAAAGTGAGGAAACCATCCTCCAACTAACATCCTGTTTGACGTAGAAAACTTAGAAAATGTATGCTGGAAACGACGTGGAAGGTGACATATAGCAGCCACTGTGAAAGAATCCTGTGGAGAAAGCGTTTTTCCACTGTCATCATGTGTCACTAAGTTACAAGTGTTTCACTCTTTCAGCTCACACCTTGTTCACTACGTTATAAATGTTGGAAAACCCATGGAGGGCTTATGCGGAAAGTGCCTTGTATGTAACTCTGTGAAAAAAACAGTGTGGCAAAACCGTCGTTAAGAAAGATCTCGTTTCACAAAATTAGAAGAGTTTGAAACCCTATGCGGGGCGTACAGGGAAAGCGCTAGACACTCACCTCAGGGATACAAACACTTGGGGAAACAACCTTTCACTGAACGTCTGGTTACACTAAATTACAAGCGTTGAAAAACACATGCGGGGCCGAAGTGGAGAGTGCCGTACACTCCTTTCCGGGAAAGAACATTGGGAGGAAACCGTCGTTCACGGTCTACCCCGGGTCTCACTAAGTGAAACGTGTTTGGAAACCTATGTGAAGCCTACACGGAAAGTGCCATCACCTTGCGAAAAGCTTGTGGGGCAACGTTGTTTCAACTATCATCTAGTTTCACTAAGTTAAAATGGCTTCACAGCTATGCGGGATCTATGCGGAAAGGGCCATATAGGCAACTCTGAGATAGACCACTGTGTGGAACCCATCCTCCAACTCATCTCTCGCTTCACTAAGTTAGAGGTGTTTGAAAACCACGCGGGGCCTACGCCGAAAGTGTCTCATACTCACCTCGGGACACAAGTCTATCTGGGAAGCATCTTTCTGCTGAGATCTGGTTGCACTCAGTAACAAGTGTTTGAAAACGCACGCAGGGCGTAGCAGGACGGTGCCATACACTCACCTCTGGGAAACTACACTGTGGGGAAGCCGCCTTTCAACTACCGTCTGGGTTCGCTGAGATAGGAGTGTTTGAAAACCTAGGAGAAGCCTAACGGCTAAGTGCCACATACTCAACTGTGGGAAACAACAGTGTGCTGAAACGATCTTTCAGCTAACATCTGGCCTCACGAATTGAAAACGGTTTGAAAACTATTCGGGGTCTAGGCGGAAAGTGCCAGGTACTCAGCTCTGTGACACAAGAGCTTGGGGAACCATCTTCCAACTAACATATTTCACTAAGTTAGAAGTCTTTGAAAACCGGGCGGAGACTACACCAAAAGTGTCATACAGTCACCTCTGTGAGTCACTGTGGGGAAGCCATTTTTCCAATAACGTCTCTCTTCACGAGGTTGGAAGTATTTGAACACCCGTGCAGGGCCGGCGTCAAAAGTGCCACATAGTCAACTCTGAAACAACACTGTGGGGTTTCCACGTTTCAATTAACCTCTTCTTGTTCCACTCAGAAGTGTTTGCAAACCTATGCCGGTACTACGCGGGAAGTGCTATAGGCTCAACTCTGTAAAACTCACTGTGGTGAAGCCACAGGCTTCACCCCACAGCCAAAGGGCATCTGGGTTCACTTGTTGGAAGTATGTGAAAACCTATGGGGGCTTATGCGGAAAGTGCCCTATGCTCAAGTGTGTCAAGCAGCTTTTGGGGAGACCACCTTTCAACTAACATCTTGTTTCACCGTGTTAGAAGTGTTTCAAACACTCTCCTAGGAACCATGAGAAAAGTGACGTATACTCGACACAGCCAAATCGTACTGTGGGGAGAAACGGTCTTCCAACTCACATCTGCTGTCGCCAAGTTAAAAGGGTTGGAAAACTTCTGCAGGGCCTATGCGCAAGGGCCGTGTACTCCATTCTGTGAAACGACGCTGTAGGGAAACAATCTTGCGACTAACATCTGGTTTCACTGTGAACTGTCTGAAAACCTACAAAGTGCCATATAGTCAACTGTGTGAAAGAGCACTCTGGGTAAAAGGTCTTGTGACCACCTGATTTAGGACGTTAGAAGCATTTGCAAAACTACGCCGGGATGAATGCAGAAAGTGCCATATACTCAACTCTGTCAAGCTGCACTTTGGCGAAACCATCTTTCAACTAACACCTTGTGTCGCTACCATAGAAACATGTTTGAAAACCTATGGAGGGAATGATGTGGAAAGGGTCATATATACGCAGCTCTGTCCAACCGGGCTTTGGGGAAACCACCTTTCAAGTGACATTTGATTCAACTAAATTGGAAGTGTCTGAAAGCTCCTGTGTGGTCCAGACTGAAAGGGCCTCCCACTCTATGAAAGAACACTGTGGGGAAAACGTCTTTCAACGTTCTCTTTCACTAAGTCAGAAGTGTTGGAAACCCCATGCGGGGATCGATGGGGAAAGTGACGTTGTGAGAGAGTACTGGGAAGAAACCATCTTTCAACTGGCATCTCGTCTCACTGAGAACTGTTTGAAAACATATGCACGGCCTACAAAGTGTACTAGAGTCAACTGTGTGAAAGAACACAGTGGGGAAAAATCATCTTTTAACTAACAGCTCGTTTCGCTCAGTTGGAAGTGTTTGAAGACCTATGTGGGGATCGAGGGGGAAGGTTACATACACCAGCCACTGTGAAAAGAACACTGTGCAGAAACCTTCTTTCAACTGATATCCTGTTTCACCTGGTTAGAAGTGTTTGAAGAACTCCGTGGGGGCTTATGCAGAAAGTGCCATGTACTCTGTCAAGTCCCTGCACGTTGGGACACCCTTTTGTGGAGAAACCGTCCTTCAACCACCATGTTAGAGTTATTATGTTATGTCTGAGTTACGTTCTGTTACAGTTACGTCATGTTATGTTATGTTATGTTATGTTATGTTATGTTTTCATGTTACGTTCTGTTATAGCTATTTGAAAACTTTATGCGGGGTCTATGTATAAAGTGCCATACACTCTGGCAAATAACACTGTGCGGAAACCGTCTTTCAACCAAAATCCTATTTCACTACATTAGAAGTGTTGGAAAACCCATGTGGAGTCGACACCAAAAGTGCCATGTACTCAACCTTGTGAAACAACTGTGTGGTGAAACTATCATCTGCTTCCACTGTTAGAAGTACTTGAAGACCCACGCAGGGCCAACAACGAAAGTGCCGTCTACAAAACTGTATGAAGAAACACTGTGGGGAAACAGCTTGCCACTAAAATCTTATTCCAATCAGATGAAATTGTTTGAAAACCTATGCGGAGCTTATAATGAAAGTGCCGTACACTCATCTCTGTCAAACAACAGCTTATCTGAGAGTTTTATACTCAACTCTATGGAAGAAGACGGTGGGGAAACCTTTCACCTAACATGTGGTTTCTCGAAGCTAGACGTGTGAAAACCAGGTTGCGGCCTATGCAGAAAGTGCCTTACACTCAAATCTGTGAAAGCAGAGTGTGCGGAACCATCTTTCAACAAACTTTCGGTTTCACTAATTTGGAAGTGATGGAAAACTTATGATCGGTTAACTATGAGACAAGTTGCCATATAGTCAACTCTGTGAAACAACACTCTGGTGTGAACCTCTTTCAACGACCGTCTGATTTCACTAATTTAGAAGGGTTTGAAAACCCACGCAGGCAGCAATGGGGAATGTACGATTACTCAACTCTGTGCCACAACAGTGTGGTGAAACCATCCTTCATAACATCTTGCTTCCCTGCCAGGTGTTGTCACCATTTGCAGGGAATTTTGACGAGAGTGACTTATACTCTATTGTGTAAAAAAATGTGGAAAAATGGTCTTTCAACCGACATCCTCTTTCACGAACGAAGTGTTTGAAAACCCATGCTGGGCTTTTGAGGAAACTGCCTTAGAGCCACTCTGTGGGGAATCCATCTTCCAACTAATCTCTTGCTTCACTCTAATGAAGCATAATGGGGCTCGAAAACCATAATGGGGCTACAGTGCAAGCGCCACTTACTCGACTCTGTGAAACAGCACGGTCGGGAAACAATCTGTCTCTTAATATCAGTTGCAAGTGTTTGAAAACAGATGCGGGGCCTATGCACGAGGATCATGCCATGCCTTCAACGTTGTGAAATAACACTGTGGGGAAACCACCTTTCCACTACCATCTCGTTCCTCCTAGAACGGTTTGAAAACCTATGAGAAGCCTAAAAACTAAGGGCCATACACTCAACTGTGTGAAACAACGACGTGGTGAAAAGATCTTTCAAATAACATCTGGTTTCCATCATTGAGAATTGAAGACTATTGGGGGTTATGCGGAAAGGGTCATATACTCAAATCTGTGACACAACATGTGGGGAAACCATCTTTCAATCAACATCTTGTATAACTAAACTGGAAGCGTTAGAAAACCCATGGGGAGCCTATGCCGAAAGTGCCATATACTCACTCACCTCTGTCAGCCTGCACTTTGTGGAAACCATCTTGAGAGTAATATCCTGTAGCACCAAGTTAGGAAGGAGCGTTTGAAAAACTATGCGGGTAAAAGGCAGGAAGTACAAGATACTGACAACTGTGGAACAACACTGTGAGAAACCGTCTTTCAACTCAATTCTTCTTTCATTTAGGTTAGAAGTGTTTGAAAACCTATGCGCGGCGTATGGGGAAAGTGCCATTCTTTCAACTAATATCTGATTTCGCCCAGGGTGAACTCTTTTGGAAACCTATGCACAGCCTACACGGTAAGTGCCATATACTGAACTCTGTGAAACAACCCTGTGGGGAAACGATCTTTCAACTAACATTTCGTTTCCCTAAGTTAGAAGTGTTTGAAAAGCTCTGCGGGACCTATGCAGAATTGCCCTATACTCCACTCTCAAACTGAACTCTTAGGGAAGCATTTTTCAGCTAACATCTTTATGAAACTACGTGAGGAGCATTGTAAAACCTGTGTGGGGAACGATGTGGAAAGTGACATATACTGTGGGACCCTGTGAGAAAATAGAGTGGACAATCCATCTATCAATTATCTTGGGGCACTAAGTTTGAAGTGTTTGAAAACCTATGCACGGCTTATGGGGAAAGTGCCATATACTCGACTCCCTTCACATATGTGTGTGGGCAAATCCTATGTCATCTAACCTCATGTATCTCTACGACTGAAGGGTTTGCAACCGCAGGCGGGGCCTGCATGAATAAGGCCATATGCACCACTTGGGAAACACCACTGTGGGGAAACCATCCTTCAACTAACATCTTGTTCACTGAGAAGGGTTTGAAACTATGCGGAGCCTTTGCTGAAAGTGCCACGTACAGAACTCGGTGGAAACAACACTGTGGTGAAACGATCTTTCAACGAACATCTCGTTTCAAGCCATAACTCTGTGAAAAAGTTTGCGGGGTATCTGCCGACAGTGCCATATATTCAACTCGGTGAAACTGCACTTTGCAGGAAGGAAGGCTCTTTCAAGTAACATCTGGTATCACGAAGTCAGAAGGGTTTGAAAACCTATGTGGGTAATGATGAGGAAAGTGACACATACTGGATACTGTGAGAAAATACCGTGGACAATCCATCTTTCAACTAGCTCGTGTCACTAAGTTGGAAGTGTTTGCAAACCTAGGCGCGGCTTATGCAGAAAGTGCCGTATACTCGACGCTTTGAAAAAAAGCACTCTGGACGAAGATTCTTTCATGAGTATGTAGTTTCAGAAAACTAAAGCAGTTTGACAAGCAACGCATGACCTACACGGAAAGTGCCATATACGCAACTCTGTGAAACAACGCTCTGAGGAAATGATCCTTCACCTAACATCTGGTTTCATTAAGTTGTGTTTGAATGCAAATGTTGGCCTAGAAGAATAGAACCATGTACTCAATACCGTGAAACAACAATGTGGTGAAACCATCTTCCGACCACCATCTGCTTTCACTACGTTAGATGTGATTGAAACACCTTACAGGGAGGAACACTTAAAGTGCCGTAAACTCCACTCTGTCGAACACTGCTGTGGTGAAACATACCTTCAACCAACCTCCGTTTCATCGAGTGACAACGGTTTGAAAAGCTATGCGGGACCCACAGGACAAGTGCCATATACTCAACACTGTGAAACAACACTGTGGAGAAACCCTATTTCAACCAAAACTTCGTTTCACTAAATTAGAAGTCTTTGAAACTCTATGAGCGACAGAGACGGAAAGGGCCATCTATTCAACTCTGTAACCAACAATACTGTGGTGAAAGAAACTTCAACTAACACTTGGTTTCACTGAGAGAACTCTTTGAAGACATAGGCAGGCCTACCCTGTGTCATACATTCATCTCTGTGAATCGACACATGGTGAAACCATCCTTCAGCTAGCATCACGTTTCACCCTGAAGTGTCTGAAAAGTTATGCGCGGGGCTATGCCGACGGTGCCATGCACTCAATTCTGTGAAATTGGACTTTGCGAAAACCACCTTTCAGCGAACATCATGTATCGTTACGTTGGAAGGTTTGAAAACATGCGCAGCTTATAGGAAATGCCAGAGAGTCAACTCTGAAAAACCACTGGTGAGAAACTGTCACCGAACATCTGCTTTCACGTCGTTAAAATAGTTTGAAAACTTAGGCATGACTTACAAGGAAACTGCCATCTACCCAAATCTGTTAAGTAACAATCTGGTGAAGTTGTCTTTCAATTAACATCGATCTGGTTTATATGAGTGGCAACTCTGGAAAACTCTCTGGGGTCAACATGGTAAGTGCGTTTGTAGGCACTGGCTTTGACAACCTATGCAGCTCCTGGCCGGAAAAACCAATACACTTCATTCACTGTGCGAAACAAAACTATGGGGAAATCATCTCGGTACGAACAACTGCTTTCACTACGTTAGAGCTTGTCCAAAACCATGGCGGGCCCTAGGCAAAAAGTGCCATATACGCAATTCTGTCAAACAACACTGGGGAATCCATCTTCCCACTAACCTCTGGTTTCACTAAGTTACCGGAGTTTGAACAGCCCGGCAGGGAATTGTGCGGAATGTGCCATATACTCAACTCCCTGAAACAACAGTATGCTGAAGCTCTCTTTCACCATTTGGTTTCAGAAACTTAAAGTAATTTCAACACCTAAGCATGACTTCCATGGAACGTGCCATATGCGCAACTGTTGAAACAACACTGTGGTGAAGCCACGTTTCACCTGAAACCTGCTTCCACTAGAGCTACAGATGTTTGAACACACGTGCGGGGCCCAGGCCGATAGTGCCATTTACTACCTTCTGTGAAATATGCTGGGTGAAACATTCCCTCAACCAACATCGGATTTCACCCAGTGAGAACTATTGGAAAACCTACTCAGAGAGTGCAGTAGACGCAACTCTATGAAAGGCCGGGGAGGTTATCGTTCTGTCACCTTGTCGTATGGTGAGAAGGGTTTGAAACGTTATGCGAACTCTATGAGGAAAGTGCCTTGTCCTCAACTTTGTGAAACAGCACTGTGGTGAAGGCGTCGTCCCTCTAGCATCTGATCTCAGAATTGGTGGAAAAGGAACGGCGGGTCTACAGGCAACGTGCCATATATTCCACTCTGTAAAACAGCACTGTGGGGAAGGGAAATCTTTCCCCTAAAGCTTCCTTTCACCAAGCTACAAACGTTGCAATGCACATGTGGGGCCTAGGCAGATAGTGCCATAGGCTGCATTCTCTGAAAATAACTGTGGGTGGAACATTCTTTCAAGTAACATTTGATTTCGCTAAGTGAGAACTCATTGGAACACCTATGCAAGGCCTACAGGACAAGGGTCGTATACTCATCTCTGTGAAACAACAGGGGGAGAAAGCGTCTTTCAAGTAGCATCCCGTTTCACAAGGTTAGAAGTCTTTGAATAGCTACGCGGAGCCTAGGCCAATAGTGCCAACTACTCAAACCTGTCACCCTACAGCCTGCAACAACCAAATTTCCACTACCATCTTCCTTCACGAAGGTAGAAGTGTTTGCAAACCTATGCGGGGAATGATGCGGAAAATGACCTTTAATCGACCCTGTGAGAGACTACTGTGGACAAACCATCTTTCAAGTGACAACTTGTGTCACTAAGGGAGACGCCTTTGAAAACCCTTGCGCGGCTTAGGAGGATAGTGTCATATACACAACTCTGTGAACCAACAGGGTGGAGAAGGAATCTTTCGCCTACCATCTGGTTTCACAAAGTTAAAATGTTTGAAAACCTATGCACGATCTACGTGGCAAGTTCCCTATACTCCACTCTGAAACACTCGGGGGAAATACTCTTTCACCTTAGAGCGTCTTTCACGAAGTGTGCAATGTTTGGATACACACGCGGGGCCTAGGCGGATAGTGTCATATACTCCACTCTGTGAAACAACGTTGCGGTGCAACAATCTTCCAACTGCCATCTGGTTTCACCGAGTGAGAACTCACTGAAAACCTAGGCACGGCTCATAATGTCAAACTGCCCTTTGTGGCAACCATCTTTCCAACTAACAGCTTCCATCCCTACATTAGAAGCGTTTCAAAACCTATGCGGGGAACGATGTGGAAAGTGACCCATAGTCGACGCTGTGAGAGAGTACTCTGGACAAACCACCTTGCAAGTAACTTCTTGTTCCACCAAGATAGAAGAGTCTGGAAATCTAAGCACGGACTAGACGGGAAGTGCGAGATGCTCAACTCTGGGAAAACACACTGTGCTGAAAACATCTTTCAACTAGCACCTGATTTCAGTCAGTCACCACCGTTTGAAAACTTAGGCAGGGTCTACGCGGCAAGTGACAAAGAACCTATGAAACGACAAAGCGAAGAAACTCTCTTTCAAGTAACACATCGCTTCACTACATTAGAAGTGGTGGACAATCTATGCGGGTCATGTGCCGACAGAACCGTACGCTCAACTCTGTCGAAGTGCACTTGGCGAAAACCATCTTTCAACTTACATCTTGTATCCCTACGTTAGAAGGGTTTGACAAGCCAGGCAGGGAACAACGAGGAAAGGGACATACACACGACCCTGTGAGAGAATACCGTGGACAAACCATCTCTCAACTAACATCTTGTATCACTAAGTCAAAAATGCGTGAAAAAGCAGGCGGGGCCGATAACGACAGGGCCGTATACTCAATTCTGCCAAACAACAAAGTGAGGAAACCATCCTCCAACTAACATCCTGTTTGACGTAGAAAACTTAGAAAATGTATGCTGGAAACGACGTGGAAGGTGACATATAGCAGCCACTGTGAAAGAATCCTGTGGAGAAAGCGTTTTTCCACTGTCATCATGTGTCACTAAGTTACAAGTGTTTCACTCTTTCAGCTCACACCTTGTTCACTACGTTATAAATGTTGGAAAACCCATGGAGGGCTTATGCGGAAAGTGCCTTGTATGTAACTCTGTGAAAAAAAAACAGTGTGGCAAAACCGTCGTTAAGAAAGATCTCGTTTCACAAAATTAGAAGAGTTTGAAACCCTATGCGGGGCGTACAGGGAAAGCGCTAGACACTCACCTCAGGGATACAAACACTTGGGGAAACAACCTTTCACTGAACGTCTGGTTACACTAAATTACAAGCGTTGAAAAACACATGCGGGGCCGAAGTGGAGAGTGCCGTACACTCCTTTCCGGGAAAGAACATTGGGAGGAAACCGTCGTTCACGGTCTACCCCGGGTCTCACTAAGTGAAACGTGTTTGGAAACCTATGTGAAGCCTACACGGAAAGTGCCATCACCTTGCGAAAAGCTTGTGGGGCAACGTTGTTTCAACTATCATCTAGTTTCACTAAGTTAAAATGGCTTCACAGCTATGCGGGATCTATGCGGAAAGGGCCATATAGGCAACTCTGAGATAGACCACTGTGTGGAACCCATCCTCCAACTCATCTCTCGCTTCACTAAGTTAGAGGTGTTTGAAAACCACGCGGGGCCTACGCCGAAAGTGTCTCATACTCACCTCGGGACACAAGTCTATCTGGGAAGCATCTTTCTGCTGAGATCTGGTTGCACTCAGTAACAAGTGTTTGAAAACGCACGCAGGGCGTAGCAGGACGGTGCCATACACTCACCTCTGGGAAACTACACTGTGGGGAAGCCGCCTTTCAACTACCGTCTGGGTTCGCTGAGATAGGAGTGTTTGAAAACCTAGGAGAAGCCTAACGGCTAAGTGCCACATACTCAACTGTGGGAAACAACAGTGTGCTGAAACGATCTTTCAGCTAACATCTGGCCTCACGAATTGAAAACGGTTTGAAAACTATTCGGGGTCTAGGCGGAAAGTGCCGTACACTCATCTCTGTGAAACAACAGCTTATCTGAGAGTTTTATACTCAACTCTATGGAAGAAGACTGTGGGGAAACCTTTCACCTAACATGTGGTTTCTCGAAGCTAGACGTGTGAAAACCAGGTTGCGGCCTATGCAGAAAGTGCCTTACACTCAAATCTGTGAAAGCAGAGTGTGCGGAACCATCTTTCAACAAACTTTCGGTTTCACTAATTTGGAAGTGATGGAAAACTTATGATCGGTTAACTATGAGACAAGTTGCCATATAGTCAACTCTGTGAAACAACACTCTGGTGTGAACCTCTTTCAACGACCGTCTGATTTCACTAATTTAGAAGGGTTTGAAAACCCACGCAGGCAGCAATGGGGAATGTATGATTACTCAACTCTGTGCCACAACAGTGTGGTGAAACCATCCTTCATAACATCTTGCTTCCCTGCCAGGTGTTGTCACCATTTGCAGGGAATTTTGACGAGAGTGACTTATACTCTATTGTGTGAAAAATGTGGAAAAATGGTCTTTCAACCGACATCCTCTTTCACGAACAAAGTGTTTGAAAACCCATGCTGGGCTTTTGAGGAAACTGCCTTAGAGCCCCTCTGTGGGGAATCCATCTTCCAACTAATCTCTTGCTTCACTCTAATGAAGCATAATGGGGCTCGAAAACCATAATGGGGCTACAGTGCAAGCGCCACTTACTCGACTCTGTGAAACAGCACGGTCGGGAAACAATCTGTCTCTTAATATCAGTTGCAAGTGTTTGAAAACAGATGCGGGGCCTATGCACGAGGATCATGCCATGCCTTCAACGTTGTGAAATAACACTGTGGGGAAACCACCTTTCCACTACCATCTCGTTCCTCTTAGAACGGTTTGAAAACCTATGAGAAGCCTAAAAACTAAGGGCCATACACTCAACTGTGTGAAACAACGACGTGGTGAAAAGATCTTTCAAATAACATCTGGTTTCCATCATTGAGAATTGAAGACTATTGGGGGTTATGCGGAAAGGGTCATATACTCAAATCTGTGACACAACATGTGGGGAAACCATCTTTCAATCAACATCTTGTATAACTAAACTGGAAGCGTTAGAAAACCCATGGGGAGCCTATGCCGAAAGTGCCATATACTCACTCACCTCTGTCAGCCTGCACTTTGCGGAAACCATCTTGAGAGTAATATCCTGTAGCACCAAGTTAGGAAGGAGCGTTTGAAAAACTATGCGGGTAAAAGGCAGGAAGTACAAGATACTGACAACTGTGGAACAACACTGTGAGAACCCGTCTTTCAACTCAATTCTTCTTTCATTTAGGTTAGAAGTGTTTGAAAACCTATGCGCGGCGTATGGGGAAAGTGCCTTTCTTTCAACTAATATCTGATTTCGCCCAGGGTGAACTCTTTTGGAAACCTATGCACAGCCTACACGGTAAGTGCCATATACTGAACTCTGTGAAACAACCCTGTGGGGAAACGATCTTTCAACTAACATTTCGTTTCCCTAAGTTAGAAGTGTTTGAAAAGCTCTGCGGGACCTATGCAGAATTGCCCTATACTCCACTCTCAAACTGAACTCTTAGGGAAGCATTTTTCAGCTAACATCTTTATGAAACTACGTGAGGAGCATTGTAAAACCTGTGTGGGGAACGATGTGGAAAGTGACATATACTGTGGGACCCTGTGAGAAAATAGAGTGGACAATCCATCTATCAATTATCTTGGGGCACTAAGTTTGAAGTGTTTGAAAACCTATGCACGGCTTATGGGGAAAGTGCCATATACTCGACTCCCTTCACATATGTGTGTGGGCAAATCCTATGTCATCTAACCTCATGTATCTCTACGACTGAAGGGTTTGCAACCGCAGGCGGGGCCTGCATGAATAAGGCCATATGCACCACTTGGGAAACACCACTGTGGGGAAACCATCCTTCAACTAACATCTTGTTCACTGAGAAGGGTTTGAAACTATGCGGAGCCTTTGCTGAAAGTGCCACGTACAGAACTCGGTGGAAACAACACTGTGGTGAAACGATCTTTCAACGAACATCTCGTTTCAAGCCATAACTCTGTGAAAAAGTTTGCGGGGTATCTGCCGACAGTGCCATATATTCAACTCGGTGAAACTGCACTTTGCAGGAAGGAAGGCTCTTTCAAGTAACATCTGGTATCACGAAGTCAGAAGGGTTTGAAAACCTATGTGGGTAATGATGAGGAAAGTGACACATACTGGATACTGTGAGAAAATACCGTGGACAATCCATCTTTCAACTAGCTCGTGTCACTAAGTTGGAAGTGTTTGCAAACCTAGGCGCGGCTTATGCAGAAAGTGCCGTATACTCGACGCTTTGAAAAAAAGCACTCTGGACGAAGATTCTTTCATGAGTATGTAGTTTCAGAAAACTAAAGCAGTTTGACAAGCAACGCATGACCTACACGGAAAGTGCCATATACGCAACTCTGTGAAACAACGCTCTGAGGAAATGATCCTTCACCTAACATCTGGTTTCATTAAGTTGTGTTTGAATGCAAATGTTGGCCTAGAAGAATAGAACCATGTACTCAATACCGTGAAACAACAATGTGGTGAAACCATCTTCCGACCACCATCTGCTTTCACTACGTTAGATGTGATTGAAACACCTTACAGGGAGGAACACTTAAAGTGCCGTAAACTCCGCTCTGTCGAACACTGCTGTGGTGAAACATACCTTCAACCAACCTCCGTTTCATCGAGTGACAACGGTTTGAAAAGCTATGCGGGACCCACAGGACAAGTGCCATATACTCAACACTGTGAAACAACACTGTGGAGAAACCCTATTTCAACCAAAACTTCGTTTCACTAAATTAGAAGTCTTTGAAACTCTATGAGCGACAGAGACGGAAAGGGCCATCTATTCAACTCTGTAACCAACAATAATGTGGTGAAAGAAACTTCAACTAACACTTGGTTTCACTGAGAGAACTCTTTGAAGACATAGGCAGGCCTACCCTGTGTCATACATTCATCTCTGTGAATCGACACATGGTGAAACCATCCTTCAGCTAGCATCACGTTTCACCCTGAAGTGTCTGAAAAGTTATGCGCGGGGCTATGCCGACGGTGCCATGCACTCAATTCTGTGAAATTGGACTTTGCGAAAACCACCTTTCAGCGAACATCATGTATCGTTACGTTGGAAGGTTTGAAAACATGCGCAGCTTATAGGAAATGCCAGAGAGTCAACTCTGAAAAACCACTGGTGAGAAACTGTCACCGAACATCTGCTTTCACGTCGTTAAAATAGTTTGAAAACTTAGGCATGACTTACAAGGAAACTGCCATCTACCCAAATCTGTTAAGTAACAATCTGGTGAAGTTGTCTTTCAATTAACATCGATCTGGTTTATATGAGTGGCAACTCTGGAAAACTCTCTGGGGTCAACATGGTAAGTGCGTTTGTAGGCACTGGCTTTGACAACCTATGCAGCTCCTGGCCGGAAAAACCAATACACTTCATTCACTGTGCGAAACAAAACTATGGGGAAATCATCTCGGTACGAACAACTGCTTTCACTACGTTAGAGCTTGTCCAAAACCATGGCGGGCCCTAGGCAAAAAGTGCCATATACGCAATTCTGTCAAACAACACTGGGGAATCCATCTTCCCACTAACCTCTGGTTTCACTAAGTTACCGGAGTTTGAACAGCCCGGCAGGGAATTGTGCGGAATGTGCCATATACTCAACTCCCTGAAACAACAGTATGCTGAAGCTCTCTTTCACCATTTGGTTTCAGAAACTTAAAGTAATTTCAACACCTAAGCATGACTTCCATGGAACGTGCCATATGCGCAACTGTTGAAACAACACTGTGGTGAAGCCACGTTTCACCTGAAACCTGCTTCCACTAGAGCTACAGATGTTTGAACACACGTGCGGGGCCCAGGCCGATAGTGCCATTTACTACCTTCTGTGAAATATGCTGGGTGAAACATTCCCTCAACCAACATCGGATTTCACCCAGTGAGAACTATTGGAAAACCTACTCAGAGAGTGCAGTAGACGCAACTCTATGAAAGGCCGGGGAGGTTATCGTTCTGTCACCTTGTCGTATGGTGAGAAGGGTTTGAAACGTTATGCGAACTCTATGAGGAAAGTGCCTTGTCCTCAACTTTGTGAAACAGCACTGTGGCGAAGGCGTCGTCCCTCTAGCATCTGATCTCAGAATTGGTGGAAAAGGAACGGCGGGTCTACAGGCAACGTGCCATATATTCCACTCTGTAAAACAGCACTGTGGGGAAGGGAAATCTTTCCCCTAAAGCTTCCTTTCACCAAGCTACAAACGTTGCAATGCACATGTGGGGCCTAGGCAGATAGTGCCATAGGCTGCATTCTCTGAAAATAACTGTGGGTGGAACATTCTTTCAAGTAACATTTGATTTCGCTAAGTGAGAACTCATTGGAACACCTATGCAAGGCCTACAGGACAAGGGTCGTATACTCATCTCTGTGAAACAACAGGGGGAGAAAGCGTCTTTCAAGTAGCATCCCGTTTCACAAGGTTAGAAGTCTTTGAATAGCTACGCGGAGCCTAGGCCAATAGTGCCAACTACTCAAACCTGTCACCCTACAGCCTGCAACAACCAAATTTCCACTACCATCTTCCTTCACGAAGGTAGAAGTGTTTGCAAACCTATGCGGGGAATGATGCGGAAAATGACCTTTAATCGACCCTGTGAGAGACTACTGTGGACAAACCATCTTTCAAGTGACAACTTGTGTCACTAAGGGAGACGCCTTTGAAAACCCTTGCGCGGCTTAGGAGGATAGTGTCATATACACAACTCTGTGAACCAACAGGGTGGAGAAGGAATCTTTCGCCTACCATCTGGTTTCACAAAGTTAAAATGTTTGAAAACCTATGCACGATCTACGTGGCAAGTTCCCTATACTCCACTCTGAAACACTCGGGGGAAATACTCTTTCACCTTAGAGCGTCTTTCACGAAGTGTGCAATGTTTGGATACACACGCGGGGCCTAGGCGGATAGTGTCATATACTCCACTCTGTGAAACAACGTTGCGGTGCAACAATCTTCCAACTGCCATCTGGTTTCACCGAGTGAGAACTCACTGAAAACCTAGGCACGGCTCATAATGTCAAACTGCCCTTTGTGGCAACCATCTTTCCAACTAACAGCTTCCATCCCTACATTAGAAGCGTTTCAAAACCTATGCGGGGAACGATGTGGAAAGTGACCCATAGTCGACGCTGTGAGAGAGTACTCTGGACAAACCACCTTGCAAGTAACTTCTTGTTCCACCAAGATAGAAGAGTCTGGAAATCTAAGCACGGACTAGACGGGAAGTGCGAGATGCTCAACTCTGGGAAAACACACTGTGCTGAAAACATCTTTCAACTAGCACCTGATTTCAGTCAGTCACCACCGTTTGAAAACTTAGGCAGGGTCTACGCGGCAAGTGACAAAGAACCTATGAAACGACAAAGCGAAGAAACTCTCTTTCAAGTAACACATCGCTTCACTACATTAGAAGTGGTGGACAATCTATGCGGGTCATGTGCCGACAGAACCGTACGCTCAACTCTGTCGAAGTGCACTTGGCGAAAACCATCTTTCAACTTACATCTTGTATCCCTACGTTAGAAGGGTTTGACAAGCCAGGCAGGGAACAACGAGGAAAGGGACATACACACGACCCTGTGAGAGAATACCGTGGACAAACCATCTCTCAACTAACATCTTGTATCACTAAGTCAAAAATGCGTGAAAAAGCAGGCGGGGCCGATAACGACAGGGCCGTATACTCAATTCTGCCAAACAACAAAGTGAGGAAACCATCCTCCAACTAACATCCTGTTTGACGTAGAAAACTTAGAAAATGTATGCTGGAAACGACGTGGAAGGTGACATATAGCAGCCACTGTGAAAGAATCCTGTGGAGAAAGCGTTTTTCCACTGTCATCATGTGTCACTAAGTTACAAGTGTTTCACTCTTTCAGCTCACACCTTGTTCACTACGTTATAAATGTTGGAAAACCCATGGAGGGCTTATGCGGAAAGTGCCTTGTATGTAACTCTGTGAAAAAAAAACAGTGTGGCAAAACCGTCGTTAAGAAAGATCTCGTTTCACAAAATTAGAAGAGTTTGAAACCCTATGCGGGGCGTACAGGGAAAGCGCTAGACACTCACCTCAGGGATACAAACACTTGGGGAAACAACCTTTCACTGAACGTCTGGTTACACTAAATTACAAGCGTTGAAAAACACATGCGGGGCCGAAGTGGAGAGTGCCGTACACTCCTTTCCGGGAAAGAACATTGGGAGGAAACCGTCGTTCACGGTCTACCCCGGGTCTCACTAAGTGAAACGTGTTTGGAAACCTATGTGAAGCCTACACGGAAAGTGCCATCACCTTGCGAAAAGCTTGTGGGGCAACGTTGTTTCAACTATCATCTAGTTTCACTAAGTTAAAATGGCTTCACAGCTATGCGGGATCTATGCGGAAAGGGCCATATAGGCAACTCTGAGATAGACCACTGTGTGGAACCCATCCTCCAACTCATCTCTCGCTTCACTAAGTTAGAGGTGTTTGAAAACCACGCGGGGCCTACGCCGAAAGTGTCTCATACTCACCTCGGGACACAAGTCTATCTGGGAAGCATCTTTCTGCTGAGATCTGGTTGCACTCAGTAACAAGTGTTTGAAAACGCACGCAGGGCGTAGCAGGACGGTGCCATACACTCACCTCTGGGAAACTACACTGTGGGGAAGCCGCCTTTCAACTACCGTCTGGGTTCGCTGAGATAGGAGTGTTTGAAAACCTAGGAGAAGCCTAACGGCTAAGTGCCACATACTCAACTGTGGGAAACAACAGTGTGCTGAAACGATCTTTCAGCTAACATCTGGCCTCACGAATTGAAAACGGTTTGAAAACTATTCGGGGTCTAGGCGGAAAGTGCCGTACACTCATCTCTGTGAAACAACAGCTTATCTGAGAGTTTTATACTCAACTCTATGGAAGAAGACTGTGGGGAAACCTTTCACCTAACATGTGGTTTCTCGAAGCTAGACGTGTGAAAACCAGGTTGCGGCCTATGCAGAAAGTGCCTTACACTCAAATCTGTGAAAGCAGAGTGTGCGGAACCATCTTTCAACAAACTTTCGGTTTCACTAATTTGGAAGTGATGGAAAACTTATGATCGGTTAACTATGAGACAAGTTGCCATATAGTCAACTCTGTGAAACAACACTCTGGTGTGAACCTCTTTCAACGACCGTCTGATTTCACTAATTTAGAAGGGTTTGAAAACCCACGCAGGCAGCAATGGGGAATGTATGATTACTCAACTCTGTGCCACAACAGTGTGGTGAAACCATCCTTCATAACATCTTGCTTCCCTGCCAGGTGTTGTCACCATTTGCAGGGAATTTTGACGAGAGTGACTTATACTCTATTGTGTGAAAAATGTGGAAAAATGGTCTTTCAACCGACATCCTCTTTCACGAACAAAGTGTTTGAAAACCCATGCTGGGCTTTTGAGGAAACTGCCTTAGAGCCCCTCTGTGGGGAATCCATCTTCCAACTAATCTCTTGCTTCACTCTAATGAAGCATAATGGGGCTCGAAAACCATAATGGGGCTACAGTGCAAGCGCCACTTACTCGACTCTGTGAAACAGCACGGTCGGGAAACAATCTGTCTCTTAATATCAGTTGCAAGTGTTTGAAAACAGATGCGGGGCCTATGCACGAGGATCATGCCATGCCTTCAACGTTGTGAAATAACACTGTGGGGAAACCACCTTTCCACTACCATCTCGTTCCTCTTAGAACGGTTTGAAAACCTATGAGAAGCCTAAAAACTAAGGGCCATACACTCAACTGTGTGAAACAACGACGTGGTGAAAAGATCTTTCAAATAACATCTGGTTTCCATCATTGAGAATTGAAGACTATTGGGGGTTATGCGGAAAGGGTCATATACTCAAATCTGTGACACAACATGTGGGGAAACCATCTTTCAATCAACATCTTGTATAACTAAACTGGAAGCGTTAGAAAACCCATGGGGAGCCTATGCCGAAAGTGCCATATACTCACTCACCTCTGTCAGCCTGCACTTTGCGGAAACCATCTTGAGAGTAATATCCTGTAGCACCAAGTTAGGAAGGAGCGTTTGAAAAACTATGCGGGTAAAAGGCAGGAAGTACAAGATACTGACAACTGTGGAACAACACTGTGAGAACCCGTCTTTCAACTCAATTCTTCTTTCATTTAGGTTAGAAGTGTTTGAAAACCTATGCGCGGCGTATGGGGAAAGTGCCTTTCTTTCAACTAATATCTGATTTCGCCCAGGGTGAACTCTTTTGGAAACCTATGCACAGCCTACACGGTAAGTGCCATATACTGAACTCTGTGAAACAACCCTGTGGGGAAACGATCTTTCAACTAACATTTCGTTTCCCTAAGTTAGAAGTGTTTGAAAAGCTCTGCGGGACCTATGCAGAATTGCCCTATACTCCACTCTCAAACTGAACTCTTAGGGAAGCATTTTTCAGCTAACATCTTTATGAAACTACGTGAGGAGCATTGTAAAACCTGTGTGGGGAACGATGTGGAAAGTGACATATACTGTGGGACCCTGTGAGAAAATAGAGTGGACAATCCATCTATCAATTATCTTGGGGCACTAAGTTTGAAGTGTTTGAAAACCTATGCACGGCTTATGGGGAAAGTGCCATATACTCGACTCCCTTCACATATGTGTGTGGGCAAATCCTATGTCATCTAACCTCATGTATCTCTACGACTGAAGGGTTTGCAACCGCAGGCGGGGCCTGCATGAATAAGGCCATATGCACCACTTGGGAAACACCACTGTGGGGAAACCATCCTTCAACTAACATCTTGTTCACTGAGAAGGGTTTGAAACTATGCGGAGCCTTTGCTGAAAGTGCCACGTACAGAACTCGGTGGAAACAACACTGTGGTGAAACGATCTTTCAACGAACATCTCGTTTCAAGCCATAACTCTGTGAAAAAGTTTGCGGGGTATCTGCCGACAGTGCCATATATTCAACTCGGTGAAACTGCACTTTGCAGGAAGGAAGGCTCTTTCAAGTAACATCTGGTATCACGAAGTCAGAAGGGTTTGAAAACCTATGTGGGTAATGATGAGGAAAGTGACACATACTGGATACTGTGAGAAAATACCGTGGACAATCCATCTTTCAACTAGCTCGTGTCACTAAGTTGGAAGTGTTTGCAAACCTAGGCGCGGCTTATGCAGAAAGTGCCGTATACTCGACGCTTTGAAAAAAAGCACTCTGGACGAAGATTCTTTCATGAGTATGTAGTTTCAGAAAACTAAAGCAGTTTGACAAGCAACGCATGACCTACACGGAAAGTGCCATATACGCAACTCTGTGAAACAACGCTCTGAGGAAATGATCCTTCACCTAACATCTGGTTTCATTAAGTTGTGTTTGAATGCAAATGTTGGCCTAGAAGAATAGAACCATGTACTCAATACCGTGAAACAACAATGTGGTGAAACCATCTTCCGACCACCATCTGCTTTCACTACGTTAGATGTGATTGAAACACCTTACAGGGAGGAACACTTAAAGTGCCGTAAACTCCGCTCTGTCGAACACTGCTGTGGTGAAACATACCTTCAACCAACCTCCGTTTCATCGAGTGACAACGGTTTGAAAAGCTATGCGGGACCCACAGGACAAGTGCCATATACTCAACACTGTGAAACAACACTGTGGAGAAACCCTATTTCAACCAAAACTTCGTTTCACTAAATTAGAAGTCTTTGAAACTCTATGAGCGACAGAGACGGAAAGGGCCATCTATTCAACTCTGTAACCAACAATAATGTGGTGAAAGAAACTTCAACTAACACTTGGTTTCACTGAGAGAACTCTTTGAAGACATAGGCAGGCCTACCCTGTGTCATACATTCATCTCTGTGAATCGACACATGGTGAAACCATCCTTCAGCTAGCATCACGTTTCACCCTGAAGTGTCTGAAAAGTTATGCGCGGGGCTATGCCGACGGTGCCATGCACTCAATTCTGTGAAATTGGACTTTGCGAAAACCACCTTTCAGCGAACATCATGTATCGTTACGTTGGAAGGTTTGAAAACATGCGCAGCTTATAGGAAATGCCAGAGAGTCAACTCTGAAAAACCACTGGTGAGAAACTGTCACCGAACATCTGCTTTCACGTCGTTAAAATAGTTTGAAAACTTAGGCATGACTTACAAGGAAACTGCCATCTACCCAAATCTGTTAAGTAACAATCTGGTGAAGTTGTCTTTCAATTAACATCGATCTGGTTTATATGAGTGGCAACTCTGGAAAACTCTCTGGGGTCAACATGGTAAGTGCGTTTGTAGGCACTGGCTTTGACAACCTATGCAGCTCCTGGCCGGAAAAACCAATACACTTCATTCACTGTGCGAAACAAAACTATGGGGAAATCATCTCGGTACGAACAACTGCTTTCACTACGTTAGAGCTTGTCCAAAACCATGGCGGGCCCTAGGCAAAAAGTGCCATATACGCAATTCTGTCAAACAACACTGGGGAATCCATCTTCCCACTAACCTCTGGTTTCACTAAGTTACCGGAGTTTGAACAGCCCGGCAGGGAATTGTGCGGAATGTGCCATATACTCAACTCCCTGAAACAACAGTATGCTGAAGCTCTCTTTCACCATTTGGTTTCAGAAACTTAAAGTAATTTCAACACCTAAGCATGACTTCCATGGAACGTGCCATATGCGCAACTGTTGAAACAACACTGTGGTGAAGCCACGTTTCACCTGAAACCTGCTTCCACTAGAGCTACAGATGTTTGAACACACGTGCGGGGCCCAGGCCGATAGTGCCATTTACTACCTTCTGTGAAATATGCTGGGTGAAACATTCCCTCAACCAACATCGGATTTCACCCAGTGAGAACTATTGGAAAACCTACTCAGAGAGTGCAGTAGACGCAACTCTATGAAAGGCCGGGGAGGTTATCGTTCTGTCACCTTGTCGTATGGTGAGAAGGGTTTGAAACGTTATGCGAACTCTATGAGGAAAGTGCCTTGTCCTCAACTTTGTGAAACAGCACTGTGGCGAAGGCGTCGTCCCTCTAGCATCTGATCTCAGAATTGGTGGAAAAGGAACGGCGGGTCTACAGGCAACGTGCCATATATTCCACTCTGTAAAACAGCACTGTGGGGAAGGGAAATCTTTCCCCTAAAGCTTCCTTTCACCAAGCTACAAACGTTGCAATGCACATGTGGGGCCTAGGCAGATAGTGCCATAGGCTGCATTCTCTGAAAATAACTGTGGGTGGAACATTCTTTCAAGTAACATTTGATTTCGCTAAGTGAGAACTCATTGGAACACCTATGCAAGGCCTACAGGACAAGGGTCGTATACTCATCTCTGTGAAACAACAGGGGGAGAAAGCGTCTTTCAAGTAGCATCCCGTTTCACAAGGTTAGAAGTCTTTGAATAGCTACGCGGAGCCTAGGCCAATAGTGCCAACTACTCAAACCTGTCACCCTACAGCCTGCAACAACCAAATTTCCACTACCATCTTCCTTCACGAAGGTAGAAGTGTTTGCAAACCTATGCGGGGAATGATGCGGAAAATGACCTTTAATCGACCCTGTGAGAGACTACTGTGGACAAACCATCTTTCAAGTGACAACTTGTGTCACTAAGGGAGACGCCTTTGAAAACCCTTGCGCGGCTTAGGAGGATAGTGTCATATACACAACTCTGTGAACCAACAGGGTGGAGAAGGAATCTTTCGCCTACCATCTGGTTTCACAAAGTTAAAATGTTTGAAAACCTATGCACGATCTACGTGGCAAGTTCCCTATACTCCACTCTGAAACACTCGGGGGAAATACTCTTTCACCTTAGAGCGTCTTTCACGAAGTGTGCAATGTTTGGATACACACGCGGGGCCTAGGCGGATAGTGTCATATACTCCACTCTGTGAAACAACGTTGCGGTGCAACAATCTTCCAACTGCCATCTGGTTTCACCGAGTGAGAACTCACTGAAAACCTAGGCACGGCTCATAATGTCAAACTGCCCTTTGTGGCAACCATCTTTCCAACTAACAGCTTCCATCCCTACATTAGAAGCGTTTCAAAACCTATGCGGGGAACGATGTGGAAAGTGACCCATAGTCGACGCTGTGAGAGAGTACTCTGGACAAACCACCTTGCAAGTAACTTCTTGTTCCACCAAGATAGAAGAGTCTGGAAATCTAAGCACGGACTAGACGGGAAGTGCGAGATGCTCAACTCTGGGAAAACACACTGTGCTGAAAACATCTTTCAACTAGCACCTGATTTCAGTCAGTCACCACCGTTTGAAAACTTAGGCAGGGTCTACGCGGCAAGTGACAAAGAACCTATGAAACGACAAAGCGAAGAAACTCTCTTTCAAGTAACACATCGCTTCACTACATTAGAAGTGGTGGACAATCTATGCGGGTCATGTGCCGACAGAACCGTACGCTCAACTCTGTCGAAGTGCACTTGGCGAAAACCATCTTTCAACTTACATCTTGTATCCCTACGTTAGAAGGGTTTGACAAGCCAGGCAGGGAACAACGAGGAAAGGGACATACACACGACCCTGTGAGAGAATACCGTGGACAAACCATCTCTCAACTAACATCTTGTATCACTAAGTCAAAAATGCGTGAAAAAGCAGGCGGGGCCGATAACGACAGGGCCGTATACTCAATTCTGCCAAACAACAAAGTGAGGAAACCATCCTCCAACTAACATCCTGTTTGACGTAGAAAACTTAGAAAATGTATGCTGGAAACGACGTGGAAGGTGACATATAGCAGCCACTGTGAAAGAATCCTGTGGAGAAAGCGTTTTTCCACTGTCATCATGTGTCACTAAGTTACAAGTGTTTCACTCTTTCAGCTCACACCTTGTTCACTACGTTATAAATGTTGGAAAACCCATGGAGGGCTTATGCGGAAAGTGCCTTGTATGTAACTCTGTGAAAAAAAAACAGTGTGGCAAAACCGTCGTTAAGAAAGATCTCGTTTCACAAAATTAGAAGAGTTTGAAACCCTATGCGGGGCGTACAGGGAAAGCGCTAGACACTCACCTCAGGGATACAAACACTTGGGGAAACAACCTTTCACTGAACGTCTGGTTACACTAAATTACAAGCGTTGAAAAACACATGCGGGGCCGAAGTGGAGAGTGCCGTACACTCCTTTCCGGGAAAGAACATTGGGAGGAAACCGTCGTTCACGGTCTACCCCGGGTCTCACTAAGTGAAACGTGTTTGGAAACCTATGTGAAGCCTACACGGAAAGTGCCATCACCTTGCGAAAAGCTTGTGGGGCAACGTTGTTTCAACTATCATCTAGTTTCACTAAGTTAAAATGGCTTCACAGCTATGCGGGATCTATGCGGAAAGGGCCATATAGGCAACTCTGAGATAGACCACTGTGTGGAACCCATCCTCCAACTCATCTCTCGCTTCACTAAGTTAGAGGTGTTTGAAAACCACGCGGGGCCTACGCCGAAAGTGTCTCATACTCACCTCGGGACACAAGTCTATCTGGGAAGCATCTTTCTGCTGAGATCTGGTTGCACTCAGTAACAAGTGTTTGAAAACGCACGCAGGGCGTAGCAGGACGGTGCCATACACTCACCTCTGGGAAACTACACTGTGGGGAAGCCGCCTTTCAACTACCGTCTGGGTTCGCTGAGATAGGAGTGTTTGAAAACCTAGGAGAAGCCTAACGGCTAAGTGCCACATACTCAACTGTGGGAAACAACAGTGTGCTGAAACGATCTTTCAGCTAACATCTGGCCTCACGAATTGAAAACGGTTTGAAAACTATTCGGGGTCTAGGCGGAAAGTGCCGTACACTCATCTCTGTGAAACAACAGCTTATCTGAGAGTTTTATACTCAACTCTATGGAAGAAGACTGTGGGGAAACCTTTCACCTAACATGTGGTTTCTCGAAGCTAGACGTGTGAAAACCAGGTTGCGGCCTATGCAGAAAGTGCCTTACACTCAAATCTGTGAAAGCAGAGTGTGCGGAACCATCTTTCAACAAACTTTCGGTTTCACTAATTTGGAAGTGATGGAAAACTTATGATCGGTTAACTATGAGACAAGTTGCCATATAGTCAACTCTGTGAAACAACACTCTGGTGTGAACCTCTTTCAACGACCGTCTGATTTCACTAATTTAGAAGGGTTTGAAAACCCACGCAGGCAGCAATGGGGAATGTATGATTACTCAACTCTGTGCCACAACAGTGTGGTGAAACCATCCTTCATAACATCTTGCTTCCCTGCCAGGTGTTGTCACCATTTGCAGGGAATTTTGACGAGAGTGACTTATACTCTATTGTGTGAAAAATGTGGAAAAATGGTCTTTCAACCGACATCCTCTTTCACGAACAAAGTGTTTGAAAACCCATGCTGGGCTTTTGAGGAAACTGCCTTAGAGCCCCTCTGTGGGGAATCCATCTTCCAACTAATCTCTTGCTTCACTCTAATGAAGCATAATGGGGCTCGAAAACCATAATGGGGCTACAGTGCAAGCGCCACTTACTCGACTCTGTGAAACAGCACGGTCGGGAAACAATCTGTCTCTTAATATCAGTTGCAAGTGTTTGAAAACAGATGCGGGGCCTATGCACGAGGATCATGCCATGCCTTCAACGTTGTGAAATAACACTGTGGGGAAACCACCTTTCCACTACCATCTCGTTCCTCTTAGAACGGTTTGAAAACCTATGAGAAGCCTAAAAACTAAGGGCCATACACTCAACTGTGTGAAACAACGACGTGGTGAAAAGATCTTTCAAATAACATCTGGTTTCCATCATTGAGAATTGAAGACTATTGGGGGTTATGCGGAAAGGGTCATATACTCAAATCTGTGACACAACATGTGGGGAAACCATCTTTCAATCAACATCTTGTATAACTAAACTGGAAGCGTTAGAAAACCCATGGGGAGCCTATGCCGAAAGTGCCATATACTCACTCACCTCTGTCAGCCTGCACTTTGCGGAAACCATCTTGAGAGTAATATCCTGTAGCACCAAGTTAGGAAGGAGCGTTTGAAAAACTATGCGGGTAAAAGGCAGGAAGTACAAGATACTGACAACTGTGGAACAACACTGTGAGAACCCGTCTTTCAACTCAATTCTTCTTTCATTTAGGTTAGAAGTGTTTGAAAACCTATGCGCGGCGTATGGGGAAAGTGCCTTTCTTTCAACTAATATCTGATTTCGCCCAGGGTGAACTCTTTTGGAAACCTATGCACAGCCTACACGGTAAGTGCCATATACTGAACTCTGTGAAACAACCCTGTGGGGAAACGATCTTTCAACTAACATTTCGTTTCCCTAAGTTAGAAGTGTTTGAAAAGCTCTGCGGGACCTATGCAGAATTGCCCTATACTCCACTCTCAAACTGAACTCTTAGGGAAGCATTTTTCAGCTAACATCTTTATGAAACTACGTGAGGAGCATTGTAAAACCTGTGTGGGGAACGATGTGGAAAGTGACATATACTGTGGGACCCTGTGAGAAAATAGAGTGGACAATCCATCTATCAATTATCTTGGGGCACTAAGTTTGAAGTGTTTGAAAACCTATGCACGGCTTATGGGGAAAGTGCCATATACTCGACTCCCTTCACATATGTGTGTGGGCAAATCCTATGTCATCTAACCTCATGTATCTCTACGACTGAAGGGTTTGCAACCGCAGGCGGGGCCTGCATGAATAAGGCCATATGCACCACTTGGGAAACACCACTGTGGGGAAACCATCCTTCAACTAACATCTTGTTCACTGAGAAGGGTTTGAAACTATGCGGAGCCTTTGCTGAAAGTGCCACGTACAGAACTCGGTGGAAACAACACTGTGGTGAAACGATCTTTCAACGAACATCTCGTTTCAAGCCATAACTCTGTGAAAAAGTTTGCGGGGTATCTGCCGACAGTGCCATATATTCAACTCGGTGAAACTGCACTTTGCAGGAAGGAAGGCTCTTTCAAGTAACATCTGGTATCACGAAGTCAGAAGGGTTTGAAAACCTATGTGGGTAATGATGAGGAAAGTGACACATACTGGATACTGTGAGAAAATACCGTGGACAATCCATCTTTCAACTAGCTCGTGTCACTAAGTTGGAAGTGTTTGCAAACCTAGGCGCGGCTTATGCAGAAAGTGCCGTATACTCGACGCTTTGAAAAAAAGCACTCTGGACGAAGATTCTTTCATGAGTATGTAGTTTCAGAAAACTAAAGCAGTTTGACAAGCAACGCATGACCTACACGGAAAGTGCCATATACGCAACTCTGTGAAACAACGCTCTGAGGAAATGATCCTTCACCTAACATCTGGTTTCATTAAGTTGTGTTTGAATGCAAATGTTGGCCTAGAAGAATAGAACCATGTACTCAATACCGTGAAACAACAATGTGGTGAAACCATCTTCCGACCACCATCTGCTTTCACTACGTTAGATGTGATTGAAACACCTTACAGGGAGGAACACTTAAAGTGCCGTAAACTCCGCTCTGTCGAACACTGCTGTGGTGAAACATACCTTCAACCAACCTCCGTTTCATCGAGTGACAACGGTTTGAAAAGCTATGCGGGACCCACAGGACAAGTGCCATATACTCAACACTGTGAAACAACACTGTGGAGAAACCCTATTTCAACCAAAACTTCGTTTCACTAAATTAGAAGTCTTTGAAACTCTATGAGCGACAGAGACGGAAAGGGCCATCTATTCAACTCTGTAACCAACAATAATGTGGTGAAAGAAACTTCAACTAACACTTGGTTTCACTGAGAGAACTCTTTGAAGACATAGGCAGGCCTACCCTGTGTCATACATTCATCTCTGTGAATCGACACATGGTGAAACCATCCTTCAGCTAGCATCACGTTTCACCCTGAAGTGTCTGAAAAGTTATGCGCGGGGCTATGCCGACGGTGCCATGCACTCAATTCTGTGAAATTGGACTTTGCGAAAACCACCTTTCAGCGAACATCATGTATCGTTACGTTGGAAGGTTTGAAAACATGCGCAGCTTATAGGAAATGCCAGAGAGTCAACTCTGAAAAACCACTGGTGAGAAACTGTCACCGAACATCTGCTTTCACGTCGTTAAAATAGTTTGAAAACTTAGGCATGACTTACAAGGAAACTGCCATCTACCCAAATCTGTTAAGTAACAATCTGGTGAAGTTGTCTTTCAATTAACATCGATCTGGTTTATATGAGTGGCAACTCTGGAAAACTCTCTGGGGTCAACATGGTAAGTGCGTTTGTAGGCACTGGCTTTGACAACCTATGCAGCTCCTGGCCGGAAAAACCAATACACTTCATTCACTGTGCGAAACAAAACTATGGGGAAATCATCTCGGTACGAACAACTGCTTTCACTACGTTAGAGCTTGTCCAAAACCATGGCGGGCCCTAGGCAAAAAGTGCCATATACGCAATTCTGTCAAACAACACTGGGGAATCCATCTTCCCACTAACCTCTGGTTTCACTAAGTTACCGGAGTTTGAACAGCCCGGCAGGGAATTGTGCGGAATGTGCCATATACTCAACTCCCTGAAACAACAGTATGCTGAAGCTCTCTTTCACCATTTGGTTTCAGAAACTTAAAGTAATTTCAACACCTAAGCATGACTTCCATGGAACGTGCCATATGCGCAACTGTTGAAACAACACTGTGGTGAAGCCACGTTTCACCTGAAACCTGCTTCCACTAGAGCTACAGATGTTTGAACACACGTGCGGGGCCCAGGCCGATAGTGCCATTTACTACCTTCTGTGAAATATGCTGGGTGAAACATTCCCTCAACCAACATCGGATTTCACCCAGTGAGAACTATTGGAAAACCTACTCAGAGAGTGCAGTAGACGCAACTCTATGAAAGGCCGGGGAGGTTATCGTTCTGTCACCTTGTCGTATGGTGAGAAGGGTTTGAAACGTTATGCGAACTCTATGAGGAAAGTGCCTTGTCCTCAACTTTGTGAAACAGCACTGTGGCGAAGGCGTCGTCCCTCTAGCATCTGATCTCAGAATTGGTGGAAAAGGAACGGCGGGTCTACAGGCAACGTGCCATATATTCCACTCTGTAAAACAGCACTGTGGGGAAGGGAAATCTTTCCCCTAAAGCTTCCTTTCACCAAGCTACAAACGTTGCAATGCACATGTGGGGCCTAGGCAGATAGTGCCATAGGCTGCATTCTCTGAAAATAACTGTGGGTGGAACATTCTTTCAAGTAACATTTGATTTCGCTAAGTGAGAACTCATTGGAACACCTATGCAAGGCCTACAGGACAAGGGTCGTATACTCATCTCTGTGAAACAACAGGGGGAGAAAGCGTCTTTCAAGTAGCATCCCGTTTCACAAGGTTAGAAGTCTTTGAATAGCTACGCGGAGCCTAGGCCAATAGTGCCAACTACTCAAACCTGTCACCCTACAGCCTGCAACAACCAAATTTCCACTACCATCTTCCTTCACGAAGGTAGAAGTGTTTGCAAACCTATGCGGGGAATGATGCGGAAAATGACCTTTAATCGACCCTGTGAGAGACTACTGTGGACAAACCATCTTTCAAGTGACAACTTGTGTCACTAAGGGAGACGCCTTTGAAAACCCTTGCGCGGCTTAGGAGGATAGTGTCATATACACAACTCTGTGAACCAACAGGGTGGAGAAGGAATCTTTCGCCTACCATCTGGTTTCACAAAGTTAAAATGTTTGAAAACCTATGCACGATCTACGTGGCAAGTTCCCTATACTCCACTCTGAAACACTCGGGGGAAATACTCTTTCACCTTAGAGCGTCTTTCACGAAGTGTGCAATGTTTGGATACACACGCGGGGCCTAGGCGGATAGTGTCATATACTCCACTCTGTGAAACAACGTTGCGGTGCAACAATCTTCCAACTGCCATCTGGTTTCACCGAGTGAGAACTCACTGAAAACCTAGGCACGGCTCATAATGTCAAACTGCCCTTTGTGGCAACCATCTTTCCAACTAACAGCTTCCATCCCTACATTAGAAGCGTTTCAAAACCTATGCGGGGAACGATGTGGAAAGTGACCCATAGTCGACGCTGTGAGAGAGTACTCTGGACAAACCACCTTGCAAGTAACTTCTTGTTCCACCAAGATAGAAGAGTCTGGAAATCTAAGCACGGACTAGACGGGAAGTGCGAGATGCTCAACTCTGGGAAAACACACTGTGCTGAAAACATCTTTCAACTAGCACCTGATTTCAGTCAGTCACCACCGTTTGAAAACTTAGGCAGGGTCTACGCGGCAAGTGACAAAGAACCTATGAAACGACAAAGCGAAGAAACTCTCTTTCAAGTAACACATCGCTTCACTACATTAGAAGTGGTGGACAATCTATGCGGGTCATGTGCCGACAGAACCGTACGCTCAACTCTGTCGAAGTGCACTTGGCGAAAACCATCTTTCAACTTACATCTTGTATCCCTACGTTAGAAGGGTTTGACAAGCCAGGCAGGGAACAACGAGGAAAGGGACATACACACGACCCTGTGAGAGAATACCGTGGACAAACCATCTCTCAACTAACATCTTGTATCACTAAGTCAAAAATGCGTGAAAAAGCAGGCGGGGCCGATAACGACAGGGCCGTATACTCAATTCTGCCAAACAACAAAGTGAGGAAACCATCCTCCAACTAACATCCTGTTTGACGTAGAAAACTTAGAAAATGTATGCTGGAAACGACGTGGAAGGTGACATATAGCAGCCACTGTGAAAGAATCCTGTGGAGAAAGCGTTTTTCCACTGTCATCATGTGTCACTAAGTTACAAGTGTTTCACTCTTTCAGCTCACACCTTGTTCACTACGTTATAAATGTTGGAAAACCCATGGAGGGCTTATGCGGAAAGTGCCTTGTATGTAACTCTGTGAAAAAAAAACAGTGTGGCAAAACCGTCGTTAAGAAAGATCTCGTTTCACAAAATTAGAAGAGTTTGAAACCCTATGCGGGGCGTACAGGGAAAGCGCTAGACACTCACCTCAGGGATACAAACACTTGGGGAAACAACCTTTCACTGAACGTCTGGTTACACTAAATTACAAGCGTTGAAAAACACATGCGGGGCCGAAGTGGAGAGTGCCGTACACTCCTTTCCGGGAAAGAACATTGGGAGGAAACCGTCGTTCACGGTCTACCCCGGGTCTCACTAAGTGAAACGTGTTTGGAAACCTATGTGAAGCCTACACGGAAAGTGCCATCACCTTGCGAAAAGCTTGTGGGGCAACGTTGTTTCAACTATCATCTAGTTTCACTAAGTTAAAATGGCTTCACAGCTATGCGGGATCTATGCGGAAAGGGCCATATAGGCAACTCTGAGATAGACCACTGTGTGGAACCCATCCTCCAACTCATCTCTCGCTTCACTAAGTTAGAGGTGTTTGAAAACCACGCGGGGCCTACGCCGAAAGTGTCTCATACTCACCTCGGGACACAAGTCTATCTGGGAAGCATCTTTCTGCTGAGATCTGGTTGCACTCAGTAACAAGTGTTTGAAAACGCACGCAGGGCGTAGCAGGACGGTGCCATACACTCACCTCTGGGAAACTACACTGTGGGGAAGCCGCCTTTCAACTACCGTCTGGGTTCGCTGAGATAGGAGTGTTTGAAAACCTAGGAGAAGCCTAACGGCTAAGTGCCACATACTCAACTGTGGGAAACAACAGTGTGCTGAAACGATCTTTCAGCTAACATCTGGCCTCACGAATTGAAAACGGTTTGAAAACTATTCGGGGTCTAGGCGGAAAGTGCCGTACACTCATCTCTGTGAAACAACAGCTTATCTGAGAGTTTTATACTCAACTCTATGGAAGAAGACTGTGGGGAAACCTTTCACCTAACATGTGGTTTCTCGAAGCTAGACGTGTGAAAACCAGGTTGCGGCCTATGCAGAAAGTGCCTTACACTCAAATCTGTGAAAGCAGAGTGTGCGGAACCATCTTTCAACAAACTTTCGGTTTCACTAATTTGGAAGTGATGGAAAACTTATGATCGGTTAACTATGAGACAAGTTGCCATATAGTCAACTCTGTGAAACAACACTCTGGTGTGAACCTCTTTCAACGACCGTCTGATTTCACTAATTTAGAAGGGTTTGAAAACCCACGCAGGCAGCAATGGGGAATGTATGATTACTCAACTCTGTGCCACAACAGTGTGGTGAAACCATCCTTCATAACATCTTGCTTCCCTGCCAGGTGTTGTCACCATTTGCAGGGAATTTTGACGAGAGTGACTTATACTCTATTGTGTGAAAAATGTGGAAAAATGGTCTTTCAACCGACATCCTCTTTCACGAACAAAGTGTTTGAAAACCCATGCTGGGCTTTTGAGGAAACTGCCTTAGAGCCCCTCTGTGGGGAATCCATCTTCCAACTAATCTCTTGCTTCACTCTAATGAAGCATAATGGGGCTCGAAAACCATAATGGGGCTACAGTGCAAGCGCCACTTACTCGACTCTGTGAAACAGCACGGTCGGGAAACAATCTGTCTCTTAATATCAGTTGCAAGTGTTTGAAAACAGATGCGGGGCCTATGCACGAGGATCATGCCATGCCTTCAACGTTGTGAAATAACACTGTGGGGAAACCACCTTTCCACTACCATCTCGTTCCTCTTAGAACGGTTTGAAAACCTATGAGAAGCCTAAAAACTAAGGGCCATACACTCAACTGTGTGAAACAACGACGTGGTGAAAAGATCTTTCAAATAACATCTGGTTTCCATCATTGAGAATTGAAGACTATTGGGGGTTATGCGGAAAGGGTCATATACTCAAATCTGTGACACAACATGTGGGGAAACCATCTTTCAATCAACATCTTGTATAACTAAACTGGAAGCGTTAGAAAACCCATGGGGAGCCTATGCCGAAAGTGCCATATACTCACTCACCTCTGTCAGCCTGCACTTTGCGGAAACCATCTTGAGAGTAATATCCTGTAGCACCAAGTTAGGAAGGAGCGTTTGAAAAACTATGCGGGTAAAAGGCAGGAAGTACAAGATACTGACAACTGTGGAACAACACTGTGAGAACCCGTCTTTCAACTCAATTCTTCTTTCATTTAGGTTAGAAGTGTTTGAAAACCTATGCGCGGCGTATGGGGAAAGTGCCTTTCTTTCAACTAATATCTGATTTCGCCCAGGGTGAACTCTTTTGGAAACCTATGCACAGCCTACACGGTAAGTGCCATATACTGAACTCTGTGAAACAACCCTGTGGGGAAACGATCTTTCAACTAACATTTCGTTTCCCTAAGTTAGAAGTGTTTGAAAAGCTCTGCGGGACCTATGCAGAATTGCCCTATACTCCACTCTCAAACTGAACTCTTAGGGAAGCATTTTTCAGCTAACATCTTTATGAAACTACGTGAGGAGCATTGTAAAACCTGTGTGGGGAACGATGTGGAAAGTGACATATACTGTGGGACCCTGTGAGAAAATAGAGTGGACAATCCATCTATCAATTATCTTGGGGCACTAAGTTTGAAGTGTTTGAAAACCTATGCACGGCTTATGGGGAAAGTGCCATATACTCGACTCCCTTCACATATGTGTGTGGGCAAATCCTATGTCATCTAACCTCATGTATCTCTACGACTGAAGGGTTTGCAACCGCAGGCGGGGCCTGCATGAATAAGGCCATATGCACCACTTGGGAAACACCACTGTGGGGAAACCATCCTTCAACTAACATCTTGTTCACTGAGAAGGGTTTGAAACTATGCGGAGCCTTTGCTGAAAGTGCCACGTACAGAACTCGGTGGAAACAACACTGTGGTGAAACGATCTTTCAACGAACATCTCGTTTCAAGCCATAACTCTGTGAAAAAGTTTGCGGGGTATCTGCCGACAGTGCCATATATTCAACTCGGTGAAACTGCACTTTGCAGGAAGGAAGGCTCTTTCAAGTAACATCTGGTATCACGAAGTCAGAAGGGTTTGAAAACCTATGTGGGTAATGATGAGGAAAGTGACACATACTGGATACTGTGAGAAAATACCGTGGACAATCCATCTTTCAACTAGCTCGTGTCACTAAGTTGGAAGTGTTTGCAAACCTAGGCGCGGCTTATGCAGAAAGTGCCGTATACTCGACGCTTTGAAAAAAAGCACTCTGGACGAAGATTCTTTCATGAGTATGTAGTTTCAGAAAACTAAAGCAGTTTGACAAGCAACGCATGACCTACACGGAAAGTGCCATATACGCAACTCTGTGAAACAACGCTCTGAGGAAATGATCCTTCACCTAACATCTGGTTTCATTAAGTTGTGTTTGAATGCAAATGTTGGCCTAGAAGAATAGAACCATGTACTCAATACCGTGAAACAACAATGTGGTGAAACCATCTTCCGACCACCATCTGCTTTCACTACGTTAGATGTGATTGAAACACCTTACAGGGAGGAACACTTAAAGTGCCGTAAACTCCGCTCTGTCGAACACTGCTGTGGTGAAACATACCTTCAACCAACCTCCGTTTCATCGAGTGACAACGGTTTGAAAAGCTATGCGGGACCCACAGGACAAGTGCCATATACTCAACACTGTGAAACAACACTGTGGAGAAACCCTATTTCAACCAAAACTTCGTTTCACTAAATTAGAAGTCTTTGAAACTCTATGAGCGACAGAGACGGAAAGGGCCATCTATTCAACTCTGTAACCAACAATAATGTGGTGAAAGAAACTTCAACTAACACTTGGTTTCACTGAGAGAACTCTTTGAAGACATAGGCAGGCCTACCCTGTGTCATACATTCATCTCTGTGAATCGACACATGGTGAAACCATCCTTCAGCTAGCATCACGTTTCACCCTGAAGTGTCTGAAAAGTTATGCGCGGGGCTATGCCGACGGTGCCATGCACTCAATTCTGTGAAATTGGACTTTGCGAAAACCACCTTTCAGCGAACATCATGTATCGTTACGTTGGAAGGTTTGAAAACATGCGCAGCTTATAGGAAATGCCAGAGAGTCAACTCTGAAAAACCACTGGTGAGAAACTGTCACCGAACATCTGCTTTCACGTCGTTAAAATAGTTTGAAAACTTAGGCATGACTTACAAGGAAACTGCCATCTACCCAAATCTGTTAAGTAACAATCTGGTGAAGTTGTCTTTCAATTAACATCGATCTGGTTTATATGAGTGGCAACTCTGGAAAACTCTCTGGGGTCAACATGGTAAGTGCGTTTGTAGGCACTGGCTTTGACAACCTATGCAGCTCCTGGCCGGAAAAACCAATACACTTCATTCACTGTGCGAAACAAAACTATGGGGAAATCATCTCGGTACGAACAACTGCTTTCACTACGTTAGAGCTTGTCCAAAACCATGGCGGGCCCTAGGCAAAAAGTGCCATATACGCAATTCTGTCAAACAACACTGGGGAATCCATCTTCCCACTAACCTCTGGTTTCACTAAGTTACCGGAGTTTGAACAGCCCGGCAGGGAATTGTGCGGAATGTGCCATATACTCAACTCCCTGAAACAACAGTATGCTGAAGCTCTCTTTCACCATTTGGTTTCAGAAACTTAAAGTAATTTCAACACCTAAGCATGACTTCCATGGAACGTGCCATATGCGCAACTGTTGAAACAACACTGTGGTGAAGCCACGTTTCACCTGAAACCTGCTTCCACTAGAGCTACAGATGTTTGAACACACGTGCGGGGCCCAGGCCGATAGTGCCATTTACTACCTTCTGTGAAATATGCTGGGTGAAACATTCCCTCAACCAACATCGGATTTCACCCAGTGAGAACTATTGGAAAACCTACTCAGAGAGTGCAGTAGACGCAACTCTATGAAAGGCCGGGGAGGTTATCGTTCTGTCACCTTGTCGTATGGTGAGAAGGGTTTGAAACGTTATGCGAACTCTATGAGGAAAGTGCCTTGTCCTCAACTTTGTGAAACAGCACTGTGGCGAAGGCGTCGTCCCTCTAGCATCTGATCTCAGAATTGGTGGAAAAGGAACGGCGGGTCTACAGGCAACGTGCCATATATTCCACTCTGTAAAACAGCACTGTGGGGAAGGGAAATCTTTCCCCTAAAGCTTCCTTTCACCAAGCTACAAACGTTGCAATGCACATGTGGGGCCTAGGCAGATAGTGCCATAGGCTGCATTCTCTGAAAATAACTGTGGGTGGAACATTCTTTCAAGTAACATTTGATTTCGCTAAGTGAGAACTCATTGGAACACCTATGCAAGGCCTACAGGACAAGGGTCGTATACTCATCTCTGTGAAACAACAGGGGGAGAAAGCGTCTTTCAAGTAGCATCCCGTTTCACAAGGTTAGAAGTCTTTGAATAGCTACGCGGAGCCTAGGCCAATAGTGCCAACTACTCAAACCTGTCACCCTACAGCCTGCAACAACCAAATTTCCACTACCATCTTCCTTCACGAAGGTAGAAGTGTTTGCAAACCTATGCGGGGAATGATGCGGAAAATGACCTTTAATCGACCCTGTGAGAGACTACTGTGGACAAACCATCTTTCAAGTGACAACTTGTGTCACTAAGGGAGACGCCTTTGAAAACCCTTGCGCGGCTTAGGAGGATAGTGTCATATACACAACTCTGTGAACCAACAGGGTGGAGAAGGAATCTTTCGCCTACCATCTGGTTTCACAAAGTTAAAATGTTTGAAAACCTATGCACGATCTACGTGGCAAGTTCCCTATACTCCACTCTGAAACACTCGGGGGAAATACTCTTTCACCTTAGAGCGTCTTTCACGAAGTGTGCAATGTTTGGATACACACGCGGGGCCTAGGCGGATAGTGTCATATACTCCACTCTGTGAAACAACGTTGCGGTGCAACAATCTTCCAACTGCCATCTGGTTTCACCGAGTGAGAACTCACTGAAAACCTAGGCACGGCTCATAATGTCAAACTGCCCTTTGTGGCAACCATCTTTCCAACTAACAGCTTCCATCCCTACATTAGAAGCGTTTCAAAACCTATGCGGGGAACGATGTGGAAAGTGACCCATAGTCGACGCTGTGAGAGAGTACTCTGGACAAACCACCTTGCAAGTAACTTCTTGTTCCACCAAGATAGAAGAGTCTGGAAATCTAAGCACGGACTAGACGGGAAGTGCGAGATGCTCAACTCTGGGAAAACACACTGTGCTGAAAACATCTTTCAACTAGCACCTGATTTCAGTCAGTCACCACCGTTTGAAAACTTAGGCAGGGTCTACGCGGCAAGTGACAAAGAACCTATGAAACGACAAAGCGAAGAAACTCTCTTTCAAGTAACACATCGCTTCACTACATTAGAAGTGGTGGACAATCTATGCGGGTCATGTGCCGACAGAACCGTACGCTCAACTCTGTCGAAGTGCACTTGGCGAAAACCATCTTTCAACTTACATCTTGTATCCCTACGTTAGAAGGGTTTGACAAGCCAGGCAGGGAACAACGAGGAAAGGGACATACACACGACCCTGTGAGAGAATACCGTGGACAAACCATCTCTCAACTAACATCTTGTATCACTAAGTCAAAAATGCGTGAAAAAGCAGGCGGGGCCGATAACGACAGGGCCGTATACTCAATTCTGCCAAACAACAAAGTGAGGAAACCATCCTCCAACTAACATCCTGTTTGACGTAGAAAACTTAGAAAATGTATGCTGGAAACGACGTGGAAGGTGACATATAGCAGCCACTGTGAAAGAATCCTGTGGAGAAAGCGTTTTTCCACTGTCATCATGTGTCACTAAGTTACAAGTGTTTCACTCTTTCAGCTCACACCTTGTTCACTACGTTATAAATGTTGGAAAACCCATGGAGGGCTTATGCGGAAAGTGCCTTGTATGTAACTCTGTGAAAAAAAAACAGTGTGGCAAAACCGTCGTTAAGAAAGATCTCGTTTCACAAAATTAGAAGAGTTTGAAACCCTATGCGGGGCGTACAGGGAAAGCGCTAGACACTCACCTCAGGGATACAAACACTTGGGGAAACAACCTTTCACTGAACGTCTGGTTACACTAAATTACAAGCGTTGAAAAACACATGCGGGGCCGAAGTGGAGAGTGCCGTACACTCCTTTCCGGGAAAGAACATTGGGAGGAAACCGTCGTTCACGGTCTACCCCGGGTCTCACTAAGTGAAACGTGTTTGGAAACCTATGTGAAGCCTACACGGAAAGTGCCATCACCTTGCGAAAAGCTTGTGGGGCAACGTTGTTTCAACTATCATCTAGTTTCACTAAGTTAAAATGGCTTCACAGCTATGCGGGATCTATGCGGAAAGGGCCATATAGGCAACTCTGAGATAGACCACTGTGTGGAACCCATCCTCCAACTCATCTCTCGCTTCACTAAGTTAGAGGTGTTTGAAAACCACGCGGGGCCTACGCCGAAAGTGTCTCATACTCACCTCGGGACACAAGTCTATCTGGGAAGCATCTTTCTGCTGAGATCTGGTTGCACTCAGTAACAAGTGTTTGAAAACGCACGCAGGGCGTAGCAGGACGGTGCCATACACTCACCTCTGGGAAACTACACTGTGGGGAAGCCGCCTTTCAACTACCGTCTGGGTTCGCTGAGATAGGAGTGTTTGAAAACCTAGGAGAAGCCTAACGGCTAAGTGCCACATACTCAACTGTGGGAAACAACAGTGTGCTGAAACGATCTTTCAGCTAACATCTGGCCTCACGAATTGAAAACGGTTTGAAAACTATTCGGGGTCTAGGCGGAAAGTGCCGTACACTCATCTCTGTGAAACAACAGCTTATCTGAGAGTTTTATACTCAACTCTATGGAAGAAGACTGTGGGGAAACCTTTCACCTAACATGTGGTTTCTCGAAGCTAGACGTGTGAAAACCAGGTTGCGGCCTATGCAGAAAGTGCCTTACACTCAAATCTGTGAAAGCAGAGTGTGCGGAACCATCTTTCAACAAACTTTCGGTTTCACTAATTTGGAAGTGATGGAAAACTTATGATCGGTTAACTATGAGACAAGTTGCCATATAGTCAACTCTGTGAAACAACACTCTGGTGTGAACCTCTTTCAACGACCGTCTGATTTCACTAATTTAGAAGGGTTTGAAAACCCACGCAGGCAGCAATGGGGAATGTATGATTACTCAACTCTGTGCCACAACAGTGTGGTGAAACCATCCTTCATAACATCTTGCTTCCCTGCCAGGTGTTGTCACCATTTGCAGGGAATTTTGACGAGAGTGACTTATACTCTATTGTGTGAAAAATGTGGAAAAATGGTCTTTCAACCGACATCCTCTTTCACGAACAAAGTGTTTGAAAACCCATGCTGGGCTTTTGAGGAAACTGCCTTAGAGCCCCTCTGTGGGGAATCCATCTTCCAACTAATCTCTTGCTTCACTCTAATGAAGCATAATGGGGCTCGAAAACCATAATGGGGCTACAGTGCAAGCGCCACTTACTCGACTCTGTGAAACAGCACGGTCGGGAAACAATCTGTCTCTTAATATCAGTTGCAAGTGTTTGAAAACAGATGCGGGGCCTATGCACGAGGATCATGCCATGCCTTCAACGTTGTGAAATAACACTGTGGGGAAACCACCTTTCCACTACCATCTCGTTCCTCTTAGAACGGTTTGAAAACCTATGAGAAGCCTAAAAACTAAGGGCCATACACTCAACTGTGTGAAACAACGACGTGGTGAAAAGATCTTTCAAATAACATCTGGTTTCCATCATTGAGAATTGAAGACTATTGGGGGTTATGCGGAAAGGGTCATATACTCAAATCTGTGACACAACATGTGGGGAAACCATCTTTCAATCAACATCTTGTATAACTAAACTGGAAGCGTTAGAAAACCCATGGGGAGCCTATGCCGAAAGTGCCATATACTCACTCACCTCTGTCAGCCTGCACTTTGCGGAAACCATCTTGAGAGTAATATCCTGTAGCACCAAGTTAGGAAGGAGCGTTTGAAAAACTATGCGGGTAAAAGGCAGGAAGTACAAGATACTGACAACTGTGGAACAACACTGTGAGAACCCGTCTTTCAACTCAATTCTTCTTTCATTTAGGTTAGAAGTGTTTGAAAACCTATGCGCGGCGTATGGGGAAAGTGCCTTTCTTTCAACTAATATCTGATTTCGCCCAGGGTGAACTCTTTTGGAAACCTATGCACAGCCTACACGGTAAGTGCCATATACTGAACTCTGTGAAACAACCCTGTGGGGAAACGATCTTTCAACTAACATTTCGTTTCCCTAAGTTAGAAGTGTTTGAAAAGCTCTGCGGGACCTATGCAGAATTGCCCTATACTCCACTCTCAAACTGAACTCTTAGGGAAGCATTTTTCAGCTAACATCTTTATGAAACTACGTGAGGAGCATTGTAAAACCTGTGTGGGGAACGATGTGGAAAGTGACATATACTGTGGGACCCTGTGAGAAAATAGAGTGGACAATCCATCTATCAATTATCTTGGGGCACTAAGTTTGAAGTGTTTGAAAACCTATGCACGGCTTATGGGGAAAGTGCCATATACTCGACTCCCTTCACATATGTGTGTGGGCAAATCCTATGTCATCTAACCTCATGTATCTCTACGACTGAAGGGTTTGCAACCGCAGGCGGGGCCTGCATGAATAAGGCCATATGCACCACTTGGGAAACACCACTGTGGGGAAACCATCCTTCAACTAACATCTTGTTCACTGAGAAGGGTTTGAAACTATGCGGAGCCTTTGCTGAAAGTGCCACGTACAGAACTCGGTGGAAACAACACTGTGGTGAAACGATCTTTCAACGAACATCTCGTTTCAAGCCATAACTCTGTGAAAAAGTTTGCGGGGTATCTGCCGACAGTGCCATATATTCAACTCGGTGAAACTGCACTTTGCAGGAAGGAAGGCTCTTTCAAGTAACATCTGGTATCACGAAGTCAGAAGGGTTTGAAAACCTATGTGGGTAATGATGAGGAAAGTGACACATACTGGATACTGTGAGAAAATACCGTGGACAATCCATCTTTCAACTAGCTCGTGTCACTAAGTTGGAAGTGTTTGCAAACCTAGGCGCGGCTTATGCAGAAAGTGCCGTATACTCGACGCTTTGAAAAAAAGCACTCTGGACGAAGATTCTTTCATGAGTATGTAGTTTCAGAAAACTAAAGCAGTTTGACAAGCAACGCATGACCTACACGGAAAGTGCCATATACGCAACTCTGTGAAACAACGCTCTGAGGAAATGATCCTTCACCTAACATCTGGTTTCATTAAGTTGTGTTTGAATGCAAATGTTGGCCTAGAAGAATAGAACCATGTACTCAATACCGTGAAACAACAATGTGGTGAAACCATCTTCCGACCACCATCTGCTTTCACTACGTTAGATGTGATTGAAACACCTTACAGGGAGGAACACTTAAAGTGCCGTAAACTCCGCTCTGTCGAACACTGCTGTGGTGAAACATACCTTCAACCAACCTCCGTTTCATCGAGTGACAACGGTTTGAAAAGCTATGCGGGACCCACAGGACAAGTGCCATATACTCAACACTGTGAAACAACACTGTGGAGAAACCCTATTTCAACCAAAACTTCGTTTCACTAAATTAGAAGTCTTTGAAACTCTATGAGCGACAGAGACGGAAAGGGCCATCTATTCAACTCTGTAACCAACAATACTGTGGTGAAAGAAACTTCAACTAACACTTGGTTTCACTGAGAGAACTCTTTGAAGACATAGGCAGGCCTACCCTGTGTCATACATTCATCTCTGTGAATCGACACATGGTGAAACCATCCTTCAGCTAGCATCACGTTTCACCCTGAAGTGTCTGAAAAGTTATGCGCGGGGCTATGCCGACGGTGCCATGCACTCAATTCTGTGAAATTGGACTTTGCGAAAACCACCTTTCAGCGAACATCATGTATCGTTACGTTGGAAGGTTTGAAAACATGCGCAGCTTATAGGAAATGCCAGAGAGTCAACTCTGAAAAACCACTGGTGAGAAACTGTCACCGAACATCTGCTTTCACGTCGTTAAAATAGTTTGAAAACTTAGGCATGACTTACAAGGAAACTGCCATCTACCCAAATCTGTTAAGTAACAATCTGGTGAAGTTGTCTTTCAATTAACATCGATCTGGTTTATATGAGTGGCAACTCTGGAAAACTCTCTGGGGTCAACATGGTAAGTGCGTTTGTAGGCACTGGCTTTGACAACCTATGCAGCTCCTGGCCGGAAAAACCAATACACTTCATTCACTGTGCGAAACAAAACTATGGGGAAATCATCTCGGTACGAACAACTGCTTTCACTACGTTAGAGCTTGTCCAAAACCATGGCGGGCCCTAGGCAAAAAGTGCCATATACGCAATTCTGTCAAACAACACTGGGGAATCCATCTTCCCACTAACCTCTGGTTTCACTAAGTTACCGGAGTTTGAACAGCCCGGCAGGGAATTGTGCGGAATGTGCCATATACTCAACTCCCTGAAACAACAGTATGCTGAAGCTCTCTTTCACCATTTGGTTTCAGAAACTTAAAGTAATTTCAACACCTAAGCATGACTTCCATGGAACGTGCCATATGCGCAACTGTTGAAACAACACTGTGGTGAAGCCACGTTTCACCTGAAACCTGCTTCCACTAGAGCTACAGATGTTTGAACACACGTGCGGGGCCCAGGCCGATAGTGCCATTTACTACCTTCTGTGAAATATGCTGGGTGAAACATTCCCTCAACCAACATCGGATTTCACCCAGTGAGAACTATTGGAAAACCTACTCAGAGAGTGCAGTAGACGCAACTCTATGAAAGGCCGGGGAGGTTATCGTTCTGTCACCTTGTCGTATGGTGAGAAGGGTTTGAAACGTTATGCGAACTCTATGAGGAAAGTGCCTTGTCCTCAACTTTGTGAAACAGCACTGTGGCGAAGGCGTCGTCCCTCTAGCATCTGATCTCAGAATTGGTGGAAAAGGAACGGCGGGTCTACAGGCAACGTGCCATATATTCCACTCTGTAAAACAGCACTGTGGGGAAGGGAAATCTTTCCCCTAAAGCTTCCTTTCACCAAGCTACAAACGTTGCAATGCACATGTGGGGCCTAGGCAGATAGTGCCATAGGCTGCATTCTCTGAAAATAACTGTGGGTGGAACATTCTTTCAAGTAACATTTGATTTCGCTAAGTGAGAACTCATTGGAACACCTATGCAAGGCCTACAGGACAAGGGTCGTATACTCATCTCTGTGAAACAACAGGGGGAGAAAGCGTCTTTCAAGTAGCATCCCGTTTCACAAGGTTAGAAGTCTTTGAATAGCTACGCGGAGCCTAGGCCAATAGTGCCAACTACTCAAACCTGTCACCCTACAGCCTGCAACAACCAAATTTCCACTACCATCTTCCTTCACGAAGGTAGAAGTGTTTGCAAACCTATGCGGGGAATGATGCGGAAAATGACCTTTAATCGACCCTGTGAGAGACTACTGTGGACAAACCATCTTTCAAGTGACAACTTGTGTCACTAAGGGAGACGCCTTTGAAAACCCTTGCGCGGCTTAGGAGGATAGTGTCATATACACAACTCTGTGAACCAACAGGGTGGAGAAGGAATCTTTCGCCTACCATCTGGTTTCACAAAGTTAAAATGTTTGAAAACCTATGCACGATCTACGTGGCAAGTTCCCTATACTCCACTCTGAAACACTCGGGGGAAATACTCTTTCACCTTAGAGCGTCTTTCACGAAGTGTGCAATGTTTGGATACACACGCGGGGCCTAGGCGGATAGTGTCATATACTCCACTCTGTGAAACAACGTTGCGGTGCAACAATCTTCCAACTGCCATCTGGTTTCACCGAGTGAGAACTCACTGAAAACCTAGGCACGGCTCATAATGTCAAACTGCCCTTTGTGGCAACCATCTTTCCAACTAACAGCTTCCATCCCTACATTAGAAGCGTTTCAAAACCTATGCGGGGAACGATGTGGAAAGTGACCCATAGTCGACGCTGTGAGAGAGTACTCTGGACAAACCACCTTGCAAGTAACTTCTTGTTCCACCAAGATAGAAGAGTCTGGAAATCTAAGCACGGACTAGACGGGAAGTGCGAGATGCTCAACTCTGGGAAAACACACTGTGCTGAAAACATCTTTCAACTAGCACCTGATTTCAGTCAGTCACCACCGTTTGAAAACTTAGGCAGGGTCTACGCGGCAAGTGACAAAGAACCTATGAAACGACAAAGCGAAGAAACTCTCTTTCAAGTAACACATCGCTTCACTACATTAGAAGTGGTGGACAATCTATGCGGGTCATGTGCCGACAGAACCGTACGCTCAACTCTGTCGAAGTGCACTTGGCGAAAACCATCTTTCAACTTACATCTTGTATCCCTACGTTAGAAGGGTTTGACAAGCCAGGCAGGGAACAACGAGGAAAGGGACATACACACGACCCTGTGAGAGAATACCGTGGACAAACCATCTCTCAACTAACATCTTGTATCACTAAGTCAAAAATGCGTGAAAAAGCAGGCGGGGCCGATAACGACAGGGCCGTATACTCAATTCTGCCAAACAACAAAGTGAGGAAACCATCCTCCAACTAACATCCTGTTTGACGTAGAAAACTTAGAAAATGTATGCTGGAAACGACGTGGAAGGTGACATATAGCAGCCACTGTGAAAGAATCCTGTGGAGAAAGCGTTTTTCCACTGTCATCATGTGTCACTAAGTTACAAGTGTTTCACTCTTTCAGCTCACACCTTGTTCACTACGTTATAAATGTTGGAAAACCCATGGAGGGCTTATGCGGAAAGTGCCTTGTATGTAACTCTGTGAAAAAAACAGTGTGGCAAAACCGTCGTTAAGAAAGATCTCGTTTCACAAAATTAGAAGAGTTTGAAACCCTATGCGGGGCGTACAGGGAAAGCGCTAGACACTCACCTCAGGGATACAAACACTTGGGGAAACAACCTTTCACTGAACGTCTGGTTACACTAAATTACAAGCGTTGAAAAACACATGCGGGGCCGAAGTGGAGAGTGCCGTACACTCCTTTCCGGGAAAGAACATTGGGAGGAAACCGTCGTTCACGGTCTACCCCGGGTCTCACTAAGTGAAACGTGTTTGGAAACCTATGTGAAGCCTACACGGAAAGTGCCATCACCTTGCGAAAAGCTTGTGGGGCAACGTTGTTTCAACTATCATCTAGTTTCACTAAGTTAAAATGGCTTCACAGCTATGCGGGATCTATGCGGAAAGGGCCATATAGGCAACTCTGAGATAGACCACTGTGTGGAACCCATCCTCCAACTCATCTCTCGCTTCACTAAGTTAGAGGTGTTTGAAAACCACGCGGGGCCTACGCCGAAAGTGTCTCATACTCACCTCGGGACACAAGTCTATCTGGGAAGCATCTTTCTGCTGAGATCTGGTTGCACTCAGTAACAAGTGTTTGAAAACGCACGCAGGGCGTAGCAGGACGGTGCCATACACTCACCTCTGGGAAACTACACTGTGGGGAAGCCGCCTTTCAACTACCGTCTGGGTTCGCTGAGATAGGAGTGTTTGAAAACCTAGGAGAAGCCTAACGGCTAAGTGCCACATACTCAACTGTGGGAAACAACAGTGTGCTGAAACGATCTTTCAGCTAACATCTGGCCTCACGAATTGAAAACGGTTTGAAAACTATTCGGGGTCTAGGCGGAAAGTGCCAGGTACTCAGCTCTGTGACACAAGAGCTTGGGGAACCATCTTCCAACTAACATATTTCACTAAGTTAGAAGTCTTTGAAAACCGGGCGGAGACTACACCAAAAGTGTCATACAGTCACCTCTGTGAGTCACTTTGGGAAGCCATTTTTCCAATAACGTCTCTCTTCACGAGGTTGGAAGTATTTGAACACCCGTGCAGGGCCGGCGTCAAAAGTGCCACATAGTCAACTCTGAAACAACACTGTGGGGTTTCCACGTTTCAATTAACCTCTTCTTGTTCCACTCAGAAGTGTTTGCAAACCTATGCCGGTACTACGCGGGAAGTGCTATAGGCTCAACTCTGTAAAACTCACTGTGGTGAAGCCACAGGCTTCACCCCACAGCCAAAGGGCATCTGGGTTCACTTGTTGGAAGTATGTGAAAACCTATGGGGGCTTATGCGGAAAGTGCCCTATGCTCAAGTGTGTCAAGCAGCTTTTGGGGAGACCACCTTTCAACTAACATCTTGTTTCACCGTGTTAGAAGTGTTTCAAACACTCTCCTAGGAACCATGAGAAAAGTGACGTATACTCGACACAGCCAAATCGTACTGTGGGGAGAAACGGTCTTCCAACTCACATCTGCTGTCGCCAAGTTAAAAGGGTTGGAAAACTTCTGCAGGGCCTATGCGCAAGGGCCGTGTACTCCATTCTGTGAAACGACGCTGTAGGGAAACAATCTTGCGACTAACATCTGGTTTCACTGTGAACTGTCTGAAAACCTACAAAGTGCCATATAGTCAACTGTGTGAAAGAGCACTCTGGGTAAAAGGTCTTGTGACCACCTGATTTAGGACGTTAGAAGCATTTGCAAAACTACGCCGGGATGAATGCAGAAAGTGCCATATACTCAACTCTGTCAAGCTGCACTTTGGCGAAACCATCTTTCAACTAACACCTTGTGTCGCTACCATAGAAACATGTTTGAAAACCTATGGAGGGAATGATGTGGAAAGGGTCATATATACGCAGCTCTGTCCAACCGGGCTTTGGGGAAACCACCTTTCAAGTGACATTTGATTCAACTAAATTGGAAGTGTCTGAAAGCTCCTGTGTGGTCCAGACTGAAAGGGCCTCCCACTCTATGAAAGAACACTGTGGGGAAAACGTCTTTCAACGTTCTCTTTCACTAAGTCAGAAGTGTTGGAAACCCCATGCGGGGATCGATGGGGAAAGTGACCTTGTGAGAGAGTACTGGGAAGAAACCATCTTTCAACTGGCATCTCGTTTCACTGAGAACTGTTTGAAAACATATGCACGGCCTACAAAGTGTACTAGAGTCAACTGTGTGAAAGAACACAGTGGGGAAAAATCATCTTTTAACTAACAGCTCGTTTCGCTCAGTTGGAAGTGTTTGAAGACCTATGTGGGGATCGAGGGGGAAGGTTACATACACCAGCCACTGTGAAAAGAACACTGTGCAGAAACCTTCTTTCAACTGATATCCTGTTTCACCTGGTTAGAAGTGTTTGAAGAACTCCGTGGGGGCTTATGCAGAAAGTGCCATGTACTCTGTCAAGTCCCTGCACGTTGGGACACCCTTTTGTGGAGAAACCGTCCTTCAACCACCATGTTAGAGTTATTATGTTATGTCTGAGTTACGTTCTGTTACAGTTACGTCATGTTATGTTATGTTATGTTATGTTATGTTATGTTTTCATGTTACGTTCTGTTATAGCTATTTGAAAACTTTATGCGGGGTCTATGTATAAAGTGCCATACACTCTGGCAAATAACACTGTGCGGAAACCGTCTTTCAACCAAAATCCTATTTCACTACATTAGAAGTGTTGGAAAACCCACGTGGAGTCGACACCAAAAGTGCCATGTACTCAACCTTGTGAAACAACTGTGTGGTGAAACTATCATCTGCTTCCACTGTTAGAAGTACTTGAAGACCCACGCAGGGCCAACAACGAAAGTGCCGTCTACAAAACTGTATGAAGAAACACTGCGGGGAAACAGCTTGCCACTAAAATCTTATTCCAATCAGATGAAATTGTTTGAAAACCTATGCGGAGCTTATAATGAAAGTGCCGTACACTCATCTCTGTCAAACAACAGCTTATCTGAGAGTTTTATACTCAACTCTATGGAAGAAGACGGTGGGGAAACCTTTCACCTAACATGTGGTTTCTCGAAGCTAGACGTGTGAAAACCAGGTTGCGGCCTAGGCAGAAAGTGCCTTACACTCAAATCTGTGAAAGCAGAGTGTGCGGAACCATCTTTCAACAAACTTTCGGTTTCACTAATTTGGAAGTGATGGAAAACTTATGATCGGTTAACTATGAGACAAGTTGCCATATAGTCAACTCTGTGAAACAACACTCTGGTGTGAACCTCTTTCAACGACCGTCTGATTTCACTAATTTAGAAGGGTTTGAAAACCCACGCAGGCAGCAATGGGGAATGTACGATTACTCAACTCTGTGCCACAACAGTGTGGTGAAACCATCCTTCATAACATCTTGCTTCCCTGCCAGGTGTTGTCACCATTTGCAGGGAATTTTGACGAGAGTGACTTATACTCTATTGTGTAAAAAAATGTGGAAAAATGGTCTTTCAACCGACATCCTCTTTCACGAACGAAGTGTTTGAAAACCCATGCTGGGCTTTTGAGGAAACTGCCTTAGAGCCACTCTGTGGGGAATCCATCTTCCAACTAATCTCTTGCTTCACTCTAATGAAGCATAATGGGGCTCGAAAACCATAATGGGGCTACAGTGCAAGCGCCACTTACTCGACTCTGTGAAACAGCACGGTCGGGAAACAATCTGTCTCTTAATATCAGTTGCAAGTGTTTGAAAACAGATGCGGGGCCTATGCACGAGGATCATGCCATGCCTTCAACGTTGTGAAATAACACTGTGGGGAAACCACCTTTCCACTACCATCTCGTTCCTCTTAGAACGGTTTGAAAACCTATGAGAAGCCTAAAAACTAAGGGCCATACACTCAACTGTGTGAAACAACGACGTGGTGAAAAGATCTTTCAAATAACATCTGGTTTCCATCATTGAGAATTGAAGACTATTGGGGGTTATGCGGAAAGGGTCATATACTCAAATCTGTGACACAACATGTGGGGAAACCATCTTTCAATCAACATCTTGTATAACTAAACTGGAAGCGTTAGAAAACCCATGGGGAGCCTATGCCGAAAGTGCCATATACTCACTCACCTCTGTCAGCCTGCACTTTGCGGAAACCATCTTGAGAGTAATATCCTGTAGCACCAAGTTAGGAAGGAGCGTTTGAAAAACTATGCGGGTAAAAGGCAGGAAGTACAAGATACTGACAACTGTGGAACAACACTGTGAGAAACCGTCTTTCAACTCAATTCTTCTTTCATTTAGGTTAGAAGTGTTTGAAAACCTATGTGCGGCGTATGGGGAAAGTGCCATTCTTTCAACTAATATCTGATTTCGCCCAGGGTGAACTCTTTTGGAAACCTATGCACAGCCTACACGGTAAGTGCCATATACTGAACTCTGTGAAACAACCCTGTGGGGAAACGATCTTTCAACTAACATTTCGTTTCCCTAAGTTAGAAGTGTTTGAAAAGCTCTGCGGGACCTATGCAGAATTGCCCTATACTCCACTCTCAAACTGAACTCTTAGGGAAGCATTTTTCAGCTAACATCTTTATGAAACTACGTGAGGAGCATTGTAAAACCTGTGTGGGGAACGATGTGGAAAGTGACATATACTGTGGGACCCTGTGAGAAAATAGAGTGGACAATCCATCTATCAATTATCTTGGGGCACTAAGTTTGAAGTGTTTGAAAACCTATGCACGGCTTATGGGGAAAGTGCCATATACTCGACTCCCTTCACATATGTGTGTGGGCAAATCCTATGTCATCTAACCTCATGTATCTCTACGACTGAAGGGTTTGCAACCGCAGGCGGGGCCTGCATGAATAAGGCCATATGCACCACTTGGGAAACACCACTGTGGGGAAACCATCCTTCAACTAACATCTTGTTCACTGAGAAGGGTGTGAAACTATGCGGAGCCTTTGCTGAAAGTGCCACGTACAGAACTCGGTGGAAACAACACTGTGGTGAAACGATCTTTCAACGAACGTCTCGTTTCAAGCCATAACTCTGTGAAAAAGTTTGCGGGGTATCTGCCGACAGTGCCATATATTCAACTCGGTGAAACTGCACTTTGCAGGAAGGAAGGCTCTTTCAAGTAACATCTGGTATCACGAAGTCAGAAGGGTTTGAAAACCTATGTGGGTAGTGATGAGGAAAGTGACACATACTGGATACTGTGAGAAAATACCGTGGACAATCCATCTTTCAACTAGCTCGTGTCACTAAGTTGGAAGTGTTTGCAAACCTAGGCGCGGCTTATGCAGAAAGTGCCGTATACTCGACGCTTTGAAAAAAAGCACTCTGGACGAAGATTCTTTCATGAGTATGTAGTTTCAGAAAACTAAAGCAGTTTGACAAGCAACGCATGACCTACACGGAAAGTGCCATATACGCAACTCTGTGAAACAACGCTCTGAGGAAATGATCCTTCACCTAACATCTGGTTTCATTAAGTTGTGTTTGAATGCAAATGTTGGCCTAGAAGAATAGAACCATGTACTCAATACCGTGAAACAACAATGTGGTGAAACCATCTTCCGACCACCATCTGCTTTCACTACGTTAGATGTGATTGAAACACCTTACAGGGAGGAACACTTAAAGTGCCGTAAACTCCGCTCTGTCGAACACTGCTGTGGTGAAACATACCTTCAACCAACCTCCGTTTCATCGAGTGACAACGGTTTGAAAAGCTATGCGGGACCCACAGGACAAGTGCCATATACTCAACACTGTGAAACAACACTGTGGAGAAACCCTATTTCAACCAAAACTTCGTTTCACTAAATTAGAAGTCTTTGAAACTCTATGAGCGACAGAGACGGAAAGGGCCATCTATTCAACTCTGTAACCAACAATACTGTGGTGAAAGAAACTTCAACTAACACTTGGTTTCACTGAGAGAACTCTTTGAAGACATAGGCAGGCCTACCCTGTGTCATACATTCATCTCTGTGAATCGACACATGGTGAAACCATCCTTCAGCTAGCATCACGTTTCACCCTGAAGTGTCTGAAAAGTTATGCGCGGGGCTATGCCGACGGTGCCATGCACTCAATTCTGTGAAATTGGACTTTGCGAAAACCACCTTTCAGCGAACATCATGTATCGTTACGTTGGAAGGTTTGAAAACATGCGCAGCTTATAGGAAATGCCAGAGAGTCAACTCTGAAAAACCACTGGTGAGAAACTGTCACCGAACATCTGCTTTCACGTCGTTAAAATAGTTTGAAAACTTAGGCATGACTTACAAGGAAACTGCCATCTACCCAAATCTGTTAAGTAACAATCTGGTGAAGTTGTCTTTCAATTAACATCGATCTGGTTTATATGAGTGGCAACTCTGGAAAACTCTCTGGGGTCAACATGGTAAGTGCGTTTGTAGGCACTGGCTTTGACAACCTATGCAGCTCCTGGCCGGAAAAACCAATACACTTCATTCACTGTGCGAAACAAAACTATGGGGAAATCATCTCGGTACGAACAACTGCTTTCACTACGTTAGAGCTTGTCCAAAACCATGGCGGGCCCTAGGCAAAAAGTGCCATATACGCAATTCTGTCAAACAACACTGGGGAATCCATCTTCCCACTAACCTCTGGTTTCACTAAGTTACCGGAGTTTGAACAGCCCGGCAGGGAATTGTGCGGAATGTGCCATATACTCAACTCCCTGAAACAACAGTATGCTGAAGCTCTCTTTCACCATTTGGTTTCAGAAACTTAAAGTAATTTCAACACCTAAGCATGACTTCCATGGAACGTGCCATATGCGCAACTGTTGAAACAACACTGTGGTGAAGCCACGTTTCACCTGAAACCTGCTTCCACTAGAGCTACAGATGTTTGAACACACGTGCGGGGCCCAGGCCGATAGTGCCATTTACTACCTTCTGTGAAATATGCTGGGTGAAATATTCCCTCAACTAACATCGGATTTCACCCAGTGAGAACTATTGGAAAACCTACTCAGAGAGTGCAGTAGACGCAACTCTATGAAAGGCCGGGGAGGTTATCGTTCTGTCACCTTGTCGTATGGTGAGAAGGGTTTGAAACGTTATGCGAACTCTATGAGGAAAGTGCCTTGTCCTCAACTTTGTGAAACAGCACTGTGGCGAAGGCGTCGTCCCTCTAGCATCTGATCTCAGAATTGGTGGAAAAGGAACGGCGGGTCTACAGGCAACGTGCCATATATTCCACTCTGTAAAACAGCACTGTGGGGAAGGGAAATCTTTCCCCTAAAGCTTCCTTTCACCAAGCTACAAACGTTGCAATGCACATGTGGGGCCTAGGCAGATAGTGCCATAGGCTGCATTCTCTGAAAATAACTGTGGGTGGAACATTCTTTCAAGTAACATTTGATTTCGCTAAGTGAGAACTCATTGGAACACCTATGCAAGGCCTACAGGACAAGGGTCGTATACTCATCTCTGTGAAACAACAGGGGGAGAAAGCGTCTTTCAAGTAGCATCCCGTTTCACAAGGTTAGAAGTCTTTGAATAGCTACGCGGAGCCTAGGCCAATAGTGCCAACTACTCAAACCTGTCACCCTACAGCCTGCAACAACCAAATTTCCACTACCATCTTCCTTCACGAAGGTAGAAGTGTTTGCAAACCTATGCGGGGAATGATGCGGAAAATGACCTTTAATCGACCCTGTGAGAGACTACTGTGGACAAACCATCTTTCAAGTGACAACTTGTGTCACTAAGGGAGACGCCTTTGAAAACCCTTGCGCGGCTTAGGAGGATAGTGTCATATACACAACTCTGTGAACCAACAGGGTGGAGAAGGAATCTTTCGCCTACCATCTGGTTTCACAAAGTTAAAATGTTTGAAAACCTATGCACGATCTACGTGGCAAGTTCCCTATACTCCACTCTGAAACACTCGGGGGAAATACTCTTTCACCTTAGAGCGTCTTTCACGAAGTGTGCAATGTTTGGATACACACGCGGGGCCTAGGCGGATAGTGTCATATACTCCACTCTGTGAAACAACGTTGCGGTGCAACAATCTTCCAACTGCCATCTGGTTTCACCGAGTGAGAACTCACTGAAAACCTAGGCACGGCTCATAATGTCAAACTGCCCTTTGTGGCAACCATCTTTCCAACTAACAGCTTCCATCCCTACATTAGAAGCGTTTCAAAACCTATGCGGGGAACGATGTGGAAAGTGACCCATAGTCGACGCTGTGAGAGAGTACTCTGGACAAACCACCTTGCAAGTAACTTCTTGTTCCACCAAGATAGAAGAGTCTGGAAATCTAAGCACGGACTAGACGGGAAGTGCGAGATGCTCAACTCTGGGAAAACACACTGTGCTGAAAACATCTTTCAACTAGCACCTGATTTCAGTCAGTCACCACCGTTTGAAAACTTAGGCAGGGTCTACGCGGCAAGTGACAAAGAACCTATGAAACGACAAAGCGAAGAAACTCTCTTTCAAGTAACACATCGCTTCACTACATTAGAAGTGGTGGACAATCTATGCGGGTCATGTGCCGACAGAACCGTACGCTCAACTCTGTCGAAGTGCACTTGGCGAAAACCATCTTTCAACTTACATCTTGTATCCCTACGTTAGAAGGGTTTGACAAGCCAGGCAGGGAACAACGAGGAAAGGGACATACACACGACCCTGTGAGAGAATACCGTGGACAAACCATCTCTCAACTAACATCTTGTATCACTAAGTCAAAAATGCGTGAAAAAGCAGGCGGGGCCGATAACGACAGGGCCGTATACTCAATTCTGCCAAACAACAAAGTGAGGAAACCATCCTCCAACTAACATCCTGTTTGACGTAGAAAACTTAGAAAATGTATGCTGGAAACGACGTGGAAGGTGACATATAGCAGCCACTGTGAAAGAATCCTGTGGAGAAAGCGTTTTTCCACTGTCATCATGTGTCACTAAGTTACAAGTGTTTCACTCTTTCAGCTCACACCTTGTTCACTACGTTATAAATGTTGGAAAACCCATGGAGGGCTTATGCGGAAAGTGCCTTGTATGTAACTCTGTGAAAAAAACAGTGTGGCAAAACCGTCGTTAAGAAAGATCTCGTTTCACAAAATTAGAAGAGTTTGAAACCCTATGCGGGGCGTACAGGGAAAGCGCTAGACACTCACCTCAGGGATACAAACACTTGGGGAAACAACCTTTCACTGAACGTCTGGTTACACTAAATTACAAGCGTTGAAAAACACATGCGGGGCCGAAGTGGAGAGTGCCGTACACTCCTTTCCGGGAAAGAACATTGGGAGGAAACCGTCGTTCACGGTCTACCCCGGGTCTCACTAAGTGAAACGTGTTTGGAAACCTATGTGAAGCCTACACGGAAAGTGCCATCACCTTGCGAAAAGCTTGTGGGGCAACGTTGTTTCAACTATCATCTAGTTTCACTAAGTTAAAATGGCTTCACAGCTATGCGGGATCTATGCGGAAAGGGCCATATAGGCAACTCTGAGATAGACCACTGTGTGGAACCCATCCTCCAACTCATCTCTCGCTTCACTAAGTTAGAGGTGTTTGAAAACCACGCGGGGCCTACGCCGAAAGTGTCTCATACTCACCTCGGGACACAAGTCTATCTGGGAAGCATCTTTCTGCTGAGATCTGGTTGCACTCAGTAACAAGTGTTTGAAAACGCACGCAGGGCGTAGCAGGATGGTGCCATACACTCACCTCTGGGAAACTACACTGTGGGGAAGCCGCCTTTCAACTACCGTCTGGGTTCGCTGAGATAGGAGTGTTTGAAAACCTAGGAGAAGCCTAACGGCTAAGTGCCACATACTCAACTGTGGGAAACAACAGTGTGCTGAAACGATCTTTCAGCTAACATCTGGCCTCACGAATTGAAAACGGTTTGAAAACTATTCGGGGTCTAGGCGGAAAGTGCCGTACACTCATCTCTGTGAAACAACAGCTTATCTGAGAGTTTTATACTCAACTCTATGGAAGAAGACTGTGGGGAAACCTTTCACCTAACATGTGGTTTCTCGAAGCTAGACGTGTGAAAACCAGGTTGCGGCCTATGCAGAAAGTGCCTTACACTCAAATCTGTGAAAGCAGAGTGTGCGGAACCATCTTTCAACAAACTTTCGGTTTCACTAATTTGGAAGTGATGGAAAACTTATGATCGGTTAACTATGAGACAAGTTGCCATATAGTCAACTCTGTGAAACAACACTCTGGTGTGAACCTCTTTCAACGACCGTCTGATTTCACTAATTTAGAAGGGTTTGAAAACCCACGCAGGCAGCAATGGGGAATGTATGATTACTCAACTCTGTGCCACAACAGTGTGGTGAAACCATCCTTCATAACATCTTGCTTCCCTGCCAGGTGTTGTCACCATTTGCAGGGAATTTTGACGAGAGTGACTTATACTCTATTGAGTGAAAAATGTGGAAAAATGGTCTTTCAACCGACATCCTCTTTCACGAACAAAGTGTTTGAAAACCCATGCTGGGCTTTTGAGGAAACTGCCTTAGAGCCCCTCTGTGGGGAATCCATCTTCCAACTAATCTCTTGCTTCACTCTAATGAAGCATAATGGGGCTCGAAAACCATAATGGGGCTACAGTGCAAGCGCCACTTACTCGACTCTGTGAAACAGCACGGTCGGGAAACAATCTGTCTCTTAATATCAGTTGCAAGTGTTTGAAAACAGATGCGGGGCCTATGCACGAGGATCATGCCATGCCTTCAACGTTGTGAAATAACACTGTGGGGAAACCACCTTTCCACTACCATCTCGTTCCTCTTAGAACGGTTTGAAAACCTATGAGAAGCCTAAAAACTAAGGGCCATACACTCAACTGTGTGAAACAACGACGTGGTGAAAAGATCTTTCAAATAACATCTGGTTTCCATCATTGAGAATTGAAGACTATTGGGGGTTATGCGGAAAGGGTCATATACTCAAATCTGTGACACAACATGTGGGGAAACCATCTTTCAATCAACATCTTGTATAACTAAACTGGAAGCGTTAGAAAACCCATGGGGAGCCTATGCCGAAAGTGCCATATACTCACTCACCTCTGTCAGCCTGCACTTTGCGGAAACCATCTTGAGAGTAATATCCTGTAGCACCAAGTTAGGAAGGAGCGTTTGAAAAACTATGCGGGTAAAAGGCAGGAAGTACAAGATACTGACAACTGTGGAACAACACTGTGAGAACCCGTCTTTCAACTCAATTCTTCTTTCATTTAGGTTAGAAGTGTTTGAAAACCTATGCGCGGCGTATGGGGAAAGTGCCTTTCTTTCAACTAATATCTGATTTCGCCCAGGGTGAACTCTTTTGGAAACCTATGCACAGCCTACACGGTAAGTGCCATATACTGAACTCTGTGAAACAACCCTGTGGGGAAACGATCTTTCAACTAACATTTCGTTTCCCTAAGTTAGAAGTGTTTGAAAAGCTCTGCGGGACCTATGCAGAATTGCCCTATACTCCACTCTCAAACTGAACTCTTAGGGAAGCATTTTTCAGCTAACATCTTTATGAAACTACGTGAGGAGCATTGTAAAACCTGTGTGGGGAACGATGTGGAAAGTGACATATACTGTGGGACCCTGTGAGAAAATAGAGTGGACAATCCATCTATCAATTATCTTGGGGCACTAAGTTTGAAGTGTTTGAAAACCTATGCACGGCTTATGGGGAAAGTGCCATATACTCGACTCCCTTCACATATGTGTGTGGGCAAATCCTATGTCATCTAACCTCATGTATCTCTACGACTGAAGGGTTTGCAACCGCAGGCGGGGCCTGCATGAATAAGGCCATATGCACCACTTGGGAAACACCACTGTGGGGAAACCATCCTTCAACTAACATCTTGTTCACTGAGAAGGGTTTGAAACTATGCGGAGCCTTTGCTGAAAGTGCCACGTACAGAACTCGGTGGAAACAACACTGTGGTGAAACGATCTTTCAACGAACATCTCGTTTCAAGCCATAACTCTGTGAAAAAGTTTGCGGGGTATCTGCCGACAGTGCCATATATTCAACTCGGTGAAACTGCACTTTGCAGGAAGGAAGGCTCTTTCAAGTAACATCTGGTATCACGAAGTCAGAAGGGTTTGAAAACCTATGTGGGTAATGATGAGGAAAGTGACACATACTGGATACTGTGAGAAAATACCGTGGACAATCCATCTTTCAACTAGCTCGTGTCACTAAGTTGGAAGTGTTTGCAAACCTAGGCGCGGCTTATGCAGAAAGTGCCGTATACTCGACGCTTTGAAAAAAAGCACTCTGGACGAAGATTCTTTCATGAGTATGTAGTTTCAGAAAACTAAAGCAGTTTGACAAGCAACGCATGACCTACACGGAAAGTGCCATATACGCAACTCTGTGAAACAACGCTCTGAGGAAATGATCCTTCACCTAACATCTGGTTTCATTAAGTTGTGTTTGAATGCAAATGTTGCCCTAGAAGAATAGAACCATGTACTCAATACCGTGAAACAACAATGTGGTGAAACCATCTTCCGACCACCATCTGCTTTCACTACGTTAGATGTGATTGAAACACCTTACAGGGAGGAACACTTAAAGTGCCGTAAACTCCACTCTGTCGAACACTGCTGTGGTGAAACATACCTTCAACCAACCTCCGTTTCATCGAGTGACAACGGTTTGAAAAGCTATGCGGGACCCACAGGACAAGTGCCATATACTCAACACTGTGAAACAACACTGTGGAGAAACCCTATTTCAACCAAAACTTCGTTTCACTAAATTAGAAGTCTTTGAAACTCTATGAGCGACAGAGACGGAAAGGGCCATCTATTCAACTCTGTAACCAACAATACTGTGGTGAAAGAAACTTCAACTAACACTTGGTTTCACTGAGAGAACTCTTTGAAGACATAGGCAGGCCTACCCTGTGTCATACATTCATCTCTGTGAATCGACACATGGTGAAACCATCCTTCAGCTAGCATCACGTTTCACCCTGAAGTGTCTGAAAAGTTATGCGCGGGGCTATGCCGACGGTGCCATGCACTCAATTCTGTGAAATTGGACTTTGCGAAAACCACCTTTCAGCGAACATCATGTATCGTTACGTTGGAAGGTTTGAAAACATGCGCAGCTTATAGGAAATGCCAGAGAGTCAACTCTGAAAAACCACTGGTGAGAAACTGTCACCGAACATCTGCTTTCACGTCGTTAAAATAGTTTGAAAACTTAGGCATGACTTACAAGGAAACTGCCATCTACCCAAATCTGTTAAGTAACAATCTGGTGAAGTTGTCTTTCAATTAACATCGATCTGGTTTATATGAGTGGCAACTCTGGAAAACTCTCTGGGGTCAACATGGTAAGTGCGTTTGTAGGCACTGGCTTTGACAACCTATGCAGCTCCTGGCCGGAAAAACCAATACACTTCATTCACTGTGCGAAACAAAACTATGGGGAAATCATCTCGGTACGAACAACTGCTTTCACTACGTTAGAGCTTGTCCAAAACCATGGCGGGCCCTAGGCAAAAAGTGCCATATACGCAATTCTGTCAAACAACACTGGGGAATCCATCTTCCCACTAACCTCTGGTTTCACTAAGTTACCGGAGTTTGAACAGCCCGGCAGGGAATTGTGCGGAATGTGCCATATACTCAACTCCCTGAAACAACAGTATGCTGAAGCTCTCTTTCACCATTTGGTTTCAGAAACTTAAAGTAATTTCAACACCTAAGCATGACTTCCATGGAACGTGCCATATGCGCAACTGTTGAAACAACACTGTGGTGAAGCCACGTTTCACCTGAAACCTGCTTCCACTAGAGCTACAGATGTTTGAACACACGTGCGGGGCCCAGGCCGATAGTGCCATTTACTACCTTCTGTGAAATATGCTGGGTGAAACATTCCCTCAACTAACATCGGATTTCACCCAGTGAGAACTATTGGAAAACCTACTCAGAGAGTGCAGTAGACGCAACTCTATGAAAGGCCGGGGAGGTTATCGTTCTGTCACCTTGTCGTATGGTGAGAAGGGTTTGAAACGTTATGCGAACTCTATGAGGAAAGTGCCTTGTCCTCAACTTTGTGAAACAGCACTGTGGCGAAGGCGTCGTCCCTCTAGCATCTGATCTCAGAATTGGTGGAAAAGGAACGGCGGGTCTACAGGCAACGTGCCATATATTCCACTCTGTAAAACAGCACTGTGGGGAAGGGAAATCTTTCCCCTAAAGCTTCCTTTCACCAAGCTACAAACGTTGCAATGCACATGTGGGGCCTAGGCAGATAGTGCCATAGGCTGCATTCTCTGAAAATAACTGTGGGTGGAACATTCTTTCAAGTAACATTTGATTTCGCTAAGTGAGAACTCATTGGAAAACCTATGCAAGGCCTACAGGACAAGGGTCGTATACTCATCTCTGTGAAACAACAGGGGGAGAAAGCGTCTTTCAAGTAGCATCCCGTTTCACAAGGTTAGAAGTCTTTGAATAGCTACGCGGAGCCTAGGCCAATAGTGCCAACTACTCAAACCTGTCACCCTACAGCCTGCAACAACCAAATTTCCACTACCATCTTCCTTCACGAAGGTAGAAGGGTTTGCAAACCTATGCGGGGAATGATGCGGAAAATGACCTTTAATCGACCCTGTGAGAGACTACTGTGGACAAACCATCTTTCAAGTGACAACTTGTGTCACTAAGGGAGACGCCTTTGAAAACCCTTGCGCGGCTTAGGAGGATAGTGTCATATACACAACTCTGTGAACCAACAGGGTGGAGAAGGAATCTTTCGCCTACCATCTGGTTTCACAAAGTTAAAATGTTTGAAAACCTATGCACGATCTACGTGGCAAGTTCCCTATACTCCACTCTGAAACACTCGGGGGAAATACTCTTTCACCTTAGAGCGTCTTTCACGAAGTGTGCAATGTTTGGATACACACGCGGGGCCTAGGCGGATAGTGTCATATACTCCACTCTGTGAAACAACGTTGCGGTGCAACAATCTTCCAACTGCCATCTGGTTTCACCGAGTGAGAACTCACTGAAAACCTAGGCACGGCTCATAATGTCAAACTGCCCTTTGTGGCAACCATCTTTCCAACTAACAGCTTCCATCCCTACATTAGAAGCGTTTCAAAACCTATGCGGGGAACGATGTGGAAAGTGACCCATAGTCGACGCTGTGAGAGAGTACTCTGGACAAACCACCTTGCAAGTAACTTCTTGTTCCACCAAGATAGAAGAGTCTGGAAATCTAAGCACGGACTAGACGGGAAGTGCGAGATGCTCAACTCTGGGAAAACACACTGTGCTGAAAACATCTTTCAACTAGCACCTGATTTCAGTCAGTCACCACCGTTTGAAAACTTAGGCAGGGTCTACGCGGCAAGTGACAAAGAACCTATGAAACGACAAAGCGAAGAAACTCTCTTTCAAGTAACACATCGCTTCACTACATTAGAAGTGGTGGACAATCTATGCGGGTCATGTGCCGACAGAACCGTACGCTCAACTCTGTCGAAGTGCACTTGGCGAAAACCATCTTTCAACTTACATCTTGTATCCCTACGTTAGAAGGGTTTGACAAGCCAGGCAGGGAACAACGAGGAAAGGGACATACACACGACCCTGTGAGAGAATACCGTGGACAAACCATCTCTCAACTAACATCTTGTATCACTAAGTCAAAAATGCGTGAAAAAGCAGGCGGGGCCGATAACGACAGGGCCGTATACTCAATTCTGCCAAACAACAAAGTGAGGAAACCATCCTCCAACTAACATCCTGTTTGACGTAGAAAACTTAGAAAATGTATGCTGGAAACGACGTGGAAGGTGACATATAGCAGCCACTGTGAAAGAATCCTGTGGAGAAAGCGTTTTTCCACTGTCATCATGTGTCACTAAGTTACAAGTGTTTCACTCTTTCAGCTCACACCTTGTTCACTACGTTATAAATGTTGGAAAACCCATGGAGGGCTTATGCGGAAAGTGCCTTGTATGTAACTCTGTGAAAAAAACAGTGTGGCAAAACCGTCGTTAAGAAAGATCTCGTTTCACAAAATTAGAAGAGTTTGAAACCCTATGCGGGGCGTACAGGGAAAGCGCTAGACACTCACCTCAGGGATACAAACACTTGGGGAAACAACCTTTCACTGAACGTCTGGTTACACTAAATTACAAGCGTTGAAAAACACATGCGGGGCCGAAGTGGAGAGTGCCGTACACTCCTTTCCGGGAAAGAACATTGGGAGGAAACCGTCGTTCACGGTCTACCCCGGGTCTCACTAAGTGAAACGTGTTTGGAAACCTATGTGAAGCCTACACGGAAAGTGCCATCACCTTGCGAAAAGCTTGTGGGGCAACGTTGTTTCAACTATCATCTAGTTTCACTAAGTTAAAATGGCTTCACAGCTATGCGGGATCTATGCGGAAAGGGCCATATAGGCAACTCTGAGATAGACCACTGTGTGGAACCCATCCTCCAACTCATCTCTCGCTTCACTAAGTTAGAGGTGTTTGAAAACCACGCGGGGCCTACGCCGAAAGTGTCTCATACTCACCTCGGGACACAAGTCTATCTGGGAAGCATCTTTCTGCTGAGATCTGGTTGCACTCAGTAACAAGTGTTTGAAAACGCACGCAGGGCGTAGCAGGACGGTGCCATACACTCACCTCTGGGAAACTACACTGTGGGGAAGCCGCCTTTCAACTACCGTCTGGGTTCGCTGAGATAGGAGTGTTTGAAAACCTAGGAGAAGCCTAACGGCTAAGTGCCACATACTCAACTGTGGGAAACAACAGTGTGCTGAAACGATCTTTCAGCTAACATCTGGCCTCACGAATTGAAAACGGTTTGAAAACTATTCGGGGTCTAGGCGGAAAGTGCCAGGTACTCAGCTCTGTGACACAAGAGCTTGGGGAACCATCTTCCAACTAACATATTTCACTAAGTTAGAAGTCTTTGAAAACCGGGCGGAGACTACACCAAAAGTGTCATACAGTCACCTCTGTGAGTCACTTTGGGAAGCCATTTTTCCAATAACGTCTCTCTTCACGAGGTTGGAAGTATTTGAACACCCGTGCAGGGCCGGCGTCAAAAGTGCCACATAGTCAACTCTGAAACAACACTGTGGGGTTTCCACGTTTCAATTAACCTCTTCTTGTTCCACTCAGAAGTGTTTGCAAACCTATGCCGGTACTACGCGGGAAGTGCTATAGGCTCAACTCTGTAAAACTCACTGTGGTGAAGCCACAGGCTTCACCCCACAGCCAAAGGGCATCTGGGTTCACTTGTTGGAAGTATGTGAAAACCTATGGGGGCTTATGCGGAAAGTGCCCTATGCTCAAGTGTGTCAAGCAGCTTTTGGGGAGACCACCTTTCAACTAACATCTTGTTTCACCGTGTTAGAAGTGTTTCAAACACTCTCCTAGGAACCATGAGAAAAGTGACGTATACTCGACACAGCCAAATCGTACTGTGGGGAGAAACGGTCTTCCAACTCACATCTGCTGTCGCCAAGTTAAAAGGGTTGGAAAACTTCTGCAGGGCCTATGCGCAAGGGCCGTGTACTCCATTCTGTGAAACGACGCTGTAGGGAAACAATCTTGCGACTAACATCTGGTTTCACTGTGAACTGTCTGAAAACCTACAAAGTGCCATATAGTCAACTGTGTGAAAGAGCACTCTGGGTAAAAGGTCTTGTGACCACCTGATTTAGGACGTTAGAAGCATTTGCAAAACTACGCCGGGATGAATGCAGAAAGTGCCATATACTCAACTCTGTCAAGCTGCACTTTGGCGAAACCATCTTTCAACTAACACCTTGTGTCGCTACCATAGAAACATGTTTGAAAACCTATGGAGGGAATGATGTGGAAAGGGTCATATATACGCAGCTCTGTCCAACCGGGCTTTGGGGAAACCACCTTTCAAGTGACATTTGATTCAACTAAATTGGAAGTGTCTGAAAGCTCCTGTGTGGTCCAGACTGAAAGGGCCTCCCACTCTATGAAAGAACACTGTGGGGAAAACGTCTTTCAACGTTCTCTTTCACTAAGTCAGAAGTGTTGGAAACCCCATGCGGGGATCGATGGGGAAAGTGACGTTGTGAGAGAGTACTGGGAAGAAACCATCTTTCAACTGGCATCTCGTCTCACTGAGAACTGTTTGAAAACATATGCACGGCCTACAAAGTGTACTAGAGTCAACTGTGTGAAAGAACACAGTGGGGAAAAATCATCTTTTAACTAACAGCTCGTTTCGCTCAGTTGGAAGTGTTTGAAGACCTATGTGGGGATCGAGGGGGAAGGTTACATACACCAGCCACTGTGAAAAGAACACTGTGCAGAAACCTTCTTTCAACTGATATCCTGTTTCACCTGGTTAGAAGTGTTTGAAGAACTCCGTGGGGGCTTATGCAGAAAGTGCCATGTACTCTGTCAAGTCCCTGCACGTTGGGACACCCTTTTGTGGAGAAACCGTCCTTCAACCACCATGTTAGAGTTATTATGTTATGTCTGAGTTACGTTCTGTTACAGTTACGTCATGTTATGTTATGTTATGTTATGTTATGTTATGTTTTCATGTTACGTTCTGTTATAGCTATTTGAAAACTTTATGCGGGGTCTATGTATAAAGTGCCATACACTCTGGCAAATAACACTGTGCGGAAACCGTCTTTCAACCAAAATCCTATTTCACTACATTAGAAGTGTTGGAAAACCCATGTGGAGTCGACACCAAAAGTGCCATGTACTCAACCTTGTGAAACAACTGTGTGGTGAAACTATCATCTGCTTCCACTGTTAGAAGTACTTGAAGACCCACGCAGGGCCAACAACGAAAGTGCCGTCTACAAAACTGTATGAAGAAACACTGTGGGGAAACAGCTTGCCACTAAAATCTTATTCCAATCAGATGAAATTGTTTGAAAACCTATGCGGAGCTTATAATGAAAGTGCCGTACACTCATCTCTGTCAAACAACAGCTTATCTGAGAGTTTTATACTCAACTCTATGGAAGAAGACGGTGGGGAAACCTTTCACCTAACATGTGGTTTCTCGAAGCTAGACGTGTGAAAACCAGGTTGCGGCCTATGCAGAAAGTGCCTTACACTCAAATCTGTGAAAGCAGAGTGTGCGGAACCATCTTTCAACAAACTTTCGGTTTCACTAATTTGGAAGTGATGGAAAACTTATGATCGGTTAACTATGAGACAAGTTGCCATATAGTCAACTCTGTGAAACAACACTCTGGTGTGAACCTCTTTCAACGACCGTCTGATTTCACTAATTTAGAAGGGTTTGAAAACCCACGCAGGCAGCAATGGGGAATGTACGATTACTCAACTCTGTGCCACAACAGTGTGGTGAAACCATCCTTCATAACATCTTGCTTCCCTGCCAGGTGTTGTCACCATTTGCAGGGAATTTTGACGAGAGTGACTTATACTCTATTGTGTAAAAAAATGTGGAAAAATGGTCTTTCAACCGACATCCTCTTTCACGAACGAAGTGTTTGAAAACCCATGCTGGGCTTTTGAGGAAACTGCCTTAGAGCCACTCTGTGGGGAATCCATCTTCCAACTAATCTCTTGCTTCACTCTAATGAAGCATAATGGGGCTCGAAAACCATAATGGGGCTACAGTGCAAGCGCCACTTACTCGACTCTGTGAAACAGCACGGTCGGGAAACAATCTGTCTCTTAATATCAGTTGCAAGTGTTTGAAAACAGATGCGGGGCCTATGCACGAGGATCATGCCATGCCTTCAACGTTGTGAAATAACACTGTGGGGAAACCACCTTTCCACTACCATCTCGTTCCTCCTAGAACGGTTTGAAAACCTATGAGAAGCCTAAAAACTAAGGGCCATACACTCAACTGTGTGAAACAACGACGTGGTGAAAAGATCTTTCAAATAACATCTGGTTTCCATCATTGAGAATTGAAGACTATTGGGGGTTATGCGGAAAGGGTCATATACTCAAATCTGTGACACAACATGTGGGGAAACCATCTTTCAATCAACATCTTGTATAACTAAACTGGAAGCGTTAGAAAACCCATGGGGAGCCTATGCCGAAAGTGCCATATACTCACTCACCTCTGTCAGCCTGCACTTTGTGGAAACCATCTTGAGAGTAATATCCTGTAGCACCAAGTTAGGAAGGAGCGTTTGAAAAACTATGCGGGTAAAAGGCAGGAAGTACAAGATACTGACAACTGTGGAACAACACTGTGAGAAACCGTCTTTCAACTCAATTCTTCTTTCATTTAGGTTAGAAGTGTTTGAAAACCTATGCGCGGCGTATGGGGAAAGTGCCATTCTTTCAACTAATATCTGATTTCGCCCAGGGTGAACTCTTTTGGAAACCTATGCACAGCCTACACGGTAAGTGCCATATACTGAACTCTGTGAAACAACCCTGTGGGGAAACGATCTTTCAACTAACATTTCGTTTCCCTAAGTTAGAAGTGTTTGAAAAGCTCTGCGGGACCTATGCAGAATTGCCCTATACTCCACTCTCAAACTGAACTCTTAGGGAAGCATTTTTCAGCTAACATCTTTATGAAACTACGTGAGGAGCATTGTAAAACCTGTGTGGGGAACGATGTGGAAAGTGACATATACTGTGGGACCCTGTGAGAAAATAGAGTGGACAATCCATCTATCAATTATCTTGGGGCACTAAGTTTGAAGTGTTTGAAAACCTATGCACGGCTTATGGGGAAAGTGCCATATACTCGACTCCCTTCACATATGTGTGTGGGCAAATCCTATGTCATCTAACCTCATGTATCTCTACGACTGAAGGGTTTGCAACCGCAGGCGGGGCCTGCATGAATAAGGCCATATGCACCACTTGGGAAACACCACTGTGGGGAAACCATCCTTCAACTAACATCTTGTTCACTGAGAAGGGTTTGAAACTATGCGGAGCCTTTGCTGAAAGTGCCACGTACAGAACTCGGTGGAAACAACACTGTGGTGAAACGATCTTTCAACGAACATCTCGTTTCAAGCCATAACTCTGTGAAAAAGTTTGCGGGGTATCTGCCGACAGTGCCATATATTCAACTCGGTGAAACTGCACTTTGCAGGAAGGAAGGCTCTTTCAAGTAACATCTGGTATCACGAAGTCAGAAGGGTTTGAAAACCTATGTGGGTAATGATGAGGAAAGTGACACATACTGGATACTGTGAGAAAATACCGTGGACAATCCATCTTTCAACTAGCTCGTGTCACTAAGTTGGAAGTGTTTGCAAACCTAGGCGCGGCTTATGCAGAAAGTGCCGTATACTCGACGCTTTGAAAAAAAGCACTCTGGACGAAGATTCTTTCATGAGTATGTAGTTTCAGAAAACTAAAGCAGTTTGACAAGCAACGCATGACCTACACGGAAAGTGCCATATACGCAACTCTGTGAAACAACGCTCTGAGGAAATGATCCTTCACCTAACATCTGGTTTCATTAAGTTGTGTTTGAATGCAAATGTTGGCCTAGAAGAATAGAACCATGTACTCAATACCGTGAAACAACAATGTGGTGAAACCATCTTCCGACCACCATCTGCTTTCACTACGTTAGATGTGATTGAAACACCTTACAGGGAGGAACACTTAAAGTGCCGTAAACTCCACTCTGTCGAACACTGCTGTGGTGAAACATACCTTCAACCAACCTCCGTTTCATCGAGTGACAACGGTTTGAAAAGCTATGCGGGACCCACAGGACAAGTGCCATATACTCAACACTGTGAAACAACACTGTGGAGAAACCCTATTTCAACCAAAACTTCGTTTCACTAAATTAGAAGTCTTTGAAACTCTATGAGCGACAGAGACGGAAAGGGCCATCTATTCAACTCTGTAACCAACAATACTGTGGTGAAAGAAACTTCAACTAACACTTGGTTTCACTGAGAGAACTCTTTGAAGACATAGGCAGGCCTACCCTGTGTCATACATTCATCTCTGTGAATCGACACATGGTGAAACCATCCTTCAGCTAGCATCACGTTTCACCCTGAAGTGTCTGAAAAGTTATGTGCGGGGCTATGCCGACGGTGCCATGCACTCAATTCTGTGAAATTGGACTTTGCGAAAACCACCTTTCAGCGAACATCATGTATCGTTACGTTGGAAGGTTTGAAAACATGCGCAGCTTATAGGAAATGCCAGAGAGTCAACTCTGAAAAACCACTGGTGAGAAACTGTCACCGAACATCTGCTTTCACGTCGTTAAAATAGTTTGAAAACTTAGGCATGACTTACAAGGAAACTGCCATCTACCCAAATCTGTTAAGTAACAATCTGGTGAAGTTGTCTTTCAATTAACATCGATCTGGTTTATATGAGTGGCAACTCTGGAAAACTCTCTGGGGTCAACATGGTAAGTGCGTTTGTAGGCACTGGCTTTGACAACCTATGCAGCTCCTGGCCGGAAAAACCAATACACTTCATTCACTGTGCGAAACAAAACTATGGGGAAATCATCTCGGTACGAACAACTGCTTTCACTACGTTAGAGCTTGTCCAAAACCATGGCGGGCCCTAGGCAAAAAGTGCCATATACGCAATTCTGTCAAACAACACTGGGGAATCCATCTTCCCACTAACCTCTGGTTTCACTAAGTTACCGGAGTTTGAACAGCCCGGCAGGGAATTGTGCGGAATGTGCCATATACTCAACTCCCTGAAACAACAGTATGCTGAAGCTCTCTTTCACCATTTGGTTTCAGAAACTTAAAGTAATTTCAACACCTAAGCATGACTTCCATGGAACGTGCCATATGCGCAACTGTTGAAACAACACTGTGGTGAAGCCACGTTTCACCTGAAACCTGCTTCCACTAGAGCTACAAATGTTTGAACACACGTGCGGGGCCCAGGCCGATAGTGCCATTTACTACCTTCTGTGAAATATGCTGGGTGAAACATTCCCTCAACTAACATCGGATTTCACCCAGTGAGAACTATTGGAAAACCTACTCAGAGAGTGCAGTAGACGCAACTCTATGAAAGGCCGGGGAGGTTATCGTTCTGTCACCTTGTCGTATGGTGAGAAGGGTTTGAAACGTTATGCGAACTCTATGAGGAAAGTGCCTTGTCCTCAACTTTGTGAAACAGCACTGTGGCGAAGGCGTCGTCCCTCTAGCATCTGATCTCAGAATTGGTGGAAAAGGAACGGCGGGTCTACAGGCAACGTGCCATATATTCCACTCTGTAAAACAGCACTGTGGGGAAGGGAAATCTTTCCCCTAAAGCTTCCTTTCACCAAGCTACAAACGTTGCAATGCACATGTGGGGCCTAGGCAGATAGTGCCATAGGCTGCATTCTCTGAAAATAACTGTGGGTGGAACATTCTTTCAAGTAACATTTGATTTCGCTAAGTGAGAACTCATTGGAACACCTATGCAAGGCCTACAGGACAAGGGTCGTATACTCATCTCTGTGAAACAACAGGGGGAGAAAGCGTCTTTCAAGTAGCATCCCGTTTCACAAGGTTAGAAGTCTTTGAATAGCTACGCGGAGCCTAGGCCAATAGTGCCAACTACTCAAACCTGTCACCCTACAGCCTGCAACAACCAAATTTCCACTACCATCTTCCTTCACGAAGGTAGAAGGGTTTGCAAACCTATGCGGGGAATGATGCGGAAAATGACCTTTAATCGACCCTGTGAGAGACTACTGTGGACAAACCATCTTTCAAGTGACAACTTGTGTCACTAAGGGAGACGCCTTTGAAAACCCTTGCGCGGCTTAGGAGGATAGTGTCATATACACAACTCTGTGAACCAACAGGGTGGAGAAGGAATCTTTCGCCTACCATCTGGTTTCACAAAGTTAAAATGTTTGAAAACCTATGCACGATCTACGTGGCAAGTTCCCTATACTCCACTCTGAAACACTCGGGGGAAATACTCTTTCACCTTAGAGCGTCTTTCACGAAGTGTGCAATGTTTGGATACACACGCGGGGCCTAGGCGGATAGTGTCATATACTCCACTCTGTGAAACAACGTTGCGGTGCAACAATCTTCCAACTGCCATCTGGTTTCACCGAGTGAGAACTCACTGAAAACCTAGGCACGGCTCATAATGTCAAACTGCCCTTTGTGGCAACCATCTTTCCAACTAACAGCTTCCATCCCTACATTAGAAGCGTTTCAAAACCTATGCGGGGAACGATGTGGAAAGTGACCCATAGTCGACGCTGTGAGAGAGTACTCTGGACAAACCACCTTGCAAGTAACTTCTTGTTCCACCAAGATAGAAGAGTCTGGAAATCTAAGCACGGACTAGACGGGAAGTGCGAGATGCTCAACTCTGGGAAAACACACTGTGCTGAAAACATCTTTCAACTAGCACCTGATTTCAGTCAGTCACCACCGTTTGAAAACTTAGGCAGGGTCTACGCGGCAAGTGACAAAGAACCTGTGAAACGACAAAGCGAAGAAACTCTCTTTCAAGTAACACATCGCTTCACTACATTAGAAGTGGTGGACAAACTATGCGGGTCATGTGCCGACAGAACCGTACGCTCAACTCTGTCGAAGTGCACTTGGCGAAAACCATCTTTCAACTTACATCTTGTATCCCTACGTTAGAAGGGTTTGACAAGCCAGGCAGGGAACAACGAGGAAAGGGACATACACACGACCCTGTGAGAGAATACCGTGGACAAACCATCTCTCAACTAACATCTTGTATCACTAAGTCAAAAATGCGTGAAAAAGCAGGCGGGGCCGATAACGACAGGGCCGTATACTCAATTCTGCCAAACAACAAAGTGAGGAAACCATCCTCCAACTAACATCCTGTTTGACGTAGAAAACTTAGAAAATGTATGCTGGAAACGACGTGGAAGGTGACATATAGCAGCCACTGTGAAAGAATCCTGTGGAGAAAGCGTTTTTCCACTGTCATCATGTGTCACTAAGTTACAAGTGTTTCACTCTTTCAGCTCACACCTTGTTCACTACGTTATAAATGTTGGAAAACCCATGGAGGGCTTATGCGGAAAGTGCCTTGTATGTAACTCTGTGAAAAAAAAACAGTGTGGCAAAACCGTCGTTAAGAAAGATCTCGTTTCACAAAATTAGAAGAGTTTGAAACCCTATGCGGGGCGTACAGGGAAAGCGCTAGACACTCACCTCAGGGATACAAACACTTGGGGAAACAACCTTTCACTGAACGTCTGGTTACACTAAATTACAAGCGTTGAAAAACACATGCGGGGCCGAAGTGGAGAGTGCCGTACACTCCTTTCCGGGAAAGAACATTGGGAGGAAACCGTCGTTCACGGTCTACCCCGGGTCTCACTAAGTGAAACGTGTTTGGAAACCTATGTGAAGCCTACACGGAAAGTGCCATCACCTTGCGAAAAGCTTGTGGGGCAACGTTGTTTCAACTATCATCTAGTTTCACTAAGTTAAAATGGCTTCACAGCTATGCGGGATCTATGCGGAAAGGGCCATATAGGCAACTCTGAGATAGACCACTGTGTGGAACCCATCCTCCAACTCATCTCTCGCTTCACTAAGTTAGAGGTGTTTGAAAACCACGCGGGGCCTACGCCGAAAGTGTCTCATACTCACCTCGGGACACAAGTCTATCTGGGAAGCATCTTTCTGCTGAGATCTGGTTGCACTCAGTAACAAGTGTTTGAAAACGCACGCAGGGCGTAGCAGGACGGTGCCATACACTCACCTCTGGGAAACTACACTGTGGGGAAGCCGCCTTTCAACTACCGTCTGGGTTCGCTGAGATAGGAGTGTTTGAAAACCTAGGAGAAGCCTAACGGCTAAGTGCCACATACTCAACTGTGGGAAACAACAGTGTGCTGAAACGATCTTTCAGCTAACATCTGGCCTCACGAATTGAAAACGGTTTGAAAACTATTCGGGGTCTAGGCGGAAAGTGCCGTACACTCATCTCTGTGAAACAACAGCTTATCTGAGAGTTTTATACTCAACTCTATGGAAGAAGACTGTGGGGAAACCTTTCACCTAACATGTGGTTTCTCGAAGCTAGACGTGTGAAAACCAGGTTGCGGCCTATGCAGAAAGTGCCTTACACTCAAATCTGTGAAAGCAGAGTGTGCGGAACCATCTTTCAACAAACTTTCGGTTTCACTAATTTGGAAGTGATGGAAAACTTATGATCGGTTAACTATGAGACAAGTTGCCATATAGTCAACTCTGTGAAACAACACTCTGGTGTGAACCTCTTTCAACGACCGTCTGATTTCACTAATTTAGAAGGGTTTGAAAACCCACGCAGGCAGCAATGGGGAATGTATGATTACTCAACTCTGTGCCACAACAGTGTGGTGAAACCATCCTTCATAACATCTTGCTTCCCTGCCAGGTGTTGTCACCATTTGCAGGGAATTTTGACGAGAGTGACTTATACTCTATTGAGTGAAAAATGTGGAAAAATGGTCTTTCAACCGACATCCTCTTTCACGAACAAAGTGTTTGAAAACCCATGCTGGGCTTTTGAGGAAACTGCCTTAGAGCCCCTCTGTGGGGAATCCATCTTCCAACTAATCTCTTGCTTCACTCTAATGAAGCATAATGGGGCTCGAAAACCATAATGGGGCTACAGTGCAAGCGCCACTTACTCGACTCTGTGAAACAGCACGGTCGGGAAACAATCTGTCTCTTAATATCAGTTGCAAGTGTTTGAAAACAGATGCGGGGCCTATGCACGAGGATCATGCCATGCCTTCAACGTTGTGAAATAACACTGTGGGGAAACCACCTTTCCACTACCATCTCGTTCCTCTTAGAACGGTTTGAAAACCTATGAGAAGCCTAAAAACTAAGGGCCATACACTCAACTGTGTGAAACAACGACGTGGTGAAAAGATCTTTCAAATAACATCTGGTTTCCATCATTGAGAATTGAAGACTATTGGGGGTTATGCGGAAAGGGTCATATACTCAAATCTGTGACACAACATGTGGGGAAACCATCTTTCAATCAACATCTTGTATAACTAAACTGGAAGCGTTAGAAAACCCATGGGGAGCCTATGCCGAAAGTGCCATATACTCACTCACCTCTGTCAGCCTGCACTTTGCGGAAACCATCTTGAGAGTAATATCCTGTAGCACCAAGTTAGGAAGGAGCGTTTGAAAAACTATGCGGGTAAAAGGCAGGAAGTACAAGATACTGACAACTGTGGAACAACACTGTGAGAACCCGTCTTTCAACTCAATTCTTCTTTCATTTAGGTTAGAAGTGTTTGAAAACCTATGCGCGGCGTATGGGGAAAGTGCCTTTCTTTCAACTAATATCTGATTTCGCCCAGGGTGAACTCTTTTGGAAACCTATGCACAGCCTACACGGTAAGTGCCATATACTGAACTCTGTGAAACAACCCTGTGGGGAAACGATCTTTCAACTAACATTTCGTTTCCCTAAGTTAGAAGTGTTTGAAAAGCTCTGCGGGACCTATGCAGAATTGCCCTATACTCCACTCTCAAACTGAACTCTTAGGGAAGCATTTTTCAGCTAACATCTTTATGAAACTACGTGAGGAGCATTGTAAAACCTGTGTGGGGAACGATGTGGAAAGTGACATATACTGTGGGACCCTGTGAGAAAATAGAGTGGACAATCCATCTATCAATTATCTTGGGGCACTAAGTTTGAAGTGTTTGAAAACCTATGCACGGCTTATGGGGAAAGTGCCATATACTCGACTCCCTTCACATATGTGTGTGGGCAAATCCTATGTCATCTAACCTCATGTATCTCTACGACTGAAGGGTTTGCAACCGCAGGCGGGGCCTGCATGAATAAGGCCATATGCACCACTTGGGAAACACCACTGTGGGGAAACCATCCTTCAACTAACATCTTGTTCACTGAGAAGGGTTTGAAACTATGCGGAGCCTTTGCTGAAAGTGCCACGTACAGAACTCGGTGGAAACAACACTGTGGTGAAACGATCTTTCAACGAACATCTCGTTTCAAGCCATAACTCTGTGAAAAAGTTTGCGGGGTATCTGCCGACAGTGCCATATATTCAACTCGGTGAAACTGCACTTTGCAGGAAGGAAGGCTCTTTCAAGTAACATCTGGTATCACGAAGTCAGAAGGGTTTGAAAACCTATGTGGGTAATGATGAGGAAAGTGACACATACTGGATACTGTGAGAAAATACCGTGGACAATCCATCTTTCAACTAGCTCGTGTCACTAAGTTGGAAGTGTTTGCAAACCTAGGCGCGGCTTATGCAGAAAGTGCCGTATACTCGACGCTTTGAAAAAAAGCACTCTGGACGAAGATTCTTTCATGAGTATGTAGTTTCAGAAAACTAAAGCAGTTTGACAAGCAACGCATGACCTACACGGAAAGTGCCATATACGCAACTCTGTGAAACAACGCTCTGAGGAAATGATCCTTCACCTAACATCTGGTTTCATTAAGTTGTGTTTGAATGCAAATGTTGGCCTAGAAGAATAGAACCATGTACTCAATACCGTGAAACAACAATGTGGTGAAACCATCTTCCGACCACCATCTGCTTTCACTACGTTAGATGTGATTGAAACACCTTACAGGGAGGAACACTTAAAGTGCCGTAAACTCCGCTCTGTCGAACACTGCTGTGGTGAAACATACCTTCAACCAACCTCCGTTTCATCGAGTGACAACGGTTTGAAAAGCTATGCGGGACCCACAGGACAAGTGCCATATACTCAACACTGTGAAACAACACTGTGGAGAAACCCTATTTCAACCAAAACTTCGTTTCACTAAATTAGAAGTCTTTGAAACTCTATGAGCGACAGAGACGGAAAGGGCCATCTATTCAACTCTGTAACCAACAATACTGTGGTGAAAGAAACTTCAACTAACACTTGGTTTCACTGAGAGAACTCTTTGAAGACATAGGCAGGCCTACCCTGTGTCATACATTCATCTCTGTGAATCGACACATGGTGAAACCATCCTTCAGCTAGCATCACGTTTCACCCTGAAGTGTCTGAAAAGTTATGCGCGGGGCTATGCCGACGGTGCCATGCACTCAATTCTGTGAAATTGGACTTTGCGAAAACCACCTTTCAGCGAACATCATGTATCGTTACGTTGGAAGGTTTGAAAACATGCGCAGCTTATAGGAAATGCCAGAGAGTCAACTCTGAAAAACCACTGGTGAGAAACTGTCACCGAACATCTGCTTTCACGTCGTTAAAATAGTTTGAAAACTTAGGCATGACTTACAAGGAAACTGCCATCTACCCAAATCTGTTAAGTAACAATCTGGTGAAGTTGTCTTTCAATTAACATCGATCTGGTTTATATGAGTGGCAACTCTGGAAAACTCTCTGGGGTCAACATGGTAAGTGCGTTTGTAGGCACTGGCTTTGACAACCTATGCAGCTCCTGGCCGGAAAAACCAATACACTTCATTCACTGTGCGAAACAAAACTATGGGGAAATCATCTCGGTACGAACAACTGCTTTCACTACGTTAGAGCTTGTCCAAAACCATGGCGGGCCCTAGGCAAAAAGTGCCATATACGCAATTCTGTCAAACAACACTGGGGAATCCATCTTCCCACTAACCTCTGGTTTCACTAAGTTACCGGAGTTTGAACAGCCCGGCAGGGAATTGTGCGGAATGTGCCATATACTCAACTCCCTGAAACAACAGTATGCTGAAGCTCTCTTTCACCATTTGGTTTCAGAAACTTAAAGTAATTTCAACACCTAAGCATGACTTCCATGGAACGTGCCATATGCGCAACTGTTGAAACAACACTGTGGTGAAGCCACGTTTCACCTGAAACCTGCTTCCACTAGAGCTACAGATGTTTGAACACACGTGCGGGGCCCAGGCCGATAGTGCCATTTACTACCTTCTGTGAAATATGCTGGGTGAAACATTCCCTCAACTAACATCGGATTTCACCCAGTGAGAACTATTGGAAAACCTACTCAGAGAGTGCAGTAGACGCAACTCTATGAAAGGCCGGGGAGGTTATCGTTCTGTCACCTTGTCGTATGGTGAGAAGGGTTTGAAACGTTATGCGAACTCTATGAGGAAAGTGCCTTGTCCTCAACTTTGTGAAACAGCACTGTGGCGAAGGCGTCGTCCCTCTAGCATCTGATCTCAGAATTGGTGGAAAAGGAACGGCGGGTCTACAGGCAACGTGCCATATATTCCACTCTGTAAAACAGCACTGTGGGGAAGGGAAATCTTTCCCCTAAAGCTTCCTTTCACCAAGCTACAAACGTTGCAATGCACATGTGGGGCCTAGGCAGATAGTGCCATAGGCTGCATTCTCTGAAAATAACTGTGGGTGGAACATTCTTTCAAGTAACATTTGATTTCGCTAAGTGAGAACTCATTGGAAAACCTATGCAAGGCCTACAGGACAAGGGTCGTATACTCATCTCTGTGAAACAACAGGGGGAGAAAGCGTCTTTCAAGTAGCATCCCGTTTCACAAGGTTAGAAGTCTTTGAATAGCTACGCGGAGCCTAGGCCAATAGTGCCAACTACTCAAACCTGTCACCCTACAGCCTGCAACAACCAAATTTCCACTACCATCTTCCTTCACGAAGGTAGAAGGGTTTGCAAACCTATGCGGGGAATGATGCGGAAAATGACCTTTAATCGACCCTGTGAGAGACTACTGTGGACAAACCATCTTTCAAGTGACAACTTGTGTCACTAAGGGAGACGCCTTTGAAAACCCTTGCGCGGCTTAGGAGGATAGTGTCATATACACAACTCTGTGAACCAACAGGGTGGAGAAGGAATCTTTCGCCTACCATCTGGTTTCACAAAGTTAAAATGTTTGAAAACCTATGCACGATCTACGTGGCAAGTTCCCTATACTCCACTCTGAAACACTCGGGGGAAATACTCTTTCACCTTAGAGCGTCTTTCACGAAGTGTGCAATGTTTGGATACACACGCGGGGCCTAGGCGGATAGTGTCATATACTCCACTCTGTGAAACAACGTTGCGGTGCAACAATCTTCCAACTGCCATCTGGTTTCACCGAGTGAGAACTCACTGAAAACCTAGGCACGGCTCATAATGTCAAACTGCCCTTTGTGGCAACCATCTTTCCAACTAACAGCTTCCATCCCTACATTAGAAGCGTTTCAAAACCTATGCGGGGAACGATGTGGAAAGTGACCCATAGTCGACGCTGTGAGAGAGTACTCTGGACAAACCACCTTGCAAGTAACTTCTTGTTCCACCAAGATAGAAGAGTCTGGAAATCTAAGCACGGACTAGACGGGAAGTGCGAGATGCTCAACTCTGGGAAAACACACTGTGCTGAAAACATCTTTCAACTAGCACCTGATTTCAGTCAGTCACCACCGTTTGAAAACTTAGGCAGGGTCTACGCGGCAAGTGACAAAGAACCTATGAAACGACAAAGCGAAGAAACTCTCTTTCAAGTAACACATCGCTTCACTACATTAGAAGTGGTGGACAATCTATGCGGGTCATGTGCCGACAGAACCGTACGCTCAACTCTGTCGAAGTGCACTTGGCGAAAACCATCTTTCAACTTACATCTTGTATCCCTACGTTAGAAGGGTTTGACAAGCCAGGCAGGGAACAACGAGGAAAGGGACATACACACGACCCTGTGAGAGAATACCGTGGACAAACCATCTCTCAACTAACATCTTGTATCACTAAGTCAAAAATGCGTGAAAAAGCAGGCGGGGCCGATAACGACAGGGCCGTATACTCAATTCTGCCAAACAACAAAGTGAGGAAACCATCCTCCAACTAACATCCTGTTTGACGTAGAAAACTTAGAAAATGTATGCTGGAAACGACGTGGAAGGTGACATATAGCAGCCACTGTGAAAGAATCCTGTGGAGAAAGCGTTTTTCCACTGTCATCATGTGTCACTAAGTTACAAGTGTTTCACTCTTTCAGCTCACACCTTGTTCACTACGTTATAAATGTTGGAAAACCCATGGAGGGCTTATGCGGAAAGTGCCTTGTATGTAACTCTGTGAAAAAAACAGTGTGGCAAAACCGTCGTTAAGAAAGATCTCGTTTCACAAAATTAGAAGAGTTTGAAACCCTATGCGGGGCGTACAGGGAAAGCGCTAGACACTCACCTCAGGGATACAAACACTTGGGGAAACAACCTTTCACTGAACGTCTGGTTACACTAAATTACAAGCGTTGAAAAACACATGCGGGGCCGAAGTGGAGAGTGCCGTACACTCCTTTCCGGGAAAGAACATTGGGAGGAAACCGTCGTTCACGGTCTACCCCGGGTCTCACTAAGTGAAACGTGTTTGGAAACCTATGTGAAGCCTACACGGAAAGTGCCATCACCTTGCGAAAAGCTTGTGGGGCAACGTTGTTTCAACTATCATCTAGTTTCACTAAGTTAAAATGGCTTCACAGCTATGCGGGATCTATGCGGAAAGGGCCATATAGGCAACTCTGAGATAGACCACTGTGTGGAACCCATCCTCCAACTCATCTCTCGCTTCACTAAGTTAGAGGTGTTTGAAAACCACGCGGGGCCTACGCCGAAAGTGTCTCATACTCACCTCGGGACACAAGTCTATCTGGGAAGCATCTTTCTGCTGAGATCTGGTTGCACTCAGTAACAAGTGTTTGAAAACGCACGCAGGGCGTAGCAGGATGGTGCCATACACTCACCTCTGGGAAACTACACTGTGGGGAAGCCGCCTTTCAACTACCGTCTGGGTTCGCTGAGATAGGAGTGTTTGAAAACCTAGGAGAAGCCTAACGGCTAAGTGCCACATACTCAACTGTGGGAAACAACAGTGTGCTGAAACGATCTTTCAGCTAACATCTGGCCTCACGAATTGAAAACGGTTTGAAAACTATTCGGGGTCTAGGCGGAAAGTGCCAGGTACTCAGCTCTGTGACACAAGAGCTTGGGGAACCATCTTCCAACTAACATATTTCACTAAGTTAGAAGTCTTTGAAAACCGGGCGGAGACTACACCAAAAGTGTCATACAGTCACCTCTGTGAGTCACTTTGGGAAGCCATTTTTCCAATAACGTCTCTCTTCACGAGGTTGGAAGTATTTGAACACCCGTGCAGGGCCGGCGTCAAAAGTGCCACATAGTCAACTCTGAAACAACACTGTGGGGTTTCCACGTTTCAATTAACCTCTTCTTGTTCCACTCAGAAGTGTTTGCAAACCTATGCCGGTACTACGCGGGAAGTGCTATAGGCTCAACTCTGTAAAACTCACTGTGGTGAAGCCACAGGCTTCACCCCACAGCCAAAGGGCATCTGGGTTCACTTGTTGGAAGTATGTGAAAACCTATGGGGGCTTATGCGGAAAGTGCCCTATGCTCAAGTGTGTCAAGCAGCTTTTGGGGAGACCACCTTTCAACTAACATCTTGTTTCACCGTGTTAGAAGTGTTTCAAACACTCTCCTAGGAACCATGAGAAAAGTGACGTATACTCGACACAGCCAAATCGTACTGTGGGGAGAAACGGTCTTCCAACTCACATCTGCTGTCGCCAAGTTAAAAGGGTTGGAAAACTTCTGCAGGGCCTATGCGCAAGGGCCGTGTACTCCATTCTGTGAAACGACGCTGTAGGGAAACAATCTTGCGACTAACATCTGGTTTCACTGTGAACTGTCTGAAAACCTACAAAGTGCCATATAGTCAACTGTGTGAAAGAGCACTCTGGGTAAAAGGTCTTGTGACCACCTGATTTAGGACGTTAGAAGCATTTGCAAAACTACGCCGGGATGAATGCAGAAAGTGCCATATACTCAACTCTGTCAAGCTGCACTTTGGCGAAACCATCTTTCAACTAACACCTTGTGTCGCTACCATAGAAACATGTTTGAAAACCTATGGAGGGAATGATGTGGAAAGGGTCATATATACGCAGCTCTGTCCAACCGGGCTTTGGGGAAACCACCTTTCAAGTGACATTTGATTCAACTAAATTGGAAGTGTCTGAAAGCTCCTGTGTGGTCCAGACTGAAAGGGCCTCCCACTCTATGAAAGAACACTGTGGGGAAAACGTCTTTCAACGTTCTCTTTCACTAAGTCAGAAGTGTTGGAAACCCCATGCGGGGATCGATGGGGAAAGTGACGTTGTGAGAGAGTACTGGGAAGAAACCATCTTTCAACTGGCATCTCGTCTCACTGAGAACTGTTTGAAAACATATGCACGGCCTACAAAGTGTACTAGAGTCAACTGTGTGAAAGAACACAGTGGGGAAAAATCATCTTTTAACTAACAGCTCGTTTCGCTCAGTTGGAAGTGTTTGAAGACCTATGTGGGGATCGAGGGGGAAGGTTACATACACCAGCCACTGTGAAAAGAACACTGTGCAGAAACCTTCTTTCAACTGATATCCTGTTTCACCTGGTTAGAAGTGTTTGAAGAACTCCGTGGGGGCTTATGCAGAAAGTGCCATGTACTCTGTCAAGTCCCTGCACGTTGGGACACCCTTTTGTGGAGAAACCGTCCTTCAACCACCATGTTAGAGTTATTATGTCTGAGTTACGTTCTGTTACAGTTACGTCATGTTATGTTATGTTATGTTATGTTATGTTATGTTATGTTTTCATGTTACGTTCTGTTATAGCTATTTGAAAACTTTATGCGGGGTCTATGTATAAAGTGCCATACACTCTGGCAAATAACACTGTGCGGAAACCGTCTTTCAACCAAAATCCTATTTCACTACATTAGAAGTGTTGGAAAACCCACGTGGAGTCGACACCAAAAGTGCCATGTACTCAACCTTGTGAAACAACTGTGTGGTGAAACTATCATCTGCTTCCACTGTTAGAAGTACTTGAAGACCCACGCAGGGCCAACAACGAAAGTGCCGTCTACAAAACTGTATGAAGAAACACTGCGGGGAAACAGCTTGCCACTAAAATCTTATTCCAATCAGATGAAATTGTTTGAAAACCTATGCGGAGCTTATAATGAAAGTGCCGTACACTCATCTCTGTGAAACAACAGCTTATCTGAGAGTTTTATACTCAACTCTATGGAAGAAGACGGTGGGGAAACCTTTCACCTAACATGTGGTTTCTCGAAGCTAGACGTGTGAAAACCAGGTTGCGGCCTAGGCAGAAAGTGCCTTACACTCAAATCTGTGAAAGCAGAGTGTGCGGAACCATCTTTCAACAAACTTTCGGTTTCACTAATTTGGAAGTGATGGAAAACTTATGATCGGTTAACTATGAGACAAGTTGCCATATAGTCAACTCTGTGAAACAACACTCTGGTGTGAACCTCTTTCAACGACCGTCTGATTTCACTAATTTAGAAGGGTTTGAAAACCCACGCAGGCAGCAATGGGGAATGTACGATTACTCAACTCTGTGCCACAACAGTGTGGTGAAACCATCCTTCATAACATCTTGCTTCCCTGCCAGGTGTTGTCACCATTTGCAGGGAATTTTGACGAGAGTGACTTATACTCTATTGTGTGAAAAATGTGGAAAAATGGTCTTTCAACCGACATCCTCTTTCACGAACAAAGTGTTTGAAAACCCATGCTGGGCTTTTGAGGAAACTGCCTTAGAGCCCCTCTGTGGGGAATCCATCTTCCAACTAATCTCTTGCTTCACTCTAATGAAGCATAATGGGGCTCGAAAACCATAATGGGGCTACAGTGCAAGCGCCACTTACTCGACTCTGTGAAACAGCACGGTCGGGAAACAATCTGTCTCTTAATATCAGTTGCAAGTGTTTGAAAACAGATGCGGGGCCTATGCACGAGGATCATGCCATGCCTTCAACGTTGTGAAATAACACTGTGGGGAAACCACCTTTCCACTACCATCTCGTTCCTCTTAGAACGGTTTGAAAACCTATGAGAAGCCTAAAAACTAAGGGCCATACACTCAACTGTGTGAAACAACGACGTGGTGAAAAGATCTTTCAAATAACATCTGGTTTCCATCATTGAGAATTGAAGACTATTGGGGGTTATGCGGAAAGGGTCATATACTCAAATCTGTGACACAACATGTGGGGAAACCATCTTTCAATCAACATCTTGTATAACTAAACTGGAAGCGTTAGAAAACCCATGGGGAGCCTATGCCGAAAGTGCCATATACTCACTCACCTCTGTCAGCCTGCACTTTGCGGAAACCATCTTGAGAGTAATATCCTGTAGCACCAAGTTAGGAAGGAGCGTTTGAAAAACTATGCGGGTAAAAGGCAGGAAGTACAAGATACTGACAACTGTGGAACAACACTGTGAGAACCCGTCTTTCAACTCAATTCTTCTTTCATTTAGGTTAGAAGTGTTTGAAAACCTATGTGCGGCGTATGGGGAAAGTGCCCTTCTTTCAACTAATATCTGATTTCGCCCAGGGTGAACTCTTTTGGAAACCTATGCACAGCCTACACGGTAAGTGCCATATACTGAACTCTGTGAAACAACCCTGTGGGGAAACGATCTTTCAACTAACATTTCGTTTCCCTAAGTTAGAAGTGTTTGAAAAGCTCTGCGGGACCTATGCAGAATTGCCCTATACTCCACTCTCAAACTGAACTCTTAGGGAAGCATTTTTCAGCTAACATCTTTATGAAACTACGTGAGGAGCATTGTAAAACCTGTGTGGGGAACGATGTGGAAAGTGACATATACTGTGGGACCCTGTGAGAAAATAGAGTGGACAATCCATCTATCAATTATCTTGGGGCACTAAGTTTGAAGTGTTTGAAAACCTATGCACGGCTTATGGGGAAAGTGCCATATACTCGACTCCCTTCACATATGTGTGTGGGCAAATCCTATGTCATCTAACCTCATGTATCTCTACGACTGAAGGGTTTGCAACCGCAGGCGGGGCCTGCATGAATAAGGCCATATGCACCACTTGGGAAACACCACTGTGGGGAAACCATCCTTCAACTAACATCTTGTTCACTGAGAAGGGTGTGAAACTATGCGGAGCCTTTGCTGAAAGTGCCACGTACAGAACTCGGTGGAAACAACACTGTGGTGAAACGATCTTTCAACGAACATCTCGTTTCAAGCCATAACTCTGTGAAAAAGTTTGCGGGGTATCTGCCGACAGTGCCATATATTCAACTCGGTGAAACTGCACTTTGCAGGAAGGAAGGCTCTTTCAAGTAACATCTGGTATCACGAAGTCAGAAGGGTTTGAAAACCTATGTGGGTAGTGATGAGGAAAGTGACACATACTGGATACTGTGAGAAAATACCGTGGACAATCCATCTTTCAACTAGCTCGTGTCACTAAGTTGGAAGTGTTTGCAAACCTAGGCGCGGCTTATGCAGAAAGTGCCGTATACTCGACGCTTTGAAAAAAAGCACTCTGGACGAAGATTCTTTCATGAGTATGTAGTTTCAGAAAACTAAAGCAGTTTGACAAGCAACGCATGACCTACACGGAAAGTGCCATATACGCAACTCTGTGAAACAACGCTCTGAGGAAATGATCCTTCACCTAACATCTGGTTTCATTAAGTTGTGTTTGAATGCAAATGTTGGCCTAGAAGAATAGAACCATGTACTCAATACCGTGAAACAACAATGTGGTGAAACCATCTTCCGACCACCATCTGCTTTCACTACGTTAGATGTGATTGAAACACCTTACAGGGAGGAACACTTAAAGTGCCGTAAACTCCGCTCTGTCGAACACTGCTGTGGTGAAACATACCTTCAACCAACCTCCGTTTCATCGAGTGACAACGGTTTGAAAAGCTATGCGGGACCCACAGGACAAGTGCCATATACTCAACACTGTGAAACAACACTGTGGAGAAACCCTATTTCAACCAAAACTTCGTTTCACTAAATTAGAAGTCTTTGAAACTCTATGAGCGACAGAGACGGAAAGGGCCATCTATTCAACTCTGTAACCAACAATACTGTGGTGAAAGAAACTTCAACTAACACTTGGTTTCACTGAGAGAACTCTTTGAAGACATAGGCAGGCCTACCCTGTGTCATACATTCATCTCTGTGAATCGACACATGGTGAAACCATCCTTCAGCTAGCATCACGTTTCACCCTGAAGTGTCTGAAAAGTTATGCGCGGGGCTATGCCGACGGTGCCATGCACTCAATTCTGTGAAATTGGACTTTGCGAAAACCACCTTTCAGCGAACATCATGTATCGTTACGTTGGAAGGTTTGAAAACATGCGCAGCTTATAGGAAATGCCAGAGAGTCAACTCTGAAAAACCACTGGTGAGAAACTGTCACCGAACATCTGCTTTCACGTCGTTAAAATAGTTTGAAAACTTAGGCATGACTTACAAGGAAACTGCCATCTACCCAAATCTGTTAAGTAACAATCTGGTGAAGTTGTCTTTCAATTAACATCGATCTGGTTTATATGAGTGGCAACTCTGGAAAACTCTCTGGGGTCAACATGGTAAGTGTGTTTGTAGGCACTGGCTTTGACAACCTATGCAGCTCCTGGCCGGAAAAACCAATACACTTCATTCACTGTGCGAAACAAAACTATGGGGAAATCATCTCGGTACGAACAACTGCTTTCACTACGTTAGAGCTTGTCCAAAACCATGGCGGGCCCTAGGCAAAAAGTGCCATATACGCAATTCTGTCAAACAACACTGGGGAATCCATCTTCCCACTAACCTCTGGTTTCACTAAGTTACCGGAGTTTGAACAGCCCGGCAGGGAATTGTGCGGAATGTGCCATATACTCAACTCCCTGAAACAACAGTATGCTGAAGCTCTCTTTCACCATTTGGTTTCAGAAACTTAAAGTAATTTCAACACCTAAGCATGACTTCCATGGAACGTGCCATATGCGCAACTGTTGAAACAACACTGTGGTGAAGCCACGTTTCACCTGAAACCTGCTTCCACTAGAGCTACAAATGTTTGAACACACGTGCGGGGCCCAGGCCGATAGTGCCATTTACTACCTTCTGTGAAATATGCTGGGTGAAATATTCCCTCAACTAACATCGGATTTCACCCAGTGAGAACTATTGGAAAACCTACTCAGAGAGTGCAGTAGACGCAACTCTATGAAAGGCCGGGGAGGTTATCGTTCTGTCACCTTGTCGTATGGTGAGAAGGGTTTGAAACGTTATGCGAACTCTATGAGGAAAGTGCCTTGTCCTCAACTTTGTGAAACAGCACTGTGGCGAAGGCGTCGTCCCTCTAGCATCTGATCTCAGAATTGGTGGAAAAGGAACGGCGGGTCTACAGGCAACGTGCCATATATTCCACTCTGTAAAACAGCACTGTGGGGAAGGGAAATCTTTCCCCTAAAGCTTCCTTTCACCAAGCTACAAACGTTGCAATGCACATGTGGGGCCTAGGCAGATAGTGCCATAGGCTGCATTCTCTGAAAATAACTGTGGGTGGAACATTCTTTCAAGTAACATTTGATTTCGCTAAGTGAGAACTCATTGGAACACCTATGCAAGGCCTACAGGACAAGGGTCGTATACTCATCTCTGTGAAACAACAGGGGGAGAAAGCGTCTTTCAAGTAGCATCCCGTTTCACAAGGTTAGAAGTCTTTGAATAGCTACGCGGAGCCTAGGCCAATAGTGCCAACTACTCAAACCTGTCACCCTACAGCCTGCAACAACCAAATTTCCACTACCATCTTCCTTCACGAAGGTAGAAGTGTTTGCAAACCTATGCGGGGAATGATGCGGAAAATGACCTTTAATCGACCCTGTGAGAGACTACTGTGGACAAACCATCTTTCAAGTGACAACTTGTGTCACTAAGGGAGACGCCTTTGAAAACCCTTGCGCGGCTTAGGAGGATAGTGTCATATACACAACTCTGTGAACCAACAGGGTGGAGAAGGAATCTTTCGCCTACCATCTGGTTTCACAAAGTTAAAATGTTTGAAAACCTATGCACGATCTACGTGGCAAGTTCCCTATACTCCACTCTGAAACACTCGGGGGAAATACTCTTTCACCTTAGAGCGTCTTTCACGAAGTGTGCAATATTTGGATACACACGCGGGGCCTAGGCGGATAGTGTCATATACTCCACTCTGTGAAACAACGTTGCGGTGCAACAATCTTCCAACTGCCATCTGGTTTCACCGAGTGAGAACTCACTGAAAACCTAGGCACGGCTCATAATGTCAAACTGCCCTTTGTGGCAACCATCTTTCCAACTAACAGCTTCCATCCCTACATTAGAAGCGTTTCAAAACCTATGCGGGGAACGATGTGGAAAGTGACCCATAGTCGACGCTGTGAGAGAGTACTCTGGACAAACCACCTTGCAAGTAACTTCTTGTTCCACCAAGATAGAAGAGTCTGGAAATCTAAGCACGGACTAGACGGGAAGTGCGAGATGCTCAACTCTGGGAAAACACACTGTGCTGAAAACATCTTTCAACTAGCACCTGATTTCAGTCAGTCACCACCGTTTGAAAACTTAGGCAGGGTCTACGCGGCAAGTGACAAAGAACCTATGAAACGACAAAGCGAAGAAACTCTCTTTCAAGTAACACATCGCTTCACTACATTAGAAGTGGTGGACAATCTATGCGGGTCATGTGCCGACAGAACCGTACGCTCAACTCTGTCGAAGTGCACTTGGCGAAAACCATCTTTCAACTTACATCTTGTATCCCTACGTTAGAAGGGTTTGACAAGCCAGGCAGGGAACAACGAGGAAAGGGACATACACACGACCCTGTGAGAGAATACCGTGGACAAACCATCTCTCAACTAACATCTTGTATCACTAAGTCAAAAATGCGTGAAAAAGCAGGCGGGGCCGATAACGACAGGGCCGTATACTCAATTCTGCCAAACAACAAAGTGAGGAAACCATCCTCCAACTAACATCCTGTTTGACGTAGAAAACTTAGAAAATGTATGCTGGAAACGACGTGGAAGGTGACATATAGCAGCCACTGTGAAAGAATCCTGTGGAGAAAGCGTTTTTCCACTGTCATCATGTGTCACTAAGTTACAAGTGTTTCACTCTTTCAGCTCACACCTTGTTCACTACGTTATAAATGTTGGAAAACCCATGGAGGGCTTATGCGGAAAGTGCCTTGTATGTAACTCTGTGAAAAAAAAACAGTGTGGCAAAACCGTCGTTAAGAAAGATCTCGTTTCACAAAATTAGAAGAGTTTGAAACCCTATGCGGGGCGTACAGGGAAAGCGCTAGACACTCACCTCAGGGATACAAACACTTGGGGAAACAACCTTTCACTGAACGTCTGGTTACACTAAATTACAAGCGTTGAAAAACACATGCGGGGCCGAAGTGGAGAGTGCCGTACACTCCTTTCCGGGAAAGAACATTGGGAGGAAACCGTCGTTCACGGTCTACCCCGGGTCTCACTAAGTGAAACGTGTTTGGAAACCTATGTGAAGCCTACACGGAAAGTGCCATCACCTTGCGAAAAGCTTGTGGGGCAACGTTGTTTCAACTATCATCTAGTTTCACTAAGTTAAAATGGCTTCACAGCTATGCGGGATCTGTGCGGAAAGGGCCATATAGGCAACTCTGAGATAGACCACTGTGTGGAACCCATCCTCCAACTCATCTCTCGCTTCACTAAGTTAGAGGTGTTTGAAAACCACGCGGGGCCTACGCCGAAAGTGTCTCATACTCACCTCGGGACACAAGTCTATCTGGGAAGCATCTTTCTGCTGAGATCTGGTTGCACTCAGTAACAAGTGTTTGAAAACGCACGCAGGGCGTAGCAGGATGGTGCCATACACTCACCTCTGGGAAACTACACTGTGGGGAAGCCGCCTTTCAACTACCGTCTGGGTTCGCTGAGATAGGAGTGTTTGAAAACCTAGGAGAAGCCTAACGGCTAAGTGCCACATACTCAACTGTGGGAAACAACAGTGTGCTGAAACGATCTTTCAGCTAACATCTGGCCTCACGAATTGAAAACGGTTTGAAAACTATTCGGGGTCTAGGTGGAAAGTGCCGTACACTCATCTCTGTGAAACAACAGCTTATCTGAGAGTTTTATACTCAACTCTATGGAAGAAGACTGTGGGGAAACCTTTCACCTAACATGTGGTTTCTCGAAGCTAGACGTGTGAAAACCAGGTTGCGGCCTATGCAGAAAGTGCCTTACACTCAAATCTGTGAAAGCAGAGTGTGCGGAACCATCTTTCAACAAACTTTCGGTTTCACTAATTTGGAAGTGATGGAAAACTTATGATCGGTTAACTATGAGACAAGTTGCCATATAGTCAACTCTGTGAAACAACACTCTGGTGTGAACCTCTTTCAACGACCGTCTGATTTCACTAATTTAGAAGGGTTTGAAAACCCACGCAGGCAGCAATGGGGAATGTATGATTACTCAACTCTGTGCCACAACAGTGTGGTGAAACCATCCTTCATAACATCTTGCTTCCCTGCCAGGTGTTGTCACCATTTGCAGGGAATTTTGACGAGAGTGACTTATACTCTATTGTGTGAAAAATGTGGAAAAATGGTCTTTCAACCGACATCCTCTTTCACGAACAAAGTGTTTGAAAACCCATGCTGGGCTTTTGAGGAAACTGCCTTAGAGCCCCTCTGTGGGGAATCCATCTTCCAACTAATCTCTTGCTTCACTCTAATGAAGCATAATGGGGCTCGAAAACCATAATGGGGCTACAGTGCAAGCGCCACTTACTCGACTCTGTGAAACAGCACGGTCGGGAAACAATCTGTCTCTTAATATCAGTTGCAAGTGTTTGAAAACAGATGCGGGGCCTATGCACGAGGATCATGCCATGCCTTCAACGTTGTGAAATAACACTGTGGGGAAACCACCTTTCCACTACCATCTCGTTCCTCTTAGAACGGTTTGAAAACCTATGAGAAGCCTAAAAACTAAGGGCCATACACTCAACTGTGTGAAACAACGACGTGGTGAAAAGATCTTTCAAATAACATCTGGTTTCCATCATTGAGAATTGAAGACTATTGGGGGTTATGCGGAAAGGGTCATATACTCAAATCTGTGACACAACATGTGGGGAAACCATCTTTCAATCAACATCTTGTATAACTAAACTGGAAGCGTTAGAAAACCCATGGGGAGCCTATGCCGAAAGTGCCATATACTCACTCACCTCTGTCAGCCTGCACTTTGCGGAAACCATCTTGAGAGTAATATCCTGTAGCACCAAGTTAGGAAGGAGCGTTTGAAAAACTATGCGGGTAAAAGGCAGGAAGTACAAGATACTGACAACTGTGGAACAACACTGTGAGAACCCGTCTTTCAACTCAATTCTTCTTTCATTTAGGTTAGAAGTGTTTGAAAACCTATGCGCGGCGTATGGGGAAAGTGCCTTTCTTTCAACTAATATCTGATTTCGCCCAGGGTGAACTCTTTTGGAAACCTATGCACAGCCTACACGGTAAGTGCCATATACTGAACTCTGTGAAACAACCCTGTGGGGAAACGATCTTTCAACTAACATTTCGTTTCCCTAAGTTAGAAGTGTTTGAAAAGCTCTGCGGGACCTATGCAGAATTGCCCTATACTCCACTCTCAAACTGAACTCTTAGGGAAGCATTTTTCAGCTAACATCTTTATGAAACTACGTGAGGAGCATTGTAAAACCTGTGTGGGGAACGATGTGGAAAGTGACATATACTGTGGGACCCTGTGAGAAAATAGAGTGGACAATCCATCTATCAATTATCTTGGGGCACTAAGTTTGAAGTGTTTGAAAACCTATGCACGGCTTATGGGGAAAGTGCCATATACTCGACTCCCTTCACATATGTGTGTGGGCAAATCCTATGTCATCTAACCTCATGTATCTCTACGACTGAAGGGTTTGCAACCGCAGGCGGGGCCTGCATGAATAAGGCCATATGCACCACTTGGGAAACACCACTGTGGGGAAACCATCCTTCAACTAACATCTTGTTCACTGAGAAGGGTTTGAAACTATGCGGAGCCTTTGCTGAAAGTGCCACGTACAGAACTCGGTGGAAACAACACTGTGGTGAAACGATCTTTTAACGAACATCTCGTTTCAAGCCATAACTCTGTGAAAAAGTTTGCGGGGTATCTGCCGACAGTGCCATATATTCAACTCGGTGAAACTGCACTTTGCAGGAAGGAAGGCTCTTTCAAGTAACATCTGGTATCACGAAGTCAGAAGGGTTTGAAAACCTATGTGGGTAATGATGAGGAAAGTGACACATACTGGATACTGTGAGAAAATACCGTGGACAATCCACCTTTCAACTAGCTCGTGTCACTAAGTTAGAAGTGTTTGCAAACCTAGGTGCGGCTTATGCAGAAAGTGCCGTATACTCGACGCTTTGAAAAAAAGCACTCTGGACGAAGATTCTTTCATGAATATGTAGTTTCAGAAAATTAAAGCAGTTTGACTGTTGCATCCACACGACTCCTGAAACAGAATGCTACAGGCACCAGTGACAGTCACAACAAAGTTTATTACAATGAGAGGCAAGGCCGACCGATCGGGACCAACACTCTTGATAAGAGTGCGGCCCCGAACAGCCGGGGTACAGAGTTTTTATAACCGATCACATCGTTTTATCATCACCTGGGAACAGAACAAAGAAACAATTTCCAGATGAGTTAGAAACAGTTGCCTAATGAGGTGTTTACTTTAGACTTTCTGCCTCTAAGTTGCAACCAGTGGATCTCCTTGACCCTGCCTCTGATGCTCTTTTCTTTGAACTTTTGCTTCCTTAATTGGTGAAGCCTAATTTACAAGAGTATGAGGCGTAATTTATAAGAGTAAAGCAAGGCTGTTATCTCTTAACCTTCAATGTCAACACAAAGCTGTTATTTTTCAAGCTAAGCATTAGCCCTACACTACAATTTAACTCTTACATTTCCCCCTTTTCTTGTCAGTGAATCAATCCCTTGATTCATCATTAGGAACTAAGGGGATATAATTGGACCTGATCATCATAATTTTTATTTCACTAACTCGCTTCTTGACATATTGTACTAACCAATTGATAATGCACGGGCCAATAGTTAACCCGAGAAGTAACAATAGCAGTGGCCCAGCTACGGCTGTAAGCAATGATGTGAGCCAGGGGGACCAAGAGAATAAACTCTGATACCAATTATTGCTGGCTTCCCTGGCACGTTCCCTGGCCCTAAGATTATCCCTGACCAAACTGAGAGTGTCTCGGATTACTCCGGAATTGTTCGCATAAAAACAGCATGTTTCTCCGAGGGCCACGCAGAGGCCCCCCTCCTTCATGAAGAGTAAATCAAGCCCTCTTCTGTTTTGTAATACAACCTCAGCTAAAGAGTCTACTTGGTGTTCTAGCCGAGAAATTGAAGTTTCCAAGTAGCCTAGGTCTCGGTCCACTTGCTTGCTTACAGTTTTGAAATTTTGGTCCCCCACAATGAGTCCAGCAGTTCCAATAGCTGTGGATCCTGCAATTCCCAGTCCCACTAGGAGTGGAATGAGGACTGGTGCTGCCCTTTTTACCCTGGAATGTCCTTCAAATAGACGTAAGTGTTCTCTCCCTGCTTCTCCGCTATATAGGTATATTTGTGGGAGAATATGAACTAGGATACAAATCTCTTGGGTGCCGACCCCAAAGTACGTGGCTGCAATGCAGGGGGTAATTCCTGATGAGCAAGCAAACCAGGCTCCAGTAAGGGCTCGGTATGCTATATTTTGGGCGCTATCAGTATCTGAACTACTTGGAATATACACTTCTGCACAAGAGTTTTTGTAAGGGGAGTTCTGCCAATTATATTCTTGGGACACTATACACCAACCCTGCCCTTGGAGGTCTCCTAGGGTTAAAATTGGTCGTGAACCCCAAGGGCACAATGTCGTGCTTGGATTTAGTAATTTCACAACATGCTTTTCTATGTCTTGTCCAATGCTAGCATTTGTAGCCACTCCCACATAATATGGAGGTTTAGGGTTTAAGCACAGCCAACAATCTTGTACAATCTCGGTGTGAGATGAATTTAGCCAAGCATACATAGAATCTACTACATCTAGCCAATGTGTCTCAGGGGAGAACGGGTTCTGGATATGACCTGTAGTTGGTAATTCTAACTTTGTGGGGGCACCCGATTGCGGGGTAGGTTGGGAAGGGACAGTCGGAAAGAGTGGGGGGTGTAAAATCATATCCTTGTTTGGCCCTACCGGATTGGGTGGAGTTTTTCTTTTAACCCGTTGTATAGTAAAGGAAATGCCCTTGTCAACTCCTGGAGCATACATCCTGAGACCCCAAGTGTGTCCAGTGTCCCAGGAAGAGGAAAAGGTACTGGAACTAGAAACCTTTTTTAAACATATTTTTGTTGGGTTACATTTTCCTTGAGTCTTACATTTGGGATCTGGAGTTCTAAGGAGGGTGATTAAGGGATCATGGCCCTGTCCTGTCAGCCAGGGGGCCAGCGTTTCACAACCCCATTTTGCACAATGGTATTGGCCTTTTCCTTCACATTCGACCTTTCTATTTGCAGGGCAACTGTATAACCCTGGTATGTTAGCCAATTTTTGTTCTTGATCCCTGTGTCCACATCCATAGGTAACCATATAGGGGTTTTCGGGGACCGGAGGAGCGAAGCCCGTTGGCTGTTTATAATTAGGAACTAGAGTCCCCCATGAGTCCCCCACCAAGTCGCATAAATCAAACAAAAAACAAGGCACAGTGGAAGAGGTATTAGATGCTATCACCTTTCCCGTGACAGTGTCCCTGAGTTCCCATTGGTATGGCCAAAAAGATAGGGGATGCAATTCCATACAGTCCCCCACACTTATGACCATACAAACCCAGAAAATTATTATTCCCGCATCAGTCTTAGCTTTAAAGGATCTTCTGGATGCCTTTGAACCTTCCATTGCTCTTTGTTATCTGGTTCTGCATCAGTCTGGGTTGTTCCCGCCTTCACGCAGTTTTTCTTAACCTGAGAGTGATGAATCCAGGTTCGGACACCATCTACCTTCACGGCCGTGGGTGTAGTCAGAATCACGGTGTGTGGTCCTTTCCAGCGCGGCTCCAGGGTTTTAGGCTCGTGCCTTTTGACCCAGACTAAGTCTCCTGGTTGAAAGGGGTGGGGAAGAACAGGAGGATGAGTGAAGGCTTCTCTCAAGGCCCTGGTTATTTCCTTCTGTACATGTTGCAGGGCCATGAGCGAAGCCAGCAAATGGTCCTGTTCCAACTGTTCCATTACATCGTCTCCTAGCCTCGGCAGGATAGGTGGAGGTCTGCCGAATAAAATTTCATAAGGGGAAAATCCCTTGACAAATGGAGTACAACGCGCTCGCAAAAGGGCAAAAGGCAGGACATCAACCCAATTTTCGCCTGTCTCAAGGGACAATTTGGTTAAGGTCTCTTTTAGGGTCCTATTCATCCTTTCTACTTGACCCGAGCTCTGGGGTCTATATGCACAGTGTAATTTCCAATCTATTCCCAATGCCTGGGCCAGACCCTGGGACACCTGCGCCGTGAAGGCCGGGCCATTGTCCGATCCTATGCTCAGAGGCAGCCCGAATCTAGGGATTATTTCATTTAATAATTTCTTAACTGTCGCCTGAGCCGTTTCTGATTTAGTGGGGAATGCCTCGACCCACCCGGAGAAGGTGTCTACAAAAACAAGCAAATATTTATATCCGTATTTCCCTGGTTTAATCTCAGTAAAATCTACTTCCCAAAAGCGGCCTGGCTCAATTCCTCTATCTCTTTTAGCTTCTGAAACCTTCCTATTTGCACCCTGATTTACTTGGGCACAGCTTACACATCTTTCAACCACCTCTTCAATCTCTTTTCCCAGCCCTTGTGCCCTGAACTTTCTCCGCACTAATTCCGCCATCTTCGTTTTTCCCAGATGAGTCCCTTGGTGGAGCTGACCCACCATGCGCCGCCCGAGTGCCGCGGGTAAGAGGATCTTACCTTCAGGATCCTGAAACCACTTTTGTCCCGGCATCTTACTTCCCCCTTTTCTGGAAATCCACTCCAAATCTTTAGGAGTGTAACTGGGCTCCAGTGGAAGCAGGGGCTCTGTCAAGATCGGTAGCTCCAAGGCACTTTCACTTTTAGTTAGGGCAGCTTCTCGGGCTGCTGCATCAGCCAGGCGATTTCCGACTGCCTCTAGGGAGTTGCCTTTTTGATGTCCCGGGCAGTGAATGATTGCCAGCCTCGCAGGTTCCCAGATGGCTGCTAGAAGATTTAAAATTTCAGCTTTATTTTTGATGGCCTTGCCTTCTGCTGTGAGGAGACCACGCTCTTGATAAATGGATCCGTGTACATGCGCGGTTGCAAAAGCATAGCAGCTGTCCGTATAAATGTTAACTGACTTGTTTCTTCCAAGTTTTAGGGCTTTTGTTAGTGCGATGAGCTCTGCGCGTTGGGCTGAAGTTCCTGGGGGAAGGGTCTGTTGCCATAAAACTTCACGGTCTGTCGTCACCGCAGCACCGGCATACCTTTGCCCTTGAAACACAAAACTACTGCCGTCTGAAAACATGCTGATATCAGGGTCATGTAAAGGAATGTCCGTAAGATCAGAGCGGAGGGACGAGATCGTTGCCAAGGTTTCTGGGCAAGAGTGTAGAGGGGGATTCTGTCCTTCAGGCAGCAAAGTGCCTGGGTTTAAGGTTGTGGGAGCACAAAAACGTATTCGGGGCTGGTCAAGTAGCAATGCTTGATATTGGGTAATCCGAGCATTTGACAGCCATCGCTCTGGGGGAGCCCGCAGTAAAGTTTCCACTTCATGGGGCCCCGTGACAGACAATGCTTGCCCTAAGGTTAGTTTGTCTGCATCTTTAACTAGAAGCGCAGTGGCAGCAATTTGTCGAATGCATGGGGGCCAACCGGAAGCAACTGGATCCAGCCGTTTTGATAAATAAGCCACTGGTCGGCGCCAAGGTCCTAGGCGCTGTGTCAGAACTCCCTTGGCTACCCCCCCTTTTTCGGCTACAAACAAATGGAATGGCTTGGTGGGATCTGGCAGGGCCAAGGCTCGTGGGGTCATGAGAGCATCTCGTAAAGCTTGGAAGGCTTTGGTTTGAGTCTCTCCCCACATGAAGGATTCTGGAGACCCTTTGAGGGTGGCATACAAAGGGGCTGCCAGTTCAGCAAAGCCAGGTATCCATAGTCTGCAGTAGCCTGCCGCCCCAAGGAACTCGCGGACTTGTTTGCGAGTTTTAGGCTGAGGAATATCGAGTATGGCCCGAATTCTTTGTTCACCAAGGTAGCGCTTACCTTTTTTAAGGTTGTAACCTAGATAGGTCACTGCAGTACGACAGACCTGTGCTTTTCTGGCTGACACTCGGTACCCCAGTTTTTGTAGAAGACTCAAGAGTCCTTTGGTGGCATTCAGGCATTCTAAATGAGAAGGGGCCGCCAGCAAGATATCATCAACATATTGCAATAGAGTTACCTGTGGGTTGGAAATCCGAAATGGCTCTAAATCTTGGTGCAGGGCTTCATTAAAAAGAGTAGGAGAATTTTTAAATCCCTGGGGGAGTCGCGTCCAGGTGAGCTGTCCGGCTTTTCCCTCTTCAGGATCAGTCCATTCAAATGCAAATAGTGTCTGGCTTTGTGGGGCCAGCGGGATGGCAAAGAAGGCATCTTTTAAGTCCAGAACTGTATAATACACCTGAGAAGGGGGAAGCAGACTAAGGAGAGTATAAGGGTTGGGTACAGTGGGATGAATGTCCATTACCCTGGCGTTTACTGCTCTTAGGTCTTGAACTGGCCGGAAATCGGATGAATTAGGCTTCCGGACAGGAAGAAGCGGAGTATTCCATGGCGACTTGCATGGGATCAAAATGCCAGAGTCGCGCAAACGCTTGATGTGAATAGCGATTCCCTGCCTAGCCTCCCGGGACATGGGATATTGTTTTAGTCTTACCGGAAGTGCGGATGCCTTAAGTTCCACTATTATGGGAGCTTGATGAATTGCCAGCCCAGGTGGATTAGTTTCAGCCCATACCTGGGGAAAATCCGCCTGGAGGCTTTTAAGGAGGGGATCGACTGCATGAACATTTTCATTAGGCACTGGAGTGAGCAGGCCCTCTTCCCCAAGTGGCACAGTCACCATTACCGTTGTTGGGCCATCCTGGCCGACTTTAATATGCATACCCCCTTCAGTGAATTTCAAAGAAGCCGTTAGTTTATGCAGTAGGTCTCTACCTAGTAATCCAGGGTAGGGGCATTCAGGCATGATTAGGAAAGAATGTGTAACAGTTTTACGGCCTAAATCTACTTGTCGTTCAGTGGTCCATTTACAAGTCTGGGACCCAGTTGCTCCTTGCACCAGGGTTGCCCCTTGCCTGGTGGGGCCAGGATCTTGTTTTAAAACTGAAAAGGTTGCCCCAGTGTCCACCAAGAAGGTCTTAGGTTGGCCCCCTATATTAACAGTAACCAACGGCTCAGAAGGGGCCACCGAGCCGCGGCCCCGTCAGTCGAAATCGACTCCCATCACAGATACCTGGGGTGGCCCAGTTTTGCGTTGGGCTAAGTTGGGGCAATCCTTTTTCCAGTGTCCCTCTTGTTTGCAATATGCACACTGATTTTTTCCCAGTGACACTTTAACCCTTTGTTTATCTTTTTTCTTTTGTTCAGACCAGAATTCTTTGGGCGCTCTGGGTCCTCTTCCCTCACGGGCATCCAGGACGGCTGCCACCACCCTGCTTAATTTTTTTGTCTGTCTTTCTTCCTGAGAATCCCTATTGTTGAAAACCTTTTGGGCTATGAAAACCCATCTAATTTTTGTAACTTTTTCCGAATGTCTGGGGCTGCCTGTGAGACAAAAGCCAGATTTAATGCCCTTCTATTTTCAGGTGCCTCAGGGTCAATAGGGGTAAAGGTGCGGTACGCCTCCATGAGCCTTTCTAAGAAGGCCGAGGGGCTTTCCCCAGCTCCCTGAATTACTTCTGTTACCTTAGACATGTTTGTGGGCCGGCGGGCGGCCGCTCGGAGACCTCCCAGTAGAGTCTGGCGAAATAGGGTTAATGATTGCCTACCGTGAGGGGTGTTTGGGTCCCAATTCTCAGGATGCGAGGAAGGAAAAACTTCCTCCAGCACAGCAGGATCCACGGTGGGTTGCCCATTTGGCCCCATCACTAATTTCTGGGCCTCACGACGGATCTTATCTCGCTCCTCAGTGGTGAAGAGAACCTGCAAGAGCTGCTGGCAGTCATCCCAGGTTGGCTGATGGGTCACAAATATAGTTTCAAGAAGAGAAATTAATGTTTGGGGTTTCTCTGAGAACGAGGGGTTTTGAAGCTTCCAATTATAAAGGTCGCTAGTGGAGAAGGGTACATAAGTCATAAAGGGTCGGACTTCACCCTGCAGGGGTGGCCCTGGACGAAGGGGTAGGGCAGTGGGAGGGGGATGAAAGGGAGTCCCTGACCGGGTATGAGATGGGCTCAGGGAAGTGTCCTGACTCGGGCTTGCCTCCTGATCTGAAGCATCCTGACTTGTATTTTTTGAGCGAGAACTATAGGGCGGCGGGCGGTAAGTTTCTTCTTCTTCCTCTGGTGCAGGTGATAGAGGGGGCAGCCGCTTAGTCCCGTCAAGATTCTTATTTTGAGCTTCAGATGGGCTGCCTTTGAGTGGTAAAGCCTGTACTTTAGGGAGGCAAGGGGAAAGGGGAAGGAGAAGTTTTAACCAATCTGGAGGGTTTTCGATGAGGGTCCTCCATGCCCCAATATATGGGATTTGGTCTTCGTGCCTAGAAAAGACAATATCATGAACCTTATATATCAATGTAAGGTCAAAGGTCCCCTGTGGAGGCCATTCCACCTGAAAGCTGGTCCATTCCACCTCGCAGAGAGTTCGAAGGACTGACTTCTTAACGTGGAGGCCGAAAACTGAGGCAGCTCTCCTATAGTCCTGGAAATGGGTTAGTATGAGACTCAGAGGGGTGGGAGTACTCTGATTTTGACCCATGACAAAGATAGGCAGAACTGACAAGGACGCACAGACAGTCAACAGGAAGAAGACAATTAAGACACGAAGAAAACACAAATTTGAGATCTCTAGGCCAGTAGGCCGTGGCAGCCACCTGAAAATAGGATCCTTCTTGACAAAAACCAAACCAAATGGGGTCCACCAGCGTCCCGGTAGGATCCCTGACTCTGGGTCTATAGCCGCATCCAGCAGACCCTCCTGAGTCATCCAAATGGCGCGCCCCAAGAATTCCTTACCTCTCCCAATCCCGAGCTTCTTCCCAGGGGTCGGCGAAGCAATCCGCAGAAAGGGCCCTGTTTCAGACCTTTAACTTTCTGGCGGAACAATCCGAGGAAAGGGCCCTGTTTCAGACCTTTAACTTTCCCGCAGAACAATCCAAGAAAGGGCCCTGTTTCAGACCTTTAACTTTCCCGGCCAACGCACCAAATGTTGCATCCACACGACTCATGAAACAGAATGCTACAGGCACCAGTGACAGTCACAACAAAGTTTATTACAATGAGAGGCAAGGCCGACCGATCGGGACCAACACTCTTGATAAGAGTGCGGCCCCGAACAGCCGGGGTACAGAGTTTTTATAACCGATCACATCGTTTTATCATCACCTGGGAACAGAACAAAGAAACAATTTCCAGATGAGTTAGAAACAGTTGCCTAATGAGGTGTTTACTTTAGACTTTCTGCCTCTAAGTTGCAACCAGTGGATCTCCTTGACCCTGCCTCTGATGCTCTTTTCTTTGAACTTTTGCTTCCTTAATTGGTGAAGCCTAATTTACAAGAGTATGAGGCGTAATTTATAAGAGTAAAGCAAGGCTGTTATCTCTTAACCTTCAATGTCAACACAAAGCTGTTATTTTTCAAGCTAAGCATTAGCCCTACACTACAATTTAACCCTTACATGACAAGCAACGCATGACCTAAACGGAAAGTGCCATATACGCAACTCTGTGAAACAACGCTCTGAGGAAATGATCCTTCACCTAACATCTGGTTTCATTAAGTTGTGTTTGAATGCAAATGTTGGCCTAGAAGAATAGAACCATGTACTCAATACCGTGAAACAACAATGTGGTGAAACCATCTTCCGACCACCATCTGCTTTCACTACGTTAGATGTGATTGAAACACCTTACAGGGAGGAACACTTAAAGTGCCGTAAACTCCACTCTGTCGAACACTGCTGTGGTGAAACATACCTTCAACCAACCTCCGTTTCATCGAGTGACAACGGTTTGAAAAGCTATGCGGGACCCACAGGACAAGTGCCATATACTCAACACTGTGAAACAACACTGTGGAGAAACCCTATTTCAACCAAAACTTCGTTTCACTAAATTAGAAGTCTTTGAAACTCTATGAGCGACAGAGACGGAAAGGGCCATCTATTCAACTCTGTAACCAACAATACTGTGGTGAAAGAAACTTCAACTAACACTTGGTTTCACTGAGAGAACTCTTTGAAGACATAGGCAGGCCTACCCTGTGTCATACATTCATCTCTGTGAATCGACACATGGTGAAACCATCCTTCAGCTAGCATCACGTTTCACCCTGAAGTGTCTGAAAAGTTATGCGCGGGGCTATGCCGACGGTGCCATGCACTCAATTCTGTGAAATTGGACTTTGCGAAAACCACCTTTCAGCGAACATCATGTATCGTTACGTTGGAAGGTTTGAAAACATGCGCAGCTTATAGGAAATGCCAGAGAGTCAACTCTGAAAAACCACTGGTGAGAAACTGTCACCGAACATCTGCTTTCACGTCGTTAAAATAGTTTGAAAACTTAGGCATGACTTACAAGGAAACTGCCATCTACCCAAATCTGTTAAGTAACAATCTGGTGAAGTTGTCTTTCAATTAACATCGATCTGGTTTATATGAGTGGCAACTCTGGAAAACTCTCTGGGGTCAACATGGTAAGTGCGTTTGTAGGCACTGGCTTTGACAACCTATGCAGCTCCTGGCCGGAAAAACCAATACACTTCATTCACTGTGCGAAACAAAACTATGGGGAAATCATCTCGGTACGAACAACTGCTTTCACTACGTTAGAGCTTGTCCAAAACCATGGCGGGCCCTAGGCAAAAAGTGCCATATACGCAATTCTGTCAAACAACACTGGGGAATCCATCTTCCCACTAACCTCTGGTTTCACTAAGTTACCGGAGTTTGAACAGCCCGGCAGGGAATTGTGCGGAATGTGCCATATACTCAACTCCCTGAAACAACAGTATGCTGAAGCTCTCTTTCACCATTTGGTTTCAGAAACTTAAAGTAATTTCAACACCTAAGCATGACTTCCATGGAACGTGCCATATGCGCAACTGTTGAAACAACACTGTGGTGAAGCCACGTTTCACCTGAAACCTGCTTCCACTAGAGCTACAGATGTTTGAACACACGTGCGGGGCCCAGGCCGATAGTGCCATTTACTACCTTCTGTGAAATATGCTGGGTGAAACATTCCCTCAACTAACATCGGATTTCACCCAGTGAGAACTATTGGAAAACCTACTCAGAGAGTGCAGTAGACGCAACTCTATGAAAGGCCGGGGAGGTTATCGTTCTGTCACCTTGTCGTATGGTGAGAAGGGTTTGAAACGTTATGCGAACTCTATGAGGAAAGTGCCTTGTCCTCAACTTTGTGAAACAGCACTGTGGCGAAGGCGTCGTCCCTCTAGCATCTGATCTCAGAATTGGTGGAAAAGGAACGGCGGGTCTACAGGCAACGTGCCATATATTCCACTCTGTAAAACAGCACTGTGGGGAAGGGAAATCTTTCCCCTAAAGCTTCCTTTCACCAAGCTACAAACGTTGCAATGCACATGTGGGGCCTAGGCAGATAGTGCCATAGGCTGCATTCTCTGAAAATAACTGTGGGTGGAACATTCTTTCAAGTAACATTTGATTTCGCTAAGTGAGAACTCATTGGAACACCTATGCAAGGCCTACAGGACAAGGGTCGTATACTCATCTCTGTGAAACAACAGGGGGAGAAAGCGTCTTTCAAGTAGCATCCCGTTTCACAAGGTTAGAAGTCTTTGAATAGCTACGCGGAGCCTAGGCCAATAGTGCCAACTACTCAAACCTGTCACCCTACAGCCTGCAACAACCAAATTTCCACTACCATCTTCCTTCACGAAGGTAGAAGTGTTTGCAAACCTATGCGGGGAATGATGCGGAAAATGACCTTTAATCGACCCTGTGAGAGACTACTGTGGACAAACCATCTTTCAAGTGACAACTTGTGTCACTAAGGGAGACGCCTTTGAAAACCCTTGCGCGGCTTAGGAGGATAGTGTCATATACACAACTCTGTGAACCAACAGGGTGGAGAAGGAATCTTTCGCCTACCATCTGGTTTCACAAAGTTAAAATGTTTGAAAACCTATGCACGATCTACGTGGCAAGTTCCCTATACTCCACTCTGAAACACTCGGGGGAAATACTCTTTCACCTTAGAGCGTCTTTCACGAAGTGTGCAATGTTTGGATACACACGCGGGGCCTAGGCGGATAGTGTCATATACTCCACTCTGTGAAACAACGTTGCGGTGCAACAATCTTCCAACTGCCATCTGGTTTCACCGAGTGAGAACTCACTGAAAACCTAGGCACGGCTCATAATGTCAAACTGCCCTTTGTGGCAACCATCTTTCCAACTAACAGCTTCCATCCCTACATTAGAAGCGTTTCAAAACCTATGCGGGGAACGATGTGGAAAGTGACCCATAGTCGACGCTGTGAGAGAGTACTCTGGACAAACCACCTTGCAAGTAACTTCTTGTTCCACCAAGATAGAAGAGTCTGGAAATCTAAGCACGGACTAGACGGGAAGTGCGAGATGCTCAACTCTGGGAAAACACACTGTGCTGAAAACATCTTTCAACTAGCACCTGATTTCAGTCAGTCACCACCGTTTGAAAACTTAGGCAGGGTCTACGCGGCAAGTGACAAAGAACCTATGAAACGACAAAGCGAAGAAACTCTCTTTCAAGTAACACATCGCTTCACTACATTAGAAGTGGTGGACAATCTATGCGGGTCATGTGCCGACAGAACCGTACGCTCAACTCTGTCGAAGTGCACTTGGCGAAAACCATCTTTCAAGTTACATCTTGTATCCCTACGTTAGAAGGGTTTGACAAGCCAGGCAGGGAACAACGAGGAAAGGGACATACACACGACCCTGTGAGAGAATACCGTGGACAAACCATCTCTCAACTAACATCTTGTATCACTAAGTCAAAAATGCGTGAAAAAGCAGGCGGGGCCGATAACGACAGGGCCGTATACTCAATTCTGCCAAACAACAAAGTGAGGAAACCATCCTCCAACTAACATCCTGTTTGACGTAGAAAACTTAGAAAATGTATGCTGGAAACGACGTGGAAGGTGACATATAGCAGCCACTGTGAAAGAATCCTGTGGAGAAAGCGTTTTTCCACTGTCATCATGTGTCACTAAGTTACAAGTGTTTCACTCTTTCAGCTCACACCTTGTTCACTACGTTATAAATGTTGGAAAACCCATGGAGGGCTTATGCGGAAAGTGCCTTGTATGTAACTCTGTGAAAAAAAAACAGTGTGGCAAAACCGTCGTTAAGAAAGATCTCGTTTCACAAAATTAGAAGAGTTTGAAACCCTATGCGGGGCGTACAGGGAAAGCGCTAGACACTCACCTCAGGGATACAAACACTTGGGGAAACAACCTTTCACTGAACGTCTGGTTACACTAAATTACAAGCGTTGAAAAACACATGCGGGGCCGAAGTGGAGAGTGCCGTACACTCCTTTCTGGGAAAGAACATTGGGAGGAAACCGTCGTTCACGGTCTACCCCGGGTCTCACTAAGTGAAACGTGTTTGGAAACCTATGTGAAGCCTACACGGAAAGTGCCATCACCTTGCGAAAAGCTTGTGGGGCAACGTTGTTTCAACTATCATCTAGTTTCACTAAGTTAAAATGGCTTCACAGCTATGCGGGATCTGTGCGGAAAGAGCCATATAGGCAACTCTGAGATAGACCACTGTGTGGAACCCATCCTCCAACTCATCTCTCGCTTCACTAAGTTAGAGGTGTTTGAAAACCACGCGGGGCCTACGCCGAAAGTGTCTCATACTCACCTCGGGACACAAGTCTATCTGGGAAGCATCTTTCTGCTGAGATCTGGTTGCACTCAGTAACAAGTGTTTGAAAACGCACGCAGGGCGTAGCAGGATGGTGCCATACACTCACCTCTGGGAAACTACACTGTGGGGAAGCCGCCTTTCAACTACCGTCTGGGTTCGCTGAGATAGGAGTGTTTGAAAACCTAGGAGAAGCCTAACGGCTAAGTGCCACATACTCAACTGTGGGAAACAACAGTGTGCTGAAACGATCTTTCAGCTAACATCTGGCCTCACGAATTGAAAACGGTTTGAAAACTATTCGGGGTCTAGGCGGAAAGTGCCAGGTACTCAGCTCTGTGACACAAGAGCTTGGGGAACCATCTTCCAACTAACATATTTCACTAAGTTAGAAGTCTTTGAAAACCGGGCGGAGACTACACCAAAGGTGTCATACAGTCACCCCTGTGAGTCACTGTGGGGAAGCCATTTTTCCAATAACGTCTCTCTTCACGAGGTTGGAAGTATTTGAACACCCGTGCAGGGCCGGCGTCAAAAGTGCCACATAGTCAACTCTGAAACAACACTGTGGGGTTTCCACGTTTCAATTAACCTCTTCTTGTTCCACTTAGAAGTGTTTGCAAACCTATGCCGGTACTACGCGGGAAGTGCTATAGGCTCAACTCTGTAAAACTCACTGTGGTGAAGCCACAGGCTTCACCCCGCAGCCAAAGGGCATCTGGGTTCACTTGTTGGAAGTATGTGAAAACCTATGGGGGCTTATGCGGAAAGTGCCCTATGCTCAAGTGTGTCAAGCAGCTTTTGGGGAGACCACCTTTCAACTAACATCTTGTTTCACCGTGTTAGAAGTGTTTCAAACACTCTCCTAGGAACCATGAGAAACGTGACGTATACTCGACACAGCCAAATCGTACTGTGGAGAAACGGTCTTCCAACTCACATCTGCTGTCGCCAAGTTAAAAGGGTTGGAAAACTTCTGCAGGGCCTATGCGCAAGGGCCGTGTACTCCATTCTGTGAAACGACGCTGTAGGGAAACAATCTTGCGACTAACATCTGGTTTCACTGTGAACTGTCTGAAAACCTACAAAGTGCCATATAGTCAACTGTGTGAAAGAGCACTCTGGGTAAAAGGTCTTGTGACCACCTGATTTAGGACGTTAGAAGCATTTGCAAAACTACGCCGGGATGAATGCAGAAAGTGCCATATACTCAACTCTGTCAAGCTGCACTTTGGCGAAACCATCTTTCAACTAACACCTTGTGTCGCTACCATAGAAACATGTTTGAAAACCTATGGAGGGAATGATGTGGAAAGGGTCATATATACGCAGCTCTGTCCAACCGGGCTTTGGGGAAACCACCTTTCAAGCGACATTTGATTCAACTAAATTGGAAGTGTCTGAAAGCTCCTGTGTGGTCCAGACTGAAAGGGCCTCCCACTCTATGAAAGAACACTGTGGGGAAAACGTCTTTCAACGTTCTCTTTCACTAAGTCAGAAGTGTTGGAAACCCCATGCGGGGATCGATGGGGAAAGTGACGTTGTGAGAGAGTACTGGGAAGAAACCATCTTTCAACTGGCATCTCGTCTCACTGAGAACTGTTTGAAAACATATGCACGGCCTACAAAGTGTACTAGAGTCAACTGTGTGAAAGAACACAGTGGGGAAAAATCATCTTTTAACTAACAGCTCGTTTCGCTCAGTTGGAAGTGTTTGAAGACCTATGTGGGGATCGAGGGGGAAGGTTACATACACCAGCCACTGTGAAAAGAACACTGTGCAGAAACCTTCTTTCAACTGATATCCTGTTTCACCTGGTTAGAAGTGTTTGAAGAACTCCGTGGGGGCTTATGCAGAAAGTGCCATGTACTCTGTCAAGTCCCTGCACGTTGGGACACCCTTTTGTGGAGAAACCGTCCTTCAACCACCATGTTAGAGTTATTATGTTATGTCTGAGTTACGTTATGTTACAGTTACGTCATGTAATGTTATGTTATGTTATGTTTTCATGTTACGTTCTGTTATAGCTATTTGAAAACTTTATGCGGGGTCTATGTATAAAGTGCCATACACTCTGGCAAATAACACTGTGCGGAAACCGTCTTTCAACCAAAATCCTATTTCACTACATTAGAAGTGTTGGAAAACCCATGTGGAGTCGACACCAAAAGTGCCATGTACTCAACCTTGTGAAACAACTGTGTGGTGAAACTATCATCTGCTTCCACTGTTAGAAGTACTTGAAGACCCACGCAGGGCCAACAACGAAAGTGCCGTCTACAAAACTGTATGAAGAAACACTGCGGGGAAACAGCTTGCCACTAAAATCTTATTCCAATCAGATGAAATTGTTTGAAAACCTATGCGGAGCTTATAATGAAAGTGCCGTACACTCATCTCTGTGAAACAACAGCTTATCTGAGAGTTTTATACTCAACTCTATGGAAGAAGACGGTGGGGAAACCTTTCACCTAACATGTGGTTTCTCGAAGCTAGACGTGTGAAAACCAGGTTGCGGCCTAGGCAGAAAGTGCCTTACACTCAAATCTGTGAAAGCAGAGTGTGCGGAACCATCTTTCAACAAACTTTCGGTTTCACTAATTTGGAAGTGATGGAAAACTTATGATCGGTTAACTATGAGACAAGTTGCCATATAGTCAACTCTGTGAAACAACACTCTGGTGTGAACCTCTTTCAACGACCGTCTGATTTCACTAATTTAGAAGGGTTTGAAAACCCACGCAGGCAGCAATGGGGAATGTACGATTACTCAACTCTGTGCCACAACAGTGTGGTGAAACCATCCTTCATAACATCTTGCTTCCCTGCCAGGTGTTGTCACCATTTGCATGGAATTTTGACGAGAGTGACTTATACTCTATTGTGTAAAAAAATGTGGAAAAATGGTCTTTCAACCGACATCCTCTTTCACGAACGAAGTGTTTGAAAACCCATGCTGGGCTTTTGAGGAAACTGCCTTAGAGCCACTCTGTGGGGAATCCATCTTCCAACTAATCTCTTGCTTCACTCTAATGAAGCATAATGGGGCTCGAAAACCATAATGGGGCTACAGTGCACGCGCCACTTACTCGACTCTGTGAAACAGCACGGTCGGGAAACAATCTGTCTCTTAATATCAGTTGCAAGTGTTTGAAAACAGATGCGGGGCCTATGCACGAGGATCATGCCATGCCTTCAACGTTGTGAAATAACACTGTGGGGAAACCACCTTTCCACTACCATCTCGTTCCTCTTAGAACGGTTTGACAACCTATGAGAAGCCTAAAAACTAAGGGCCATACACTCAACTGTGTGAAACAACGACGTGGTGAAAAGATCTTTCAAATAACATCTGGTTTCCATCATTGAGAATTGAAGAATATTGGGGGTTATGCGGAAAGGGTCATATACTCAAATCTGTGACACAACATGTGGGGAAACCATCTTTCAATCAACATCTTGTATAACTAAACTGGAAGCGTTAGAAAACCCATGGGGAGCCTATGCCGAAAGTGCCATATACTCACTCACCTCTGTCAGCCTGCACTTTGCGGAAACCATCTTGAGAGTAATATCCTGTAGCACCAAGTTAGGAAGGAGCGTTTGAAAAACTATGCGGGTAAAAGGCAGGAAGTACAAGATACTGACAACTGTGGAACAACACTGTGAGAAACCGTCTTTCAACTCAATTCTTCTTTCATTTAGGTTAGAAGTGTTTGAAAACCTATGCGCGGCGTATGGGGAAAGTGCCATTCTTTCAACTAATATCTGATTTCGCCCAGGGTGAACTCTTTTGGAAACCTATGCACAGCCTACACGGTAAGTGCCATATACTGAACTCTGTGAAACAACCCTGTGGGGAAACGATCTTTCAACTAACATTTCGTTTCCCTAAGTTAGAAGTGTTTGAAAAGCTCTGCGGGACCTATGCAGAATTGCCCTATACTCCACTCTCAAACTGAACTCTTAGGGAAGCATTTTTCAGCTAACATCTTTATGAAACTACGTGAGGAGCATTGTAAAACCTGTGTGGGGAACGATGTGGAAAGTGACATATACTGTGGGACCCTGTGAGAAAATAGAGTGGACAATCCATCTGTCAATTATCTTGGGGCACTAAGTTTGAAGTGTTTGAAAACCTATGCACGGCTTATGGGGAAAGTGCCATATACTCGACTCCCTTCACATATGTGTGTGGGCAAATCCTATGTCATCTAACCTCATGTATCTCTACGACTGAAGGGTTTGCAACCGCAGGCGGGGCCTGCATGAATAAGGCCATATGCACCACTTGGGAAACACCACTGTGGGGAAACCATCCTTCAACTAACATCTTGTTCACTGAGAAGGGTGTGAAACTATGCGGAGCCTTTGCTGAAAGTGCCACGTACAGAACTCGGTGGAAACAACACTGTGGTGAAACGATCTTTCAACGAACATCTCGTTTCAAGCCATAACTCTGTGAAAAAGTTTGCGGGGTATCTGCCGACAGTGCCATATATTCAACTCGGTGAAACTGCACTTTGCAGGAAGGAAGGCTCTTTCAAGTAACATCTGGTATCACGAAGTCAGAAGGGTTTGAAAACCTATGTGGGTAGTGATGAGGAAAGTGACACATACTGGATACTGTGAGAAAATACCGTGGACAATCCATCTTTCAACTAGCTCGTGTCACTAAGTTGGAAGTGTTTGCAAACCTAGGCGCGGCTTATGCAGAAAGTGCCGTATACTCGACGCTTTGAAAAAAAGCACTCTGGACGAAGATTCTTTCATGAGTATGTAGTTTCAGAAAACTAAAGCAGTTTGACAAGCAACGCATGACCTACACGGAAAGTGCCATATACGCAACTCTGTGAAACAACGCTCTGAGGAAATGATCCTTCACCTAACATCTGGTTTCATTAAGTTGTGTTTGAATGCAAATGTTGGCCTAGAAGAATAGAACCATGTACTCAATACCGTGAAACAACAATGTGGTGAAACCATCTTCCGACCACCATCTGCTTTCACTACGTTAGATGTGATTGAAACACCTTACAGGGAGGAACACTTAAAGTGCCGTAAACTCCACTCTGTCGAACACTGCTGTGGTGAAACATACCTTCAACCAACCTCCGTTTCATCGAGTGACAACGGTTTGAAAAGCTATGCGGGACCCACAGGACAAGTGCCATATACTCAACACTGTGAAACAACACTGTGGAGAAACCCTATTTCAACCAAAACTTCGTTTCACTAAATTAGAAGTCTTTGAAACTCTATGAGCGACAGAGACGGAAAGGGCCATCTATTCAACTCTGTAACCAACAATACTGTGGTGAAAGAAACTTCAACTAACACTTGGTTTCACTGAGAGAACTCTTTGAAGACATAGGCAGGCCTACCCTGTGTCATACATTCATCTCTGTGAATCGACACATGGTGAAACCATCCTTCAGCTAGCATCACGTTTCACCCTGAAGTGTCTGAAAAGTTATGCGCGGGGCTATGCCGACGGTGCCATGCACTCAATTCTGTGAAATTGGACTTTGCGAAAACCACCTTTCAGCGAACATCATGTATCGTTACGTTGGAAGGTTTGAAAACATGCGCAGCTTATAGGAAATGCCAGAGAGTCAACTCTGAAAAACCACTGGTGAGAAACTGTCACCGAACATCTGCTTTCACGTCGTTAAAATAGTTTGAAAACTTAGGCATGACTTACAAGGAAACTGCCATCTACCCAAATCTGTTAAGTAACAATCTGGTGAAGTTGTCTTTCAATTAACATCGATCTGGTTTATATGAGTGGCAACTCTGGAAAACTCTCTGGGGTCAACATGGTAAGTGCGTTTGTAGGCACTGGCTTTGACAACCTATGCAGCTCCTGGCCGGAAAAACCAATACACTTCATTCACTGTGCGAAACAAAACTATGGGGAAATCATCTCGGTACGAACAACTGCTTTCACTACGTTAGAGCTTGTCCAAAACCATGGCGGGCCCTAGGCAAAAAGTGCCATATACGCAATTCTGTCAAACAACACTGGGGAATCCATCTTCCCACTAACCTCTGGTTTCACTAAGTTACCGGAGTTTGAACAGCCCGGCAGGGAATTGTGCGGAATGTGCCATATACTCAACTCCCTGAAACAACAGTATGCTGAAGCTCTCTTTCACCATTTGGTTTCAGAAACTTAAAGTAATTTCAACACCTAAGCATGACTTCCATGGAACGTGCCATATGCGCAACTGTTGAAACAACACTGTGGTGAAGCCACGTTTCACCTGAAACCTGCTTCCACTAGAGCTACAGATGTTTGAACACACGTGCGGGGCCCAGGCCGATAGTGCCATTTACTACCTTCTGTGAAATATGCTGGGTGAAACATTCCCTCAACTAACATCGGATTTCACCCAGTGAGAACTATTGGAAAACCTACTCAGAGAGTGCAGTAGACGCAACTCTATGAAAGGCCGGGGAGGTTATCGTTCTGTCACCTTGTCGTATGGTGAGAAGGGTTTGAAACGTTATGCGAACTCTATGAGGAAAGTGCCTTGTCCTCAACTTTGTGAAACAGCACTGTGGCGAAGGCGTCGTCCCTCTAGCATCTGATCTCAGAATTGGTGGAAAAGGAACGGCGGGTCTACAGGCAACGTGCCATATATTCCACTCTGTAAAACAGCACTGTGGGGAAGGGAAATCTTTCCCCTAAAGCTTCCTTTCACCAAGCTACAAACGTTGCAATGCACATGTGGGGCCTAGGCAGATAGTGCCATAGGCTGCATTCTCTGAAAATAACTGTGGGTGGAACATTCTTTCAAGTAACATTTGATTTCGCTAAGTGAGAACTCATTGGAACACCTATGCAAGGCCTACAGGACAAGGGTCGTATACTCATCTCTGTGAAACAACAGGGGGAGAAAGCGTCTTTCAAGTAGCATCCCGTTTCACAAGGTTAGAAGTCTTTGAATAGCTACGCGGAGCCTAGGCCAATAGTGCCAACTACTCAAACCTGTCACCCTACAGCCTGCAACAACCAAATTTCCACTACCATCTTCCTTCACGAAGGTAGAAGTGTTTGCAAACCTATGCGGGGAATGATGCGGAAAATGACCTTTAATCGACCCTGTGAGAGACTACTGTGGACAAACCATCTTTCAAGTGACAACTTGTGTCACTAAGGGAGACGCCTTTGAAAACCCTTGCGCGGCTTAGGAGGATAGTGTCATATACACAACTCTGTGAACCAACAGGGTGGAGAAGGAATCTTTCGCCTACCATCTGGTTTCACAAAGTTAAAATGTTTGAAAACCTATGCACGATCTACGTGGCAAGTTCCCTATACTCCACTCTGAAACACTCGGGGGAAATACTCTTTCACCTTAGAGCGTCTTTCACGAAGTGTGCAATGTTTGGATACACACGCGGGGCCTAGGCGGATAGTGTCATATACTCCACTCTGTGAAACAACGTTGCGGTGCAACAATCTTCCAACTGCCATCTGGTTTCACCGAGTGAGAACTCACTGAAAACCTAGGCACGGCTCATAATGTCAAACTGCCCTTTGTGGCAACCATCTTTCCAACTAACAGCTTCCATCCCTACATTAGAAGCGTTTCAAAACCTATGCGGGGAACGATGTGGAAAGTGACCCATAGTCGACGCTGTGAGAGAGTACTCTGGACAAACCACCTTGCAAGTAACTTCTTGTTCCACCAAGATAGAAGAGTCTGGAAATCTAAGCACGGACTAGACGGGAAGTGCGAGATGCTCAACTCTGGGAAAACACACTGTGCTGAAAACATCTTTCAACTAGCACCTGATTTCAGTCAGTCACCACCGTTTGAAAACTTAGGCAGGGTCTACGCGGCAAGTGACAAAGAACCTATGAAACGACAAAGCGAAGAAACTCTCTTTCAAGTAACACATCGCTTCACTACATTAGAAGTGGTGGACAATCTATGCGGGTCATGTGCCGACAGAACCGTACGCTCAACTCTGTCGAAGTGCACTTGGCGAAAACCATCTTTCAAGTTACATCTTGTATCCCTACGTTAGAAGGGTTTGACAAGCCAGGCAGGGAACAACGAGGAAAGGGACATACACACGACCCTGTGAGAGAATACCGTGGACAAACCATCTCTCAACTAACATCTTGTATCACTAAGTCAAAAATGCGTGAAAAAGCAGGCGGGGCCGATAACGACAGGGCCGTATACTCAATTCTGCCAAACAACAAAGTGAGGAAACCATCCTCCAACTAACATCCTGTTTGACGTAGAAAACTTAGAAAATGTATGCTGGAAACGACGTGGAAGGTGACATATAGCAGCCACTGTGAAAGAATCCTGTGGAGAAAGCGTTTTTCCACTGTCATCATGTGTCACTAAGTTACAAGTGTTTCACTCTTTCAGCTCACACCTTGTTCACTACGTTATAAATGTTGGAAAACCCATGGAGGGCTTATGCGGAAAGTGCCTTGTATGTAACTCTGTGAAAAAAAAACAGTGTGGCAAAACCGTCGTTAAGAAAGATCTCGTTTCACAAAATTAGAAGAGTTTGAAACCCTATGCGGGGCGTACAGGGAAAGCGCTAGACACTCACCTCAGGGATACAAACACTTGGGGAAACAACCTTTCACTGAACGTCTGGTTACACTAAATTACAAGCGTTGAAAAACACATGCGGGGCCGAAGTGGAGAGTGCCGTACACTCCTTTCTGGGAAAGAACATTGGGAGGAAACCGTCGTTCACGGTCTACCCCGGGTCTCACTAAGTGAAACGTGTTTGGAAACCTATGTGAAGCCTACACGGAAAGTGCCATCACCTTGCGAAAAGCTTGTGGGGCAACGTTGTTTCAACTATCATCTAGTTTCACTAAGTTAAAATGGCTTCACAGCTATGCGGGATCTGTGCGGAAAGAGCCATATAGGCAACTCTGAGATAGACCACTGTGTGGAACCCATCCTCCAACTCATCTCTCGCTTCACTAAGTTAGAGGTGTTTGAAAACCACGCGGGGCCTACGCCGAAAGTGTCTCATACTCACCTCGGGACACAAGTCTATCTGGGAAGCATCTTTCTGCTGAGATCTGGTTGCACTCAGTAACAAGTGTTTGAAAACGCACGCAGGGCGTAGCAGGATGGTGCCATACACTCACCTCTGGGAAACTACACTGTGGGGAAGCCGCCTTTCAACTACCGTCTGGGTTCGCTGAGATAGGAGTGTTTGAAAACCTAGGAGAAGCCTAACGGCTAAGTGCCACATACTCAACTGTGGGAAACAACAGTGTGCTGAAACGATCTTTCAGCTAACATCTGGCCTCACGAATTGAAAACGGTTTGAAAACTATTCGGGGTCTAGGCGGAAAGTGCCAGGTACTCAGCTCTGTGACACAAGAGCTTGGGGAACCATCTTCCAACTAACATATTTCACTAAGTTAGAAGTCTTTGAAAACCGGGCGGAGACTACACCAAAGGTGTCATACAGTCACCCCTGTGAGTCACTGTGGGGAAGCCATTTTTCCAATAACGTCTCTCTTCACGAGGTTGGAAGTATTTGAACACCCGTGCAGGGCCGGCGTCAAAAGTGCCACATAGTCAACTCTGAAACAACACTGTGGGGTTTCCACGTTTCAATTAACCTCTTCTTGTTCCACTTAGAAGTGTTTGCAAACCTATGCCGGTACTACGCGGGAAGTGCTATAGGCTCAACTCTGTAAAACTCACTGTGGTGAAGCCACAGGCTTCACCCCGCAGCCAAAGGGCATCTGGGTTCACTTGTTGGAAGTATGTGAAAACCTATGGGGGCTTATGCGGAAAGTGCCCTATGCTCAAGTGTGTCAAGCAGCTTTTGGGGAGACCACCTTTCAACTAACATCTTGTTTCACCGTGTTAGAAGTGTTTCAAACACTCTCCTAGGAACCATGAGAAACGTGACGTATACTCGACACAGCCAAATCGTACTGTGGAGAAACGGTCTTCCAACTCACATCTGCTGTCGCCAAGTTAAAAGGGTTGGAAAACTTCTGCAGGGCCTATGCGCAAGGGCCGTGTACTCCATTCTGTGAAACGACGCTGTAGGGAAACAATCTTGCGACTAACATCTGGTTTCACTGTGAACTGTCTGAAAACCTACAAAGTGCCATATAGTCAACTGTGTGAAAGAGCACTCTGGGTAAAAGGTCTTGTGACCACCTGATTTAGGACGTTAGAAGCATTTGCAAAACTACGCCGGGATGAATGCAGAAAGTGCCATATACTCAACTCTGTCAAGCTGCACTTTGGCGAAACCATCTTTCAACTAACACCTTGTGTCGCTACCATAGAAACATGTTTGAAAACCTATGGAGGGAATGATGTGGAAAGGGTCATATATACGCAGCTCTGTCCAACCGGGCTTTGGGGAAACCACCTTTCAAGCGACATTTGATTCAACTAAATTGGAAGTGTCTGAAAGCTCCTGTGTGGTCCAGACTGAAAGGGCCTCCCACTCTATGAAAGAACACTGTGGGGAAAACGTCTTTCAACGTTCTCTTTCACTAAGTCAGAAGTGTTGGAAACCCCATGCGGGGATCGATGGGGAAAGTGACGTTGTGAGAGAGTACTGGGAAGAAACCATCTTTCAACTGGCATCTCGTCTCACTGAGAACTGTTTGAAAACATATGCACGGCCTACAAAGTGTACTAGAGTCAACTGTGTGAAAGAACACAGTGGGGAAAAATCATCTTTTAACTAACAGCTCGTTTCGCTCAGTTGGAAGTGTTTGAAGACCTATGTGGGGATCGAGGGGGAAGGTTACATACACCAGCCACTGTGAAAAGAACACTGTGCAGAAACCTTCTTTCAACTGATATCCTGTTTCACCTGGTTAGAAGTGTTTGAAGAACTCCGTGGGGGCTTATGCAGAAAGTGCCATGTACTCTGTCAAGTCCCTGCACGTTGGGACACCCTTTTGTGGAGAAACCGTCCTTCAACCACCATGTTAGAGTTATTATGTTATGTCTGAGTTACGTTATGTTACAGTTACGTCATGTAATGTTATGTTATGTTATGTTTTCATGTTACGTTCTGTTATAGCTATTTGAAAACTTTATGCGGGGTCTATGTATAAAGTGCCATACACTCTGGCAAATAACACTGTGCGGAAACCGTCTTTCAACCAAAATCCTATTTCACTACATTAGAAGTGTTGGAAAACCCATGTGGAGTCGACACCAAAAGTGCCATGTACTCAACCTTGTGAAACAACTGTGTGGTGAAACTATCATCTGCTTCCACTGTTAGAAGTACTTGAAGACCCACGCAGGGCCAACAACGAAAGTGCCGTCTACAAAACTGTATGAAGAAACACTGCGGGGAAACAGCTTGCCACTAAAATCTTATTCCAATCAGATGAAATTGTTTGAAAACCTATGCGGAGCTTATAATGAAAGTGCCGTACACTCATCTCTGTGAAACAACAGCTTATCTGAGAGTTTTATACTCAACTCTATGGAAGAAGACGGTGGGGAAACCTTTCACCTAACATGTGGTTTCTCGAAGCTAGACGTGTGAAAACCAGGTTGCGGCCTAGGCAGAAAGTGCCTTACACTCAAATCTGTGAAAGCAGAGTGTGCGGAACCATCTTTCAACAAACTTTCGGTTTCACTAATTTGGAAGTGATGGAAAACTTATGATCGGTTAACTATGAGACAAGTTGCCATATAGTCAACTCTGTGAAACAACACTCTGGTGTGAACCTCTTTCAACGACCGTCTGATTTCACTAATTTAGAAGGGTTTGAAAACCCACGCAGGCAGCAATGGGGAATGTACGATTACTCAACTCTGTGCCACAACAGTGTGGTGAAACCATCCTTCATAACATCTTGCTTCCCTGCCAGGTGTTGTCACCATTTGCATGGAATTTTGACGAGAGTGACTTATACTCTATTGTGTAAAAAAATGTGGAAAAATGGTCTTTCAACCGACATCCTCTTTCACGAACGAAGTGTTTGAAAACCCATGCTGGGCTTTTGAGGAAACTGCCTTAGAGCCACTCTGTGGGGAATCCATCTTCCAACTAATCTCTTGCTTCACTCTAATGAAGCATAATGGGGCTCGAAAACCATAATGGGGCTACAGTGCACGCGCCACTTACTCGACTCTGTGAAACAGCACGGTCGGGAAACAATCTGTCTCTTAATATCAGTTGCAAGTGTTTGAAAACAGATGCGGGGCCTATGCACGAGGATCATGCCATGCCTTCAACGTTGTGAAATAACACTGTGGGGAAACCACCTTTCCACTACCATCTCGTTCCTCTTAGAACGGTTTGACAACCTATGAGAAGCCTAAAAACTAAGGGCCATACACTCAACTGTGTGAAACAACGACGTGGTGAAAAGATCTTTCAAATAACATCTGGTTTCCATCATTGAGAATTGAAGAATATTGGGGGTTATGCGGAAAGGGTCATATACTCAAATCTGTGACACAACATGTGGGGAAACCATCTTTCAATCAACATCTTGTATAACTAAACTGGAAGCGTTAGAAAACCCATGGGGAGCCTATGCCGAAAGTGCCATATACTCACTCACCTCTGTCAGCCTGCACTTTGCGGAAACCATCTTGAGAGTAATATCCTGTAGCACCAAGTTAGGAAGGAGCGTTTGAAAAACTATGCGGGTAAAAGGCAGGAAGTACAAGATACTGACAACTGTGGAACAACACTGTGAGAAACCGTCTTTCAACTCAATTCTTCTTTCATTTAGGTTAGAAGTGTTTGAAAACCTATGCGCGGCGTATGGGGAAAGTGCCATTCTTTCAACTAATATCTGATTTCGCCCAGGGTGAACTCTTTTGGAAACCTATGCACAGCCTACACGGTAAGTGCCATATACTGAACTCTGTGAAACAACCCTGTGGGGAAACGATCTTTCAACTAACATTTCGTTTCCCTAAGTTAGAAGTGTTTGAAAAGCTCTGCGGGACCTATGCAGAATTGCCCTATACTCCACTCTCAAACTGAACTCTTAGGGAAGCATTTTTCAGCTAACATCTTTATGAAACTACGTGAGGAGCATTGTAAAACCTGTGTGGGGAACGATGTGGAAAGTGACATATACTGTGGGACCCTGTGAGAAAATAGAGTGGACAATCCATCTGTCAATTATCTTGGGGCACTAAGTTTGAAGTGTTTGAAAACCTATGCACGGCTTATGGGGAAAGTGCCATATACTCGACTCCCTTCACATATGTGTGTGGGCAAATCCTATGTCATCTAACCTCATGTATCTCTACGACTGAAGGGTTTGCAACCGCAGGCGGGGCCTGCATGAATAAGGCCATATGCACCACTTGGGAAACACCACTGTGGGGAAACCATCCTTCAACTAACATCTTGTTCACTGAGAAGGGTGTGAAACTATGCGGAGCCTTTGCTGAAAGTGCCACGTACAGAACTCGGTGGAAACAACACTGTGGTGAAACGATCTTTCAACGAACATCTCGTTTCAAGCCATAACTCTGTGAAAAAGTTTGCGGGGTATCTGCCGACAGTGCCATATATTCAACTCGGTGAAACTGCACTTTGCAGGAAGGAAGGCTCTTTCAAGTAACATCTGGTATCACGAAGTCAGAAGGGTTTGAAAACCTATGTGGGTAGTGATGAGGAAAGTGACACATACTGGATACTGTGAGAAAATACCGTGGACAATCCATCTTTCAACTAGCTCGTGTCACTAAGTTGGAAGTGTTTGCAAACCTAGGCGCGGCTTATGCAGAAAGTGCCGTATACTCGACGCTTTGAAAAAAAGCACTCTGGACGAAGATTCTTTCATGAGTATGTAGTTTCAGAAAACTAAAGCAGTTTGACAAGCAACGCATGACCTACACGGAAAGTGCCATATACGCAACTCTGTGAAACAACGCTCTGAGGAAATGATCCTTCACCTAACATCTGGTTTCATTAAGTTGTGTTTGAATGCAAATGTTGGCCTAGAAGAATAGAACCATGTACTCAATACCGTGAAACAACAATGTGGTGAAACCATCTTCCGACCACCATCTGCTTTCACTACGTTAGATGTGATTGAAACACCTTACAGGGAGGAACACTTAAAGTGCCGTAAACTCCACTCTGTCGAACACTGCTGTGGTGAAACATACCTTCAACCAACCTCCGTTTCATCGAGTGACAACGGTTTGAAAAGCTATGCGGGACCCACAGGACAAGTGCCATATACTCAACACTGTGAAACAACACTGTGGAGAAACCCTATTTCAACCAAAACTTCGTTTCACTAAATTAGAAGTCTTTGAAACTCTATGAGCGACAGAGACGGAAAGGGCCATCTATTCAACTCTGTAACCAACAATACTGTGGTGAAAGAAACTTCAACTAACACTTGGTTTCACTGAGAGAACTCTTTGAAGACATAGGCAGGCCTACCCTGTGTCATACATTCATCTCTGTGAATCGACACATGGTGAAACCATCCTTCAGCTAGCATCACGTTTCACCCTGAAGTGTCTGAAAAGTTATGCGCGGGGCTCTGCCGACGGTGCCATGCACTCAATTCTGTGAAATTGGACTTTGCGAAAACCACCTTTCAGCGAACATCATGTATCGTTACGTTGGAAGGTTTGAAAACATGCGCAGCTTATAGGAAATGCCAGAGAGTCAACTCTGAAAAACCACTGGTGAGAAACTGTCACCGAACATCTGCTTTCACGTCGTTAAAATAGTTTGAAAACTTAGGCATGACTTACAAGGAAACTGCCATCTACCCAAATCTGTTAAGTAACAATCTGGTGAAGTTGTCTTTCAATTAACATCGATCTGGTTTATATGAGTGGCAACTCTGGAAAACTCTCTGGGGTCAACATGGTAAGTGCGTTTGTAGGCACTGGCTTTGACAACCTATGCAGCTCCTGGCCGGAAAAACCAATACACTTCATTCACTGTGCGAAACAAAACTATGGGGAAATCATCTCGGTACGAACAACTGCTTTCACTACGTTAGAGCTTGTCCAAAACCATGGCGGGCCCTAGGCAAAAAGTGCCATATACGCAATTCTGTCAAACAACACTGGGGAATCCATCTTCCCACTAACCTCTGGTTTCACTAAGTTACCGGAGTTTGAACAGCCCGGCAGGGAATTGTGCGGAATGTGCCATATACTCAACTCCCTGAAACAACAGTATGCTGAAGCTCTCTTTCACCATTTGGTTTCAGAAACTTAAAGTAATTTCAACACCTAAGCATGACTTCCATGGAACGTGCCATATGCGCAACTGTTGAAACAACACTGTGGTGAAGCCACGTTTCACCTGAAACCTGCTTCCACTAGAGCTACAGATGTTTGAACACACGTGCGGGGCCCAGGCCGATAGTGCCATTTACTACCTTCTGTGAAATATGCTGGGTGAAACATTCCCTCAACTAACATCGGATTTCACCCAGTGAGAACTATTGGAAAACCTACTCAGAGAGTGCAGTAGACGCAACTCTATGAAAGGCCGGGGAGGTTATCGTTCTGTCACCTTGTCGTATGGTGAGAAGGGTTTGAAACGTTATGCGAACTCTATGAGGAAAGTGCCTTGTCCTCAACTTTGTGAAACAGCACTGTGGCGAAGGCGTCGTCCCTCTAGCATCTGATCTCAGAATTGGTGGAAAAGGAACGGCGGGTCTACAGGCAACGTGCCATATATTCCACTCTGTAAAACAGCACTGTGGGGAAGGGAAATCTTTCCCCTAAAGCTTCCTTTCACCAAGCTACAAACGTTGCAATGCACATGTGGGGCCTAGGCAGATAGTGCCATAGGCTGCATTCTCTGAAAATAACTGTGGGTGGAACATTCTTTCAAGTAACATTTGATTTCGCTAAGTGAGAACTCATTGGAACACCTATGCAAGGCCTACAGGACAAGGGTCGTATACTCATCTCTGTGAAACAACAGGGGGAGAAAGCGTCTTTCAAGTAGCATCCCGTTTCACAAGGTTAGAAGTCTTTGAATAGCTACGCGGAGCCTAGGCCAATAGTGCCAACTACTCAAACCTGTCACCCTACAGCCTGCAACAACCAAATTTCCACTACCATCTTCCTTCACGAAGGTAGAAGGGTTTGCAAACCTATGCGGGGAATGATGCGGAAAATGACCTTTAATCGACCCTGTGAGAGACTACTGTGGACAAACCATCTTTCAAGTGACAACTTGTGTCACTAAGGGAGACGCCTTTGAAAACCCTTGCGCGGCTTAGGAGGATAGTGTCATATACACAACTCTGTGAACCAACAGGGTGGAGAAGGAATCTTTCGCCTACCATCTGGTTTCACAAAGTTAAAATGTTTGAAAACCTATGCACGATCTACGTGGCAAGTTCCCTATACTCCACTCTGAAACACTCGGGGGAAATACTCTTTCACCTTAGAGCGTCTTTCACGAAGTGTGCAATGTTTGGATACACACGCGGGGCCTAGGCGGATAGTGTCATATACTCGACTCTGTGAAACAACGTTGCGGTGCAACAATCTTCCAACTGCCATCTGGTTTCACCGAGTGAGAACTCACTGAAAACCTAGGCACGGCTCATAATGTCAAACTGCACTTTGTGGCAACCATCTTTCCAACTAACAGCTTCCATCCCTACATTAGAAGCGTTTCAAAACCTATGCGGGGAACGATGTGCAAAGTGACCCATAGTCGACGCTGTGAGAGAGTACTCTGGACAAACCACCTTGCAAGTAACTTCTTGTTCCACCAAGATAGAAGAGTCTGGAAATCTAAGCACGGACTAGACGGGAAGTGCGAGATGCTCAACTCTGGGAAAACACACTGTGCTGAAAACATCTTTCAACTAGCACCTGATTTCAGTCAGTCACCACCGTTTGAAAACTTAGGCAGGGTCTACGCGGCAAGTGACAAAGAACCTATGAAACGACAAAGCGAAGAAACTCTCTTTCAAGTAACACATCGCTTCACTACATTAGAAGTGGTGGACAATCTATGCGGGTCATGTGCCGACAGAACCGTACGCTCAACTCTGTCGAAGTGCACTTGGCGAAAACCATCTTTCAAGTTACATCTTGTATCCCTACGTTAGAAGGGTTTGACAAGCCAGGCAGGGAACAACGAGGAAAGGGACATACACACGACCCTGTGAGAGAATACCGTGGACAAACCATCTCTCAACTAACATCTTGTATCACTAAGTCAAAAATGCGTGAAAAAGCAGGCGGGGCCGATAACGACAGGGCCGTATACTCAATTCTGCCAAACAACAAAGTGAGGAAACCATCCTCCAACTAACATCCTGTTTGACGTAGAAAACTTAGAAAATGTATGCTGGAAACGACGTGGAAGGTGACATATAGCAGCCACTGTGAAAGAATCCTGTGGAGAAAGCGTTTTTCCACTGTCATCATGTGTCACTAAGTTACAAGTGTTTCACTCTTTCAGCTCACACCTTGTTCACTACGTTATAAATGTTGGAAAACCCATGGAGGGCTTATGCGGAAAGTGCCTTGTATGTAACTCTGTGAAAAAAAACAGTGTGGCAAAACCGTCGTTAAGAAAGATCTCGTTTCACAAAATTAGAAGAGTTTGAAACCCTATGCGGGGCGTACAGGGAAAGCGCTAGACACTCACCTCAGGGATACAAACACTTGGGGAAACAACCTTTCACTGAACGTCTGGTTACACTAAATTACAAGCGTTGAAAAACACATGCGGGGCCGAAGTGGAGAGTGCCGTACACTCCTTTCTGGGAAAGAACATTGGGAGGAAACCGTCGTTCACGGTCTACCCCGGGTCTCACTAAGTGAAACGTGTTTGGAAACCTATGTGAAGCCTACACGGAAAGTGCCATCACCTTGCGAAAAGCTTGTGGGGAAACGTTGTTTCAACTATCATCTAGTTTCACTAAGTTAAAATGGCTTCACAGCTATGCGGGATCTGTGCGGAAAGGGCCATATAGGCAACTCTGAGATAGACCACTGTGTGGAACCCATCCTCCAACTCATCTCTCGCTTCACTAAGTTAGAGGTGTTTGAAAACCACGCGGGGCCTACGCCGAAAGTGTCTCATACTCACCTCGGGACACAAGTCTATCTGGGAAGCATCTTTCTGCTGAGATCTGGTTGCACTCAGTAACAAGTGTTTGAAAACGCACGCAGGGCGTAGCAGGATGGTGCCATACACTCACCTCTGGGAAACTACACTGTGGGGAAGCCGCCTTTCAACTACCGTCTGGGTTCGCTGAGATAGGAGTGTTTGAAAACCTAGGAGAAGCCTAACGGCTAAGTGCCACATACTCAACTGTGGGAAACAACAGTGTGCTGAAACGATCTTTCAGCTAACATCTGGCCTCACGAATTGAAAACGGTTTGAAAACTATTCGGGGTCTAGGCGGAAAGTGCCAGGTACTCAGCTCTGTGACACAAGAGCTTGGGGAACCATCTTCCAACTAACATATTTCACTAAGTTAGAAGTCTTTGAAAACCGGGCGGAGACTACACCAAAAGTGTCATACAGTCACCTCTGTGAGTCACTGTGGGGAAGCCATTTTTCCAATAACGTCTCTCTTCACGAGGTTGGAAGTATTTGAACACCCGTGCAGGGCCGGCGTCAAAAGTGCCACATAGTCAACTCTGAAACAACACTGTGGGGTTTCCACGTTTCAATTAACCTCTTCTTGTTCCACTCAGAAGTGTTTGCAAACCTATGCCGGTACTACGCGGGAAGTGCTATAGGCTCAACTCTGTAAAACTCACTGTGGTGAAGCCACAGGCTTCACCCCACAGCCAAAGGGCATCTGGGTTCACTTGTTGGAAGTATGTGAAAACCTATGGGGGCTTATGCGGAAAGTGCCCTATGCTCAAGTGTGTCAAGCAGCTTTTGGGGAGACCACCTTTCAACTAACATCTTGTTTCACCGTGTTAGAAGTGTTTCAAACACTCTCCTAGGAACCATGAGAAAAGTGACGTATACTCGACACAGCCAAATCGTACTGTGGAGAAACGGTCTTCCAACTCACATCTGCTGTCGCCAAGTTAAAAGGGTTGGAAAACTTCTGCAGGGCCTATGCGCAAGGGCCGTGTACTCCATTCTGTGAAACGACGCTGTAGGGAAACAATCTTGCGACTAACATCTGGTTTCACTGTGAACTGTCTGAAAACCTACAAAGTGCCATATAGTCAACTGTGTGAAAGAGCACTCTGGGTAAAAGGTCTTGTGACCACCTGATTTAGGACGTTAGAAGCATTTGCAAAACTACGCCGGGATGAATGCAGAAAGTGCCATATACTCAACTCTGTCAAGCTGCACTTTGGCGAAACCATCTTTCAACTAACACCTTGTGTCGCTACCATAGAAACATGTTTGAAAACCTATGGAGGGAATGATGTGGAAAGGGTCATATATACGCAGCTCTGTCCAACCGGGCTTTGGGGAAACCACCTTTCAAGTGACATTTGATTCAACTAAATTGGAAGTGTCTGAAAGCTCCTGTGTGGTCCAGACTGAAAGGGCCTCCCACTCTATGAAAGAACACTGTGGGGAAAACGTCTTTCAACGTTCTCTTTCACTAAGTCAGAAGTGTTGGAAACCCCATGCGGGGATCGATGGGGAAAGTGACGTTGTGAGAGAGTACTGGGAAGAAACCATCTTTCAACTGGCATCTCGTCTCACTGAGAACTGTTTGAAAACATATGCACGGCCTACAAAGTGTACTAGAGTCAACTGTGTGAAAGAACACAGTGGGGAAAAATCATCTTTTAACTAACAGCTCGTTTCGCTCAGTTGGAAGTGTTTGAAGACCTATGTGGGGATCGAGGGGGAAGGTTACATACACCAGCCACTGTGAAAAGAACACTGTGCAGAAACCTTCTTTCAACTGATATCCTGTTTCACCTGGTTAGAAGTGTTTGAAGAACTCCGTGGGGGCTTATGCAGAAAGTGCCATGTACTCTGTCAAGTCCCTGCACGTTGGGACACCCTTTTGTGGAGAAACCGTCCTTCAACCACCATGTTAGAGTTATTATGTTATGTCTGAGTTACGTTCTGTTACAGTTACGTCATGTTATGTTATGTTATGTTATGTTATGTTATGTTTTCATGTTACGTTCTGTTATAGCTATTTGAAAACTTTATGCGGGGTCTATGTATAAAGTGCCATACACTCTGGCAAATAACACTGTGCGGAAACCGTCTTTCAACCAAAATCCTATTTCACTACATTAGAAGTGTTGGAAAACCCATGTGGAGTCGACACCAAAAGTGCCATGTACTCAACCTTGTGAAACAACTGTGTGGTGAAACTATCATCTGCTTCCACTGTTAGAAGTACTTGAAGACCCACGCAGGGCCAACAACGAAAGTGCCATCTACAAAACTGTATGAAGAAACACTGCGGGGAAACAGCTTGCCACTAAAATCTTATTCCAATCAGATGAAATTGTTTGAAAACCTATGCGGAGCTTATAATGAAAGTGCCGTACACTCATCTCTGTGAAACAACAGCTTATCTGAGAGTTTTATACTCAACTCTATGGAAGAAGACGGTGGGGAAACCTTTCACCTAACATGTGGTTTCTCGAAGCTAGACGTGTGAAAACCAGGTTGCGGCCTATGCAGAAAGTGCCTTACACTCAAATCTGTGAAAGCACAGTGTGCGGAACCATCTTTCAACAAACTTTCGGTTTCACTAATTTGGAAGTGATGGAAAACTTATGATCGGTTAACTATGAGACAAGTTGCCATATAGTCAACTCTGTGAAACAACACTCTGGTGTGAACCTCTTTCAACGACCGTCTGATTTCACTAATTTAGAAGGGTTTGAAAACCCACGCAGGCAGCAATGGGGAATGTACGATTACTCAACTCTGTGCCACAACAGTGTGGTGAAACCATCCTTCATAACATCTTGCTTCCCTGCCAGGTGTTGTCACCATTTGCAGGGAATTTTGACGAGAGTGACTTATACTCTATTGTGTAAAAAATGTGGAAAAATGGTCTTTCAACCGACATCCTCTTTCACGAACGAAGTGTTTGAAAACCCATGCTGGGCTTTTGAGGAAACTGCCTTAGAGCCACTCTGTGGGGAATCCATCTTCCAACTAATCTCTTGCTTCACTCTAATGAAGCATAATGGGGCTCGAAAACCATAATGGGGCTACAGTGCAAGCGCCACTTACTCGACTCTGTGAAACAGCACGGTCGGGAAACAATCTGTCTCTTAATATCAGTTGCAAGTGTTTGAAAACAGATGCGGGGCCTATGCACGAGGATCATGCCATGCCTTCAACGTTGTGAAATAACACTGTGGGGAAACCACCTTTCCACTACCATCTCGTTCCTCTTAGAACGGTTTGAAAACCTATGAGAAGCCTAAAAACTAAGGGCCATACACTCAACTGTGTGAAACAACGACGTGGTGAAAAGATCTTTCAAATAACATCTGGTTTCCATCATTGAGAATTGAAGACTATTGGGGGTTATGCGGAAAGGGTCATATACTCAAATCTGTGACACAACATGTGGGGAAACCATCTTTCAATCAACATCTTGTATAACTAAACTGGAAGCGTTAGAAAACCCTTGGGGAGCCTATGCCGAAAGTGCCATATACTCACTCACCTCTGTCAGCCTGCACTTTGCGGAAACCATCTTGAGAGTAATATCCTGTAGCACCAAGTTAGGAAGGAGCTTTTGAAAAACTATGCGGGTAAAAGGCAGGAAGTACAAGATACTGACAACTGTGGAACAACACTGTGAGAAACCGTCTTTCAACTCAATTCTTCTTTCATTTAGGTTAGAAGTGTTTGAAAACCTATGCGCGGCGTATGGGGAAAGTGCCATTCTTTCAACTAATATCTGATTTCGCCCAGGGTGAACTCTTTTGGAAACCTATGCACAGCCTACACGGTAAGTGCCATATACTGAACTCTGTGAAACAACCCTGTGGGGAAACGATCTTTCAACTAACATTTCGTTTCCCTAAGTTAGAAGTGTTTGAAAAGCTCTGCGGGACCTATGCAGAATTGCCCTATACTCCACTCTCAAACTGAACTCTTAGGGAAGCATTTTTCAGCTAACATCTTTATGAAACTACGTGAGGAGCATTGTAAAACCTGTGTGGGGAACGATGTGGAAAGTGACATATACTGTGGGACCCTGTGAGAAAATAGAGTGGACAATCCATCTGTCAATTATCTTGGGGCACTAAGTTTGAAGTGTTTGAAAACCTATGCACGGCTTATGGGGAAAGTGCCATATACTCGACTCCCTTCACATATGTGTGTGGGCAAATCCTATGTCATCTAACCTCATGTATCTCTACGACTGAAGGGTTTGCAACCGCAGGCGGGGCCTGCATGAATAAGGCCATATGCACCACTTGGGAAACACCACTGTGGGGAAACCATCCTTCAACTAACATCTTGTTCACTGAGAAGGGTGTGAAACTATGCGGAGCCTTTGCTGAAAGTGCCACGTACAGAACTCGGTGGAAACAACACTGTGGTGAAACGATCTTTCAACGAACATCTCGTTTCAAGCCATAACTCTGTGAAAAAGTTTGCGGGGTATCTGCCGACAGTGCCATATATTCAACTCGGTGAAACTGCACTTTGCAGGAAGGAAGGCTCTTTCAAGTAACATCTGGTATCACGAAGTCAGAAGGGTTTGAAAACCTATGTGGGTAGCGATGAGGAAAGTGACACATACTGGATACTGTGAGAAAATACCGTGGACAATCCATCTTTCAACTAGCTCGTGTCACTAAGTTGGAAGTGTTTGCAAACCTAGGCGCGGCTTATGCAGAAAGTGCCGTATACTCGACGCTTTGAAAAAAAGCACTCTGGACGAAGATTCTTTCATGAGTATGTAGTTTCAGAAAACTAAAGCAGTTTGACAAGCAACGCATGACCTACACGGAAAGTGCCATATACGCAACTCTGTGAAACAACGCTCTGAGGAAATGATCCTTCACCTAACATCTGGTTTCATTAAGTTGTGTTTGAATGCAAATGTTGCCCTAGAAGAATAGAACCATGTACTCAATACCGTGAAACAACAATGTGGTGAAACCATCTTCCGACCACCATCTGCTTTCACTACGTTAGATGTGATTGAAACACCTTACAGGGAGGAACACTTAAAGTGCCGTAAACTCCACTCTGTCGAACACTGCTGTGGTGAAACATACCTTCAACCAACCTCCGTTTCATCGAGTGACAACGGTTTGAAAAGCTATGCGGGACCCACAGGACAAGTGCCATATACTCAACACTGTGAAACAACACTGTGGAGAAACCCTATTTCAACCAAAACTTCGTTTCACTAAATTAGAAGTCTTTGAAACTCTATGAGCGACAGAGACGGAAAGGGCCATCTATTCAACTCTGTAACAAACAATACTGTGGTGAAAGAAACTTCAACTAACACTTGGTTTCACTGAGAGAACTCTTTGAAGACATAGGCAGGCCTACCCTGTGTCATACATTCATCTCTGTGAATCGACACATGGTGAAACCATCCTTCAGCTAGCATCACGTTTCACCCTGAAGTGTCTGAAAAGTTATGCGCGGGGCTATGCCGACGGTGCCATGCACTCAATTCTGTGAAATTGGACTTTGCGAAAACCACCTTTCAGCGAACATCATGTATCGTTACGTTGGAAGGTTTGAAAACATGCGCAGCTTATAGGAAATGCCAGAGAGTCAACTCTGAAAAACCACTGGTGAGAAACTGTCACCGAACATCTGCTTTCACGTCGTTAAAATAGTTTGAAAACTTAGGCATGACTTACAAGGAAACTGCCATCTACCCAAATCTGTTAAGTAACAATCTGGTGAAGTTGTCTTTCAATTAACATCGATCTGGTTTATATGAGTGGCAACTCTGGAAAACTCTCTGGGGTCAACATGGTAAGTGCGTTTGTAGGCACTGGCTTTGACAACCTATGCAGCTCCTGGCCGGAAAAACCAATACACTTCATTCACTGTGCGAAACAAAACTATGGGGAAATCATCTCGGTACGAACAACTACTTTCACTACGTTAGAGCTTGTCCAAAACCATGGCGGGCCCTAGGCAAAAAGTGCCATATACGCAATTCTGTCAAACAACACTGGGGAATCCATCTTCCCACTAACCTCTGGTTTCACTAAGTTACCGGAGTTTGAACAGCCCGGCAGGGAATTGTGCGGAATGTGCCATATACTCAACTCCCTGAAACAACAGTATGCTGAAGCTCTCTTTCACCATTTGGTTTCAGAAACTTAAAGTAATTTCAACACCTAAGCATGACTTCCATGGAACGTGCCATATGCGCAACTGTTGAAACAACACTGTGGTGAAGCCACGTTTCACCTGAAACCTGCTTCCACTAGAGCTACAGATGTTTGAACACACGTGCGGGGCCCAGGCCGATAGTGCCATTTACTACCTTCTGTGAAATATGCTGGGTGAAACATTCCCTCAACTAACATCGGATTTCACCCAGTGAGAACTATTGGAAAACCTACTCAGAGAGTGCAGTAGACGCAACTCTATGAAAGGCCGGGGAGGTTATCGTTCTGTCACCTTGTCGTATGGTGAGAAGGGTTTGAAACGTTATGCGAACTCTATGAGGAAAGTGCCTTGTCCTCAACTTTGTGAAACAGCACTGTGGCGAAGGCGTCGTCCCTCTAGCATCTGATCTCAGAATTGGTGGAAAAGGAACGGCGGGTCTACAGGCAACGTGCCATATATTCCACTCTGTAAAACAGCACTGTGGGGAAGGGAAATCTTTCCCCTAAAGCTTCCTTTCACCAAGCTACAAACGTTGCAATGCACATGTGGGGCCTAGGCAGATAGTGCCATAGGCTGCATTCTCTGAAAATAACTGTGGGTGGAACATTCTTTCAAGTAACATTTGATTTCGCTAAGTGAGAACTCATTGGAACACCTATGCAAGGCCTACAGGACAAGGGTCGTATACTCATCTCTGTGAAACAACAGGGGGAGAAAGCGTCTTTCAAGTAGCATCCCGTTTCACAAGGTTAGAAGTCTTTGAATAGCTACGCGGAGCCTAGGCCAATAGTGCCAACTACTCAAACCTGTCACCCTACAGCCTGCAACAACCAAATTTCCACTACCACCTTCCTTCACGAAGGTAGAAGGGTTTGCAAACCTATGCGGGGAATGATGCGGAAAATGACCTTTAATCGACCCTGTGAGAGACTACTGTGGACAAACCATCTTTCAAGTGACAACTTGTGTCACTAAGGGAGACGCCTTTGAAAACCCTTGCGCGGCTTAGGAGGATAGTGTCATATACACAACTCTGTGAACCAACAGGGTGGAGAAGGAATCTTTCGCCTACCATCTGGTTTCACAAAGTTAAAATGTTTGAAAACCTATGCACGATCTACGTGGCAAGTTCCCTATACTCCACTCTGAAACACTCGGGGGAAATACTCTTTCACCTTAGAGCGTCTTTCACGAAGTGTGCAATGTTTGGATACACACGCGGGGCCTAGGCGGATAGTGTCATATACTCCACTCTGTGAAACAACGTTGCGGTGCAACAATCTTCCAACTGCCATCTGGTTTCACCGAGTGAGAACTCACTGAAAACCTAGGCACGGCTCATAATGTCAAACTGCACTTTGTGGCAACCATCTTTCCAACTAACAGCTTCCATCCCTACATTAGAAGCGTTTCAAAACCTATGCGGGGAACGATGTGCAAAGTGACCCATAGTCGACGCTGTGAGAGAGTACTCTGGACAAACCACCTTGCAAGTAACTTCTTGTTCCACCAAGATAGAAGAGTCTGGAAATCTAAGCACGGACTAGACGGGAAGTGCGAGATGCTCAACTCTGGGAAAACACACTGTGCTGAAAACATCTTTCAACTAGCACCTGATTTCAGTCAGTCACCACCGTTTGAAAACTTAGGCAGGGTCTACGCGGCAAGTGACAAAGAACCTATGAAACGACAAAGCGAAGAAACTCTCTTTCAAGTAACACATCGCTTCACTACATTAGAAGTGGTGGACAAACTATGCGGGTCATGTGCCGACAGAACCGTACACTCAACTCTGTCGAAGTGCACTTGGCGAAAACCATCTTTCAAGTTACATCTTGTATCCCTACGTTAGAAGGGTTTGACAAGCCAGGCAGGGAACAACGAGGAAAGGGACATACACACGACCCTGTGAGAGAATACCGTGGACAAACCATCTCTCAACTAACATCTTGTATCACTAAGTCAAAAATGCGTGAAAAAGCAGGCGGGGCCGATAACGACAGGGCCGTATACTCAATTCTGCCAAACAACAAAGTGAGGAAACCATCCTCCAACTAACATCCTGTTTGACGTAGAAAACTTAGAAAATGTATGCTGGAAACGACGTGGAAGGTGACATATAGCAGCCACTGTGAAAGAATCCTGTGGAGAAAGCGTTTTTCCACTGTCATCATGTGTCACTAAGTTACAAGTGTTTCACTCTTTCAGCTCACACCTTGTTCACTACGTTATAAATGTTGGAAAACCCATGGAGGGCTTATGCGGAAAGTGCCTTGTATGTAACTCTGTGAAAAAAAACAGTGTGGCAAAACCGTCGTTAAGAAAGATCTCGTTTCACAAAATTAGAAGAGTTTGAAACCCTATGCGGGGTGTACAGGGAAAGCGCTAGACACTCACCTCAGGGATACAAACACTTGGGGAAACAACCTTTCACTGAACGTCTGGTTACACTAAATTACAAGCGTTGAAAAACACATGCGGGGCCGAAGTGGAGAGTGCCGTACACTCCTTTCTGGGAAAGAACATTGGGAGGAAACCGTCGTTCACGGTCTACCCCGGGTCTCACTAAGTGAAACGTGTTTGGAAACCTATGTGAAGCCTACACGGAAAGTGCCATCACCTTGCGAAAAGCTTGTGGGGAAACGTTGTTTCAACTATCATCTAGTTTCACTAAGTTAAAATGGCTTCACAGCTATGCGGGATCTGTGCGGAAAGGGCCATATAGGCAACTCTGAGATAGACCACTGTGTGGAACCCATCCTCCAACTCATCTCTCGCTTCACTAAGTTAGAGGTGTTTGAAAACCACGCGGGGCCTACGCCGAAAGTGTCTCATACTCACCTCGGGACACAAGTCTATCTGGGAAGCATCTTTCTGCTGAGATCTGGTTGCACTCAGTAACAAGTGTTTGAAAACGCACGCAGGGCGTAGCAGGATGGTGCCATACACTCACCTCTGGGAAACTACACTGTGGGGAAGCCGCCTTTCAACTACCGTCTGGGTTCGCTGAGATAGGAGTGTTTGAAAACCTAGGAGAAGCCTAACGGCTAAGTGCCACATACTCAACTGTGGGAAACAACAGTGTGCTGAAACGATCTTTCAGCTAACATCTGGCCTCACGAATTGAAAACGGTTTGAAAACTATTCGGGGTCTAGGCGGAAAGTGCCAGGTACTCAGCTCTGTGACACAAGAGCTTGGGGAACCATCTTCCAACTAACATATTTCACTAAGTTAGAAGTCTTTGAAAACCGGGCGGAGACTACACCAAAAGTGTCATACAGTCACCTCTGTGAGTCACTGTGGGGAAGCCATTTTTCCAATAACGTCTCTCTTCACGAGGTTGGAAGTATTTGAACACCCGTGCAGGGCCGGCGTCAAAAGTGCCACATAGTCAACTCTGAAACAACACTGTGGGGTTTCCACGTTTCAATTAACCTCTTCTTGTTCCACTCAGAAGTGTTTGCAAACCTATGCCGGTACTACGCGGGAAGTGCTATAGGCTCAACTCTGTAAAACTCACTGTGGTGAAGCCACAGGCTTCACCCCACAGCCAAAGGGCATCTGGGTTCACTTGTTGGAAGTATGTGAAAACCTATGGGGGCTTATGCGGAAAGTGCCCTATGCTCAAGTGTGTCAAGCAGCTTTTGGGGAGACCACCTTTCAACTAACATCTTGTTTCACCGTGTTAGAAGTGTTTCAAACACTCTCCTAGGAACCATGAGAAAAGTGACGTATACTCGACACAGCCAAATCGTACTGTGGAGAAACGGTCTTCCAACTCACATCTGCTGTCGCCAAGTTAAAAGGGTTGGAAAACTTCTGCAGGGCCTATGCGCAAGGGCCGTGTACTCCATTCTGTGAAACGACGCTGTAGGGAAACAATCTTGCGACTAACATCTGGTTTCACTGTGAACTGTCTGAAAACCTACAAAGTGCCATATAGTCAACTGTGTGAAAGAGCACTCTGGGTAAAAGGTCTTGTGACCACCTGATTTAGGACGTTAGAAGCATTTGCAAAACTACGCCGGGATGAATGCAGAAAGTGCCATATACTCAACTCTGTCAAGCTGCACTTTGGCGAAACCATCTTTCAACTAACACCTTGTGTCGCTACCATAGAAACATGTTTGAAAACCTATGGAGGGAATGATGTGGAAAGGGTCATATATACGCAGCTCTGTCCAACCGGGCTTTGGGGAAACCACCTTTCAAGTGACATTTGATTCAACTAAATTGGAAGTGTCTGAAAGCTCCTGTGTGGTCCAGACTGAAAGGGCCTCCCACTCTATGAAAGAACACTGTGGGGAAAACGTCTTTCAACGTTCTCTTTCACTAAGTCAGAAGTGTTGGAAACCCCATGCGGGGATCGATGGGGAAAGTGACGTTGTGAGAGAGTACTGGGAAGAAACCATCTTTCAACTGGCATCTCGTCTCACTGAGAACTGTTTGAAAACATATGCACGGCCTACAAAGTGTACTAGAGTCAACTGTGTGAAAGAACACAGTGGGGAAAAATCATCTTTTAACTAACAGCTCGTTTCGCTCAGTTGGAAGTGTTTGAAGACCTATGTGGGGATCGAGGGGGAAGGTTACATACACCAGCCACTGTGAAAAGAACACTGTGCAGAAACCTTCTTTCAACTGATATCCTGTTTCACCTGGTTAGAAGTGTTTGAAGAACTCCGTGGGGGCTTATGCAGAAAGTGCCATGTACTCTGTCAAGTCCCTGCACGTTGGGACACCCTTTTGTGGAGAAACCGTCCTTCAACCACCATGTTAGAGTTATTATGTTATGTCTGAGTTACGTTCTGTTACAGTTACGTCATGTTATGTTATGTTATGTTATGTTATGTTATGTTATGTTATGTTTTCATGTTACGTTCTGTTATAGCTATTTGAAAACTTTATGCGGGGTCTATGTATAAAGTGCCATACACTCTGGCAAATAACACTGTGCGGAAACCGTCTTTCAACCAAAATCCTATTTCACTACATTAGAAGTGTTGGAAAACCCATGTGGAGTCGACACCAAAAGTGCCATGTACTCAACCTTGTGAAACAACTGTGTGGTGAAACTATCATCTGCTTCCACTGTTAGAAGTACTTGAAGACCCACGCAGGGCCAACAACGAAAGTGCCATCTACAAAACTGTATGAAGAAACACTGTGGGGAAACAGCTTGCCACTAAAATCTTATTCCAATCAGATGAAATTGTTTGAAAACCTATGCGGAGCTTATAATGAAAGTGCCGTACACTCATCTCTGTGAAACAACAGCTTATCTGAGAGTTTTATACTCAACTCTATGGAAGAAGACGGTGGGGAAACCTTTCACCTAACATGTGGTTTCTCGAAGCTAGACGTGTGAAAACCAGGTTGCGGCCTATGCAGAAAGTGCCTTACACTCAAATCTGTGAAAGCAGAGTGTGCGGAACCATCTTTCAACAAACTTTCGGTTTCACTAATTTGGAAGTGATGGAAAACTTATGATCGGTTAACTATGAGACAAGTTGCCATATAGTCAACTCTGTGAAACAACACTCTGGTGTGAACCTCTTTCAACGACCGTCTGATTTCACTAATTTAGAAGGGTTTGAAAACCCACGCAGGCAGCAATGGGGAATGTACGATTACTCAACTCTGTGCCACAACAGTGTGGTGAAACCATCCTTCATAACATCTTGCTTCCCTGCCAGGTGTTGTCACCATTTGCAGGGAATTTTGACGAGAGTGACTTATACTCTATTGTGTAAAAAAATGTGGAAAAATGGTCTTTCAACCGACATCCTCTTTCACGAACGAAGTGTTTGAAAACCCATGCTGGGCTTTTGAGGAAACTGCCTTAGAGCCACTCTGTGGGGAATCCATCTTCCAACTAATCTCTTGCTTCACTCTAATGAAGCATAATGGGGCTCGAAAACCATAATGGGGCTACAGTGCAAGCGCCACTTACTCGACTCTGTGAAACAGCACGGTCGGGAAACAATCTGTCTCTTAATATCAGTTGCAAGTGTTTGAAAACAGATGCGGGGCCTATGCACGAGGATCATGCCATGCCTTCAACGTTGTGAAATAACACTGTGGGGAAACCACCTTTCCACTACCATCTCGTTCCTCTTAGAACGGTTTGAAAACCTATGAGAAGCCTAAAAACTAAGGGCCATACACTCAACTGTGTGAAACAACGACGTGGTGAAAAGATCTTTCAAATAACATCTGGTTTCCATCATTGAGAATTGAAGACTATTGGGGGTTATGCGGAAAGGGTCATATACTCAAATCTGTGACACAACATGTGGGGAAACCATCTTTCAATCAACATCTTGTATAACTAAACTGGAAGCGTTAGAAAACCCTTGGGGAGCCTATGCCGAAAGTGCCATATACTCACTCACCTCTGTCAGCCTGCACTTTGCGGAAACCATCTTGAGAGTAATATCCTGTAGCACCAAGTTAGGAAGGAGCTTTTGAAAAACTATGCGGGTAAAAGGCAGGAGGTACAAGATACTGACAACTGTGGAACAACACTGTGAGAAACCGTCTTTCAACTCAATTCTTCTTTCATTTAGGTTAGAAGTGTTTGAAAACCTATGCGCGGCGTATGGGGAAAGTGCCATTCTTTCAACTAATATCTGATTTCGCCCAGGGTGAACTCTTTTGGAAACCTATGCACAGCCTACACGGTAAGTGCCATATACTGAACTCTGTGAAACAACCCTGTGGGGAAACGATCTTTCAACTAACATTTCGTTTCCCTAAGTTAGAAGTGTTTGAAAAGCTCTGCGGGACCTATGCAGAATTGCCCTATACTCCACTCTCAAACTGAACTCTTAGGGAAGCATTTTTCAGCTAACATCTTTATGAAACTACGTTAGGAGCATTGTAAAACCTGTGTGGGGAACGATGTGGAAAGTGACATATACTGTGGGACCCTGTGAGAAAATAGAGTGGACAATCCATCTGTCAATTATCTTGGGGCACTAAGTTTGAAGTGTTTGAAAACCTATGCACGGCTTATGGGGAAAGTGCCATATACTCGACTCCCTTCACATATGTGTGTGGGCAAATCCTATGTCATCTAACCTCATGTATCTCTACGACTGAAGGGTTTGCAACCGCAGGCGGGGCCTGCATGAATAAGGCCATATGCACCACTTGGGAAACACCACTGTGGGGAAACCATCCTTCAACTAACATCTTGTTCACTGAGAAGGGTGTGAAACTATGCGGAGCCTTTGCTGAAAGTGCCACGTACAGAACTCGGTGGAAACAACACTGTGGTGAAACGATCTTTCAACGAACATCTCGTTTCAAGCCATAACTCTGTGAAAAAGTTTGCGGGGTATCTGCCGACAGTGCCATATATTCAACTCGGTGAAACTGCACTTTGCAGGAAGGAAGGCTCTTTCAAGTAACATCTGGTATCACGAAGTCAGAAGGGTTTGAAAACCTATGTGGGTAATGATGAGGAAAGTGACACATACTGGATACTGTGAGAAAATACCGTGGACAATCCATCTTTCAACTAGCTCGTGTCACTAAGTTGGAAGTGTTTGCAAACCTAGGCGCGGCTTATGCAGAAAGTGCCGTATACTCGACGCTTTGAAAAAAAGCACTCTGGACGAAGATTCTTTCATGAGTATGTAGTTTCAGAAAACTAAAGCAGTTTGACAAGCAACGCATGACCTACACGGAAAGTGCCATATACGCAACTCTGTGAAACAACGCTCTGAGGAAATGATCCTTCACCTAACATCTGGTTTCATTAAGTTGTGTTTGAATGCAAATGTTGGCCTAGAAGAATAGAACCATGTACTCAATACCGTGAAACAACAATGTGGTGAAACCATCTTCCGACCACCATCTGCTTTCACTACGTTAGATGTGATTGAAACACCTTACAGGGAGGAACACTTAAAGTGCCGTAAACTCCACTCTGTCGAACACTGCTGTGGTGAAACATACCTTCAACCAACCTCCGTTTCATCGAGTGACAACGGTTTGAAAAGCTATGCGGGACCCACAGGACAAGTGCCATATACTCAACACTGTGAAACAACACTGTGGAGAAACCCTATTTCAACCAAAACTTCGTTTCACTAAATTAGAAGTCTTTGAAACTCTATGAGCGACAGAGACGGAAAGGGCCATCTATTCAACTCTGTAACCAACAATACTGTGGTGAAAGAAACTTCAACTAACACTTGGTTTCACTGAGAGAACTCTTTGAAGACATAGGCAGGCCTACCCTGTGTCATACATTCATCTCTGTGAATCGACACATGGTGAAACCATCCTTCAGCTAGCATCACGTTTCACCCTGAAGTGTCTGAAAAGTTATGCGCGGGGCTATGCCGACGGTGCCATGCACTCAATTCTGTGAAATTGGACTTTGCGAAAACCACCTTTCAGCGAACATCATGTATCGTTACGTTGGAAGGTTTGAAAACATGCGCAGCTTATAGGAAATGCCAGAGAGTCAACTCTGAAAAACCACTGGTGAGAAACTGTCACCGAACATATGCTTTCACGTCGTTAAAATAGTTTGAAAACTTAGGCATGACTTACAAGGAAACTGCCATCTACCCAAATCTGTTAAGTAACAATCTGGTGAAGTTGTCTTTCAATTAACATCGATCTGGTTTATATGAGTGGCAACTCTGGAAAACTCTCTGGGGTCAACATGGTAAGTGCGTTTGTAGGCACTGGCTTTGACAACCTATGCAGCTCCTGGCCGGAAAAACCAATACACTTCATTCACTGTGCGAAACAAAACTATGGGGAAATCATCTCGGTACGAACAACTGCTTTCACTACGTTAGAGCTTGTCCAAAACCATGGCGGGCCCTAGGCAAAAAGTGCCATATACGCAATTCTGTCAAACAACACTGGGGAATCCATCTTCCCACTAACCTCTGGTTTCACTAAGTTACCGGAGTTTGAACAGCCCGGCAGGGAATTGTGCGGAATGTGCCATATACTCAACTCCCTGAAACAACAGTATGCTGAAGCTCTCTTTCACCATTTGGTTTCAGAAACTTAAAGTAATTTCAACACCTAAGCATGACTTCCATGGAACGTGCCATATGCGCAACTGTTGAAACAACACTGTGGTGAAGCCACGTTTCACCTGAAACCTGCTTCCACTAGAGCTACAGATGTTTGAACACACGTGCGGGGCCCAGGCCGATAGTGCCATTTACTACCTTCTGTGAAATATGCTGGGTGAAACATTCCCTCAACTAACATCGGATTTCACCCAGTGAGAACTATTGGAAAACCTACTCAGAGAGTGCAGTAGACGCAACTCTATGAAAGGCCGGGGAGGTTATCGTTCTGTCACCTTGTCGTATGGTGAGAAGGGTTTGAAACGTTATGCGAACTCTATGAGGAAAGTGCCTTGTCCTCAACTTTGTGAAACAGCACTGTGGCGAAGGCATCGTCCCTCTAGCATCTGATCTCAGAATTGGTGGAAAAGGAACGGCGGGTCTACAGGCAACGTGCCATATATTCCACTCTGTAAAACAGCACTGTGGGGAAGGGAAATCTTTCCCCTAAAGCTTCCTTTCACCAAGCTACAAACGTTGCAATGCACATGTGGGGCCTAGGCAGATAGTGCCATAGGCTGCATTCTCTGAAAATAACTGTGGGTGGAACATTCTTTCAAGTAACATTTGATTTCGCTAAGTGAGAACTCATTGGAACACCTATGCAAGGCCTACAGGACAAGGGTCGTATACTCATCTCTGTGAAACAACAGGGGGAGAAAGCGTCTTTCAAGTAGCATCCCGTTTCACAAGGTTAGAAGTCTTTGAATAGCTACGCGGAGCCTAGGCCAATAGTGCCAACTACTCAAACCTGTCACCCTACAGCCTGCAACAACCAAATTTCCACTACCATCTTCCTTCACGAAGGTAGAAGGGTTTGCAAACCTATGCGGGGAATGATGCGGAAAATGACCTTTAATCGACCCTGTGAGAGACTACTGTGGACAAACCATCTTTCAAGTGACAACTTGTGTCACTAAGGGAGACGCCTTTGAAAACCCTTGCGCGGCTTAGGAGGATAGTGTCATATACACAACTCTGTGAACCAACAGGGTGGAGAAGGAATCTTTCGCCTACCATCTGGTTTCACAAAGTTAAAATGTTTGAAAACCTATGCACGATCTACGTGGCAAGTTCCCTATACTCCACTCTGAAACACTCGGGGGAAATACTCTTTCACCTTAGAGCGTCTTTCACGAAGTGTGCAATGTTTGGATACACACGCGGGGCCTAGGCGGATAGTGTCATATACTCCACTCTGTGAAACAACGTTGCGGTGCAACAATCTTCCAACTGCCATCTGGTTTCACCGAGTGAGAACTCACTGAAAACCTAGGCACGGCTCATAATGTCAAACTGCACTTTGTGGCAACCATCTTTCCAACTAACAGCTTCCATCCCTACATTAGAAGCGTTTCAAAACCTATGCGGGGAACGATGTGCAAAGTGACCCATAGTCGACGCTGTGAGAGAGTACTCTGGACAAACCACCTTGCAAGTAACTTCTTGTTCCACCAAGATAGAAGAGTCTGGAAATCTAAGCACGGACTAGACGGGAAGTGCGAGATGCTCAACTCTGGGAAAACACACTGTGCTGAAAACATCTTTCAACTAGCACCTGATTTCAGTCAGTCACCACCGTTTGAAAACTTAGGCAGGGTCTACGCGGCAAGTGACAAAGAACCTATGAAACGACAAAGCGAAGAAACTCTCTTTCAAGTAACACATCGCTTCACTACATTAGAAGTGGTGGACAAACTATGCGGGTCATGTGCCGACAGAACCGTACACTCAACTCTGTCGAAGTGCACTTGGCGAAAACCATCTTTCAAGTTACATCTTGTATCCCTACGTTAGAAGGGTTTGACAAGCCAGGCAGGGAACAACGAGGAAAGGGACATACACACGACCCTGTGAGAGAATACCGTGGACAAACCATCTCTCAACTAACATCTTGTATCACTAAGTCAAAAATGCGTGAAAAAGCAGGCGGGGCCGATAACGACAGGGCCGTATACTCAATTCTGCCAAACAACAAAGTGAGGAAACCATCCTCCAACTAACATCCTGTTTGACGTAGAAAACTTAGAAAATGTATGCTGGAAACGACGTGGAAGGTGACATATAGCAGCCACTGTGAAAGAATCCTGTGGAGAAAGCGTTTTTCCACTGTCATCATGTGTCACTAAGTTACAAGTGTTTCACTCTTTCAGCTCACACCTTGTTCACTACGTTATAAATGTTGGAAAACCCATGGAGGGCTTATGCGGAAAGTGCCTTGTATGTAACTCTGTGAAAAAAAACAGTGTGGCAAAACCGTCGTTAAGAAAGATCTCGTTTCACAAAATTAGAAGAGTTTGAAACCCTATGCGGGGCGTACAGGGAAAGCGCTAGACACTCACCTCAGGGATACAAACACTTGGGGAAACAACCTTTCACTGAACGTCTGGTTACACTAAATTACAAGCGTTGAAAAACACATGCGGGGCCGAAGTGGAGAGTGCCGTACACTCCTTTCTGGGAAAGAACATTGGGAGGAAACCGTCGTTCACGGTCTACCCCGGGTCTCACTAAGTGAAACGTGTTTGGAAACCTATGTGAAGCCTACACGGAAAGTGCCATCACCTTGCGAAAAGCTTGTGGGGAAACGTTGTTTCAACTATCATCTAGTTTCACTAAGTTAAAATGGCTTCACAGCTATGCGGGATCTGTGCGGAAAGGGCCATATAGGCAACTCTGAGATAGACCACTGTGTGGAACCCATCCTCCAACTCATCTCTCGCTTCACTAAGTTAGAGGTGTTTGAAAACCACGCGGGGCCTACGCCGAAAGTGTCTCATACTCACCTCGGGACACAAGTCTATCTGGGAAGCATCTTTCTGCTGAGATCTGGTTGCACTCAGTAACAAGTGTTTGAAAACGCACGCAGGGCGTAGCAGGATGGTGCCATACACTCACCTCTGGGAAACTACACTGTGGGGAAGCCGCCTTTCAACTACCGTCTGGGTTCGCTGAGATAGGAGTGTTTGAAAACCTAGGAGAAGCCTAACGGCTAAGTGCCACATACTCAACTGTGGGAAACAACAGTGTGCTGAAACGATCTTTCAGCTAACATCTGGCCTCACGAATTGAAAACGGTTTGAAAACTATTCGGGGTCTAGGCGGAAAGTGCCAGGTACTCAGCTCTGTGACACAAGAGCTTGGGGAACCATCTTCCAACTAACATATTTCACTAAGTTAGAAGTCTTTGAAAACCGGGCGGAGACTACACCAAAAGTGTCATACAGTCACCTCTGTGAGTCACTGTGGGGAAGCCATTTTTCCAATAACGTCTCTCTTCACGAGGTTGGAAGTATTTGAACACCCGTGCAGGGCCGGCGTCAAAAGTGCCACATAGTCAACTCTGAAACAACACTGTGGGGTTTCCACGTTTCAATTAACCTCTTCTTGTTCCACTTAGAAGTGTTTGCAAACCTATGCCGGTACTACGCGGGAAGTGCTATAGGCTCAACTCTGTAAAACTCACTGTGGTGAAGCCACAGGCTTCACCCCACAGCCAAAGGGCATCTGGGTTCACTTGTTGGAAGTATGTGAAAACCTATGGGGGCTTATGCGGAAAGTGCCCTATGCTCAAGTGTGTCAAGCAGCTTTTGGGGAAACCACCTTTCAACTAACATCTTGTTTCACCGTGTTAGAAGTGTTTCAAACACTCTCCTAGGAACCATGAGAAAAGTGACGTATACTCGACACAGCCAAATCGTACTGTGGGGAGAAACGGTCTTCCAACTCACATCTGCTGTCGCCAAGTTAAAAGGGTTGGAAAACTTCTGCAGGGCCTATGCGCAAGGGCCGTGTACTCCATTCTGTGAAACGACGCTGTAGGGAAACAATCTTGCGACTAACATCTGGTTTCACTGTGAACTGTCTGAAAACCTACAAAGTGCCATATAGTCAACTGTGTGAAAGAGCACTCTGGGTAAAAGGTCTTGTGACCACCTGATTTAGGACGTTAGAAGCATTTGCAAAACTACGCCGGGATGAATGCAGAAAGTGCCATATACTCAACTCTGTCAAGCTGCACTTTGGCGAAACCATCTTTCAACTAACACCTTGTGTCGCTACCATAGAAACATGTTTGAAAACCTATGGAGGGAATGATGTGGAAAGGGTCATATATACGCAGCTCTGTCCAACCGGGCTTTGGGGAAACCACCTTTCAAGTGACATTTGATTCAACTAAATTGGAAGTGTCTGAAAGCTCCTGTGTGGTCCAGACTGAAAGGGCCTCCCACTCTATGAAAGAACACTGTGGGGAAAACGTCTTTCAACGTTCTCTTTCACTAAGTCAGAAGTGTTGGAAACCCCATGCGGGGATCGATGGGGAAAGTGACGTTGTGAGAGAGTACTGGGAAGAAACCATCTTTCAACTGGCATCTCGTCTCACTGAGAACTGTTTGAAAACATATGCACGGCCTACAAAGTGTACTAGAGTCAACTGTGTGAAAGAACACAGTGGGGAAAAATCATCTTTTAACTAACAGCTCGTTTCGCTCAGTTGGAAGTGTTTGAAGACCTATGTGGGGATCGAGGGGGAAGGTTACATACACCAGCCACTGTGAAAAGAACACTGTGCAGAAACCTTCTTTCAACTGATATCCTGTTTCACCTGGTTAGAAGTGTTTGAAGAACTCCGTGGGGGCTTATGCAGAAAGTGCCATGTACTCTGTCAAGTCCCTGCACGTTGGGACACCCTTTTGTGGAGAAACCGTCCTTCAACCACCATGTTAGAGTTATTATGTTATGTCTGAGTTACGTTCTGTTACAGTTACGTCATGTTATGTTATGTTATGTTATGTTATGTTATGTTTTCATGTTACGTTCTGTTATAGCTATTTGAAAACTTTATGCGGGGTCTATGTATAAAGTGCCATACACTCTGGCAAATAACACTGTGCGGAAACCGTCTTTCAACCAAAATCCTATTTCACTACATTAGAAGTGTTGGAAAACCCATGTGGAGTCGACACCAAAAGTGCCATGTACTCAACCTTGTGAAACAACTGTGTGGTGAAACTATCATCTGCTTCCACTGTTAGAAGTACTTGAAGACCCACGCAGGGCCAACAACGAAAGTGCCATCTACAAAACTGTATGAAGAAACACTGTGGGGAAACAGCTTGCCACTAAAATCTTATTCCAATCAGATGAAATTGTTTGAAAACCTATGCGGAGCTTATAATGAAAGTGCCGTACACTCATCTCTGTGAAACAACAGCTTATCTGAGAGTTTTATACTCAACTCTATGGAAGAAGACGGTGGGGAAACCTTTCACCTAACATGTGGTTTCTCGAAGCTAGACGTGTGAAAACCAGGTTGCGGCCTATGCAGAAAGTGCCTTACACTCAAATCTGTGAAAGCAGAGTGTGCGGAACCATCTTTCAACAAACTTTCGGTTTCACTAATTTGGAAGTGATGGAAAACTTATGATCGGTTAACTATGAGACAAGTTGCCATATAGTCAACTCTGTGAAACAACACTCTGGTGTGAACCTCTTTCAACGACCGTCTGATTTCACTAATTTAGAAGGGTTTGAAAACCCACGCAGGCAGCAATGGGGAATGTACGATTACTCAACTCTGTGCCACAACAGTGTGGTGAAACCATCCTTCATAACATCTTGCTTCCCTGCCAGGTGTTGTCACCATTTGCAGGGAATTTTGACGAGAGTGACTTATACTCTATTGTGTAAAAAATGTGGAAAAATGGTCTTTCAACCGACATCCTCTTTCACGAACGAAGTGTTTGAAAACCCATGCTGGGCTTTTGAGGAAACTGCCTTAGAGCCACTCTGTGGGGAATCCATCTTCCAACTAATCTCTTGCTTCACTCTAATGAAGCATAATGGGGCTCGAAAACCATAATGGGGCTACAGTGCAAGCGCCACTTACTCGACTCTGTGAAACAGCACGGTCGGGAAACAATCTGTCTCTTAATATCAGTTGCAAGTGTTTGAAAACAGATGCGGGGCCTATGCACGAGGATCATGCCATGCCTTCAACGTTGTGAAATAACACTGTGGGGAAACCACCTTTCCACTACCATCTCGTTCCTCTTAGAACGGTTTGAAAACCTATGAGAAGCCTAAAAACTAAGGGCCATACACTCAACTGTGTGAAACAACGACGTGGTGAAAAGATCTTTCAAATAACATCTGGTTTCAATCATTGAGAATTGAAGACTATTGGGGGTTATGCGGAAAGGGTCATATACTCAAATCTGTGACACAACATGTGGGGAAACCATCTTTCAATCAACATCTTGTATAACTAAACTGGAAGCGTTAGAAAACCCTTGGGGAGCCTATGCCGAAAGTGCCATATACTCACTCACCTCTGTCAGCCTGCACTTTGCGGAAACCATCTTGAGAGTAATATCCTGTAGCACCAAGTTAGGAAGGAGCTTTTGAAAAACTATGCGGGTAAAAGGCAGGAAGTACAAGATACTGACAACTGTGGAACAACACTGTGAGAAACCGTCTTTCAACTCAATTCTTCTTTCATTTAGGTTAGAAGTGTTTGAAAACCTATGCGCGGCGTATGGGGAAAGTGCCATTCTTTCAACTAATATCTGATTTCGCCCAGGGTGAACTCTTTTGGAAACCTATGCACAGCCTACACGGTAAGTGCCATATACTGAACTCTGTGAAACAACCCTGTGGGGAAACGATCTTTCAACTAACATTTCGTTTCCCTAAGTTAGAAGTGTTTGAAAAGCTCTGCGGGACCTATGCAGAATTGCCCTATACTCCACTCTCAAACTGAACTCTTAGGGAAGCATTTTTCAGCTAACATCTTTATGAAACTACGTGAGGAGCATTGTAAAACCTGTGTGGGGAACGATGTGGAAAGTGACATATACTGTGGGACCCTGTGAGAAAATAGAGTGGACAATCCATCTGTCAATTATCTTGGGGCACTAAGTTTGAAGTGTTTGAAAACCTATGCACGGCTTATGGGGAAAGTGCCATATACTCGACTCCCTTCACATATGTGTGTGGGCAAATCCTATGTCATCTAACCTCATGTATCTCTACGACTGAAGGGTTTGCAACCGCAGGCGGGGCCTGCATGAATAAGGCCATATGCACCACTTGGGAAACACCACTGTGGGGAAACCATCCTTCAACTAACATCTTGTTCACTGAGAAGGGTGTGAAACTATGCGGAGCCTTTGCTGAAAGTGCCACGTACAGAACTCGGTGGAAACAACACTGTGGTGAAACGATCTTTCAACGAACATCTCGTTTCAAGCCATAACTCTGTGAAAAAGTTTGCGGGGTATCTGCCGACAGTGCCATATATTCAACTCGGTGAAACTGCACTTTGCAGGAAGGAAGGCTCTTTCAAGTAACATCTGGTATCACGAAGTCAGAAGGGTTTGAAAACCTATGTGGGAAATGATGAGGAAAGTGACACATACTGGATACTGTGAGAAAATACCGTGGACAATCCATCTTTCAACTAGCTCGTGTCACTAAGTTGGAAGTGTTTGCAAACCTAGGCGCGGCTTATGCAGAAAGTGCCGTATACTCGACGCTTTGAAAAAAAGCACTCTGGACGAAGATTCTTTCATGAGTATGTAGTTTCAGAAAACTAAAGCAGTTTGACAAGCAACGCATGACCTACACGGAAAGTGCCATATACGCAACTCTGTGAAACAACGCTCTGAGGAAATGATCCTTCACCTAACATCTGGTTTCATTAAGTTGTGTTTGAATGCAAATGTTGGCCTAGAAGAATAGAACCATGTACTCAATACCGTGAAACAACAATGTGGTGAAACCATCTTCCGACCACCATCTGCTTTCACTACGTTAGATGTGATTGAAACACCTTACAGGGAGGAACACTTAAAGTGCCGTAAACTCCACTCTGTCGAACACTGCTGTGGTGAAACATACCTTCAACCAACCTCCGTTTCATCGAGTGACAACGGTTTGAAAAGCTATGCGGGACCCACAGGACAAGTGCCATATACTCAACACTGTGAAACAACACTGTGGAGAAACCCTATTTCAACCAAAACTTCGTTTCACTAAATTAGAAGTCTTTGAAACTCTATGAGCGACAGAGACGGAAAGGGCCATCTATTCAACTCTGTAACAAACAATACTGTGGTGAAAGAAACTTCAACTAACACTTGGTTTCACTGAGAGAACTCTTTGAAGACATAGGCAGGCCTACCCTGTGTCATACATTCATCTCTGTGAATCGACACATGGTGAAACCATCCTTCAGCTAGCATCACGTTTCACCCTGAAGTGTCTGAAAAGTTATGCGCGGGGCTATGCCGACGGTGCCATGCACTCAATTCTGTGAAATTGGACTTTGCGAAAACCACCTTTCAGCGAACATCATGTATCGTTACGTTGGAAGGTTTGAAAACATGCGCAGCTTATAGGAAATGCCAGAGAGTCAACTCTGAAAAACCACTGGTGAGAAACTGTCACCGAACATCTGCTTTCACGTCGTTAAAATAGTTTGAAAACTTAGGCATGACTTACAAGGAAACTGCCATCTACCCAAATCTGTTAAGTAACAATCTGGTGAAGTTGTCTTTCAATTAACATCGATCTGGTTTATATGAGTGGCAACTCTGGAAAACTCTCTGGGGTCAACATGGTAAGTGCGTTTGTAGGCACTGGCTTTGACAACCTATGCAGCTCCTGGCCGGAAAAACCAATACACTTCATTCACTGTGCGAAACAAAACTATGGGGAAATCATCTCGGTACGAACAACTGCTTTCACTACGTTAGAGCTTGTCCAAAACCATGGCGGGCCCTAGGCAAAAAGTGCCATATACGCAATTCTGTCAAACAACACTGGGGAATCCATCTTCCCACTAACCTCTGGTTTCACTAAGTTACCGGAGTTTGAACAGCCCGGCAGGGAATTGTGCGGAATGTGCCATATACTCAACTCCCTGAAACAACAGTATGCTGAAGCTCTCTTTCACCATTTGGTTTCAGAAACTTAAAGTAATTTCAACACCTAAGCATGACTTCCATGGAACGTGCCATATGCGCAACTGTTGAAACAACACTGTGGTGAAGCCACGTTTCACCTGAAACCTGCTTCCACTAGAGCTACAGATGTTTGAACACACGTGCGGGGCCCAGGCCGATAGTGCCATTTACTACCTTCTGTGAAATATGCTGGGTGAAACATTCCCTCAACTAACATCGGATTTCACCCAGTGAGAACTATTGGAAAACCTACTCAGAGAGTGCAGTAGACGCAACTCTATGAAAGGCCGGGGAGGTTATCGTTCTGTCACCTTGTCGTATGGTGAGAAGGGTTTGAAACGTTATGCGAACTCTATGAGGAAAGTGCCTTGTCCTCAACTTTGTGAAACAGCACTGTGGCGAAGGCGTCGTCCCTCTAGCATCTGATCTCAGAATTGGTGGAAAAGGAACGGCGGGTCTACAGGCAACGTGCCATATATTCCACTCTGTAAAACAGCACTGTGGGGAAGGGAAATCTTTCCCCTAAAGCTTCCTTTCACCAAGCTACAAACGTTGCAATGCACATGTGGGGCCTAGGCAGATAGTGCCATAGGCTGCATTCTCTGAAAATAACTGTGGGTGAACATTCTTTCAAGTAACATTTGATTTCGCTAAGTGAGAACTCATTGGAAAACCTATGCAAGGCCTACAGGACAAGGGTCGTATACTCATCTCTGTGAAACAACAGGGGGAGAAAGCGTCTTTCAAGTAGCATCCCGTTTCACAAGGTTAGAAGTCTTTGAATAGCTACGCGGAGCCTAGGCCAATAGTGCCAACTACTCAAACCTGTCACCCTACAGCCTGCAACAACCAAATTTCCACTACCATCTTCCTTCACGAAGGTAGAAGGGTTTGCAAACCTATGCGGGGAATGATGCGGAAAATGACCTTTAATCGACCCTGTGAGAGACTACTGTGGACAAACCATCTTTCAAGTGACAACTTGTGTCACTAAGGGAGACGCCTTTGAAAACCCTTGCGCGGCTTAGGAGGATAGTGTCATATACACAACTCTGTGAACCAACAGGGTGGAGAAGGAATCTTTCGCCTACCATCTGGTTTCACAAAGTTAAAATGTTTGAAAACCTATGCACGATCTACGTGGCAAGTTCCCTATACTCCACTCTGAAACACTCGGGGGAAATACTCTTTCACCTTAGAGCGTCTTTCACGAAGTGTGCAATGTTTGGATACACACGCGGGGCCTAGGCGGATAGTGTCATATACTCCACTCTGTGAAACAACGTTGCGGTGCAACAATCTTCCAACTGCCATCTGGTTTCACCGAGTGAGAACTCACTGAAAACCTAGGCACGGCTCATAATGTCAAACTGCACTTTGTGGCAACCATCTTTCCAACTAACAGCTTCCATCCCTACATTAGAAGCGTTTCAAAACCTATGCGGGGAACGATGTGCAAAGTGACCCATAGTCGACGCTGTGAGAGAGTACTCTGGACAAACCACCTTGCAAGTAACTTCTTGTTCCACCAAGATAGAAGAGTCTGGAAATCTAAGCACGGACTAGACGGGAAGTGCGAGATGCTCAACTCTGGGAAAACACACTGTGCTGAAAACATCTTTCAACTAGCACCTGATTTCAGTCAGTCACCACCGTTTGAAAACTTAGGCAGGGTCTACGCGGCAAGTGACAAAGAACCTATGAAACGACAAAGCGAAGAAACTCTCTTTCAAGTAACACATCGCTTCACTACATTAGAAGTGGTGGACAAACTATGCGGGTCATGTGCCGACAGAACCGTACACTCAACTCTGTCGAAGTGCACTTGGCGAAAACCATCTTTCAAGTTACATCTTGTATCCCTACGTTAGAAGGGTTTGACAAGCCAGGCAGGGAACAACGAGGAAAGGGACATACACACGACCCTGTGAGAGAATACCGTGGACAAACCATCTCTCAACTAACATCTTGTATCACTAAGTCAAAAATGCGTGAAAAAGCAGGCGGGGCCGATAACGACAGGGCCGTATACTCAATTCTGCCAAACAACAAAGTGAGGAAACCATCCTCCAACTAACATCCTGTTTGACGTAGAAAACTTAGAAAATGTATGCTGGAAACGACGTGGAAGGTGACATATAGCAGCCACTGTGAAAGAATCCTGTGGAGAAAGCGTTTTTCCACTGTCATCATGTGTCACTAAGTTACAAGTGTTTCACTCTTTCAGCTCACACCTTGTTCACTACGTTATAAATGTTGGAAAACCCATGGAGGGCTTATGCGGAAAGTGCCTTGTATGTAACTCTGTGAAAAAAACAGTGTGGCAAAACCGTCGTTAAGAAAGATCTCGTTTCACAAAATTAGAAGAGTTTGAAACCCTATGCGGGGCGTACAGGGAAAGCGCTAGACACTCACCTCAGGGATACAAACACTTGGGGAAACAACCTTTCACTGAACGTCTGGTTACACTAAATTACAAGCGTTGAAAAACACATGCGGGGCCGAAGTGGAGAGTGCCGTACACTCCTTTCTGGGAAAGAACATTGGGAGGAAACCGTCGTTCACGGTCTACCCCGGGTCTCACTAAGTGAAACGTGTTTGGAAACCTATGTGAAGCCTACACGGAAAGTGCCATCACCTTGCGAAAAGCTTGTGGGGAAACGTTGTTTCAACTATCATCTAGTTTCACTAAGTTAAAATGGCTTCACAGCTATGCGGGATCTATGCGGAAAGGGCCATATAGGCAACTCTGAGATAGACCACTGTGTGGAACCCATCCTCCAACTCATCTCTCGCTTCACTAAGTTAGAGGTGTTTGAAAACCACGCGGGGCCTACGCCGAAAGTGTCTCATACTCACCTCGGGACACAAGTCTATCTGGGAAGCATCTTTCTGCTGAGATCTGGTTGCACTCAGTAACAAGTGTTTGAAAACGCACGCAGGGCGTAGCAGGATGGTGCCATACACTCACCTCTGGGAAACTACACTGTGGGGAAGCCGCCTTTCAACTACCGTCTGGGTTCGCTGAGATAGGAGTGTTTGAAAACCTAGGAGAAGCCTAACGGCTAAGTGCCACATACTCAACTGTGGGAAACAACAGTGTGCTGAAACGATCTTTCAGCTAACATCTGGCCTCACGAATTGAAAACGGTTTGAAAACTATTCGGGGTCTAGGCGGAAAGTGCCAGGTACTCAGCTCTGTGACACAAGAGCTTGGGGAACCATCTTCCAACTAACATATTTCACTAAGTTAGAAGTCTTTGAAAACCGGGCGGAGACTACACCAAAAGTGTCATACAGTCACCTCTGTGAGTCACTGTGGGGAAGCCATTTTTCCAATAACGTCTCTCTTCACGAGGTTGGAAGTATTTGAACACCCGTGCAGGGCCGGCGTCAAAAGTGCCACATAGTCAACTCTGAAACAACACTGTGGGGTTTCCACGTTTCAATTAACCTCTTCTTGTTCCACTCAGAAGTGTTTGCAAACCTATGCCGGTACTACGCGGGAAGTGCTATAGGCTCAACTCTGTAAAACTCACTGTGGTGAAGCCACAGGCTTCACCCCACAGCCAAAGGGCATCTGGGTTCACTTGTTGGAAGTATGTGAAAACCTATGGGGGCTTATGCGGAAAGTGCCCTATGCTCAAGTGTGTCAAGCAGCTTTTGGGGAGACCACCTTTCAACTAACATCTTGTTTCACCGTGTTAGAAGTGTTTCAAACACTCTCCTAGGAACCATGAGAAAAGTGACGTATACTCGACACAGCCAAATCGTACTGTGGAGAAACGGTCTTCCAACTCACATCTGCTGTCGCCAAGTTAAAAGGGTTGGAAAACTTCTGCAGGGCCTATGCGCAAGGGCCGTGTACTCCATTCTGTGAAACGACGCTGTAGGGAAACAATCTTGCGACTAACATCTGGTTTCACTGTGAACTGTCTGAAAACCTACAAAGTGCCATATAGTCAACTGTGTGAAAGAGCACTCTGGGTAAAAGGTCTTGTGACCACCTGATTTAGGATGTTAGAAGCATTTGCAAAACTACGCCGGGATGAATGCAGAAAGTGCCATATACTCAACTCTGTCAAGCTGCACTTTTGGCGAAACCATCTTTCAACTAACACCTTGTGTCGCTACCATAGAAACATGTTTGAAAACCTATGGAGGGAATGATGTGGAAAGGGTCATATATACGCAGCTCTGTCCAACCGGGCTTTGGGGAAACCACCTTTCAAGTGACATTTGATTCAACTAAATTGGAAGTGTCTGAAAGCTCCTGTGTGGTCCAGACTGAAAGGGCTCTCCCACTCTATGAAAGAACACTGTGGGGAAAACGTCTTTCAACGTTCTCTTTCACTAAGTCAGAAGTGTTGGAAACCCCATGCGGGGATCGATGGGGAAAGTGACTGTTGTGAGAGAGTACTGGGAAGAAACCATCTTTCAACTGGCATCTCGTCTCACTGAGAACTGTTTGAAAACATATGCACGGCCTACAAAGTGTACTAGAGTCAACTGTGTGAAAGAACACAGTAGGGGAAAAATCATCTTTTAACTAACAGCTCGTTTCGCTCAGTTGGAAGTGTTTGAAGACCTATGTGGGGATCGAGGGGAAGGTTACTACCAGCCACTGTGAAAAGAACACTGTGCAGAAACCTTCTTTCAACTGATATCCTGTTTCACCTGGTTAGAAGTGTTTGAAGAACTCCGTGGGGGCTTATGCAGAAAGTGCCATGTACTCTGTCAAGTCCCTGCACGTTGGGACACCCTTTTGTGGAGAAACCGTCCTTCAACCACCATGTTAGAGTTATTATGTTATGTCTGAGTTACGTTCTGTTACAGTTACGTCATGTTATGTTATGTTATGTTATGTTATGTTATGTTATGTTTTCATGTTACGTTCTGTTATAGCTATTTGAAAACTTTATGCGGGGTCTATGTATAAAGTGCCATACACTCTGGCAAATAACACTGTGCGGAAACCGTCTTTCAACCAACATCCTATTTCACTACATTAGAAGTGTTGGAAAACCCATGTGGAGTCGACACCAAAAGTGCCATGTACTCAACCTTGTGAAACAACTGTGTGGTGAAACTATCATCTGCTTCCACTGTTAGAAGTACTTGAAGACCCACGCAGGGCCAACAACGAAAGTGCCGTCTACAAAACTGTATGAAGAAACACTGTGGGGAAACAGCTTGCCACTAAAATCTTATTCCAATCAGATGAAATTGTTTGAAAACCTATGCGGAGCTTATAATGAAAGTGCCGTACACTCATCTCTGTGAAACAACAGCTTATCTGAGAGTTTTATACTCAACTCTATGGAAGAAGACGGTGGGGAAACCTTTCACCTAACATGTGGTTTCTCGAAGCTAGACGTGTGAAAACCAGGTTGCGGCCTATGCAGAAAGTGCCTTACACTCAAATCTGTGAAAGCAGAGTGTGCGGAACCATCTTTCAACAAACTTTCGGTTTCACTAATTTGGAAGTGATGGAAAACTTATGATCGGTTAACTATGAGACAAGTTGCCATATAGTCAACTCTGTGAAACAACACTCTGGTGTGAACCTCTTTCAACGACCGTCTGATTTCACTAATTTAGAAGGGTTTGAAAACCCACGCAGGCAGCAATGGGGAATGTACGATTACTCAACTCTGTGCCACAACAGTGTGGTGAAACCATCCTTCATAACATCTTGCTTCCCTGCCAGGTGTTGTCACCATTTGCAGGGAATTTTGACGAGAGTGACTTATACTCTATTGTGTAAAAAATGTGGAAAAATGGTCTTTCAACCGACATCCTCTTTCACGAACGAAGTGTTTGAAAACCCATGCTGGGCTTTTGAGGAAACTGCCTTAGAGCCACTCTGTGGGGAATCCATCTTCCAACTAATCTCTTGCTTCACTCTAATGAAGCATAATGGGGCTCGAAAACCATAATGGGGCTACAGTGCAAGCGCCACTTACTCGACTCTGTGAAACAGCACGGTCGGGAAACAATCTGTCTCTTAATATCAGTTGCAAGTGTTTGAAAACAGATGCGGGGCCTATGCACGAGGATCATGCCATGCCTTCAACGTTGTGAAATAACACTGTGGGGAAACCACCTTTCCACTACCATCTCGTTCCTCTTAGAACGGTTTGAAAACCTATGAGAAGCCTAAAAACTAAGGGCCATACACTCAACTGTGTGAAACAACGACGTGGTGAAAAGATCTTTCAAATAACATCTGGTTTCCATCATTGAGAATTGAAGACTATTGGGGGTTATGCGGAAAGGGTCATATACTCAAATCTGTGACACAACATGTGGGGAAACCATCTTTCAATCAACATCTTGTATAACTAAACTGGAAGCGTTAGAAAACCCTTGGGGAGCCTATGCCGAAAGTGCCATATACTCACTCACCTCTGTCAGCCTGCACTTTGCGGAAACCATCTTGAGAGTAATATCCTGTAGCACCAAGTTAGGAAGGAGCTTTTGAAAAACTATGCGGGTAAAAGGCAGGAGGTACAAGATACTGACAACTGTGGAACAACACTGTGAGAAACCGTCTTTCAACTCAATTCTTCTTTCATTTAGGTTAGAAGTGTTTGAAAACCTATGCGCGGCGTATGGGGAAAGTGCCATTCTTTCAACTAATATCTGATTTCGCCCAGGGTGAACTCTTTTGGAAACCTATGCACAGCCTACACGGTAAGTGCCATATATTGAACTCTGTGAAACAACCCTGTGGGGAAACGATCTTTCAACTAACATTTCGTTTCCCTAAGTTAGAAGTGTTTGAAAAGCTCTGCGGGACCTATGCAGAATTGCCCTATACTCCACTCTCAAACTGAACTCTTAGGGAAGCATTTTTCAGCTAACATCTTTATGAAACTACGTTAGGAGCATTGTAAAACCTGTGTGGGGAACGATGTGGAAAGTGACATATACTGTGGGACCCTGTGAGAAAATAGAGTGGACAATCCATCTGTCAATTATCTTGGGGCACTAAGTTTGAAGTGTTTGAAAACCTATGCACGGCTTATGGGGAAAGTGCCATATACTCGACTCCCTTCACATATGTGTGTGGGCAAATCCTATGTCATCTAACCTCATGTATCTCTACGACTGAAGGGTTTGCAACCGCAGGCGGGGCCTGCATGAATAAGGCCATATGCACCACTTGGGAAACACCACTGTGGGGAAACCATCCTTCAACTAACATCTTGTTCACTGAGAAGGGTGTGAAACTATGCGGAGCCTTTGCTGAAAGTGCCACGTACAGAACTCGGTGGAAACAACACTGTGGTGAAACGATCTTTCAACGAACATCTCGTTTCAAGCCATAACTCTGTGAAAAAGTTTGCGGGGTATCTGCCGACAGTGCCATATATTCAACTCGGTGAAACTGCACTTTGCAGGAAGGAAGGCTCTTTCAAGTAACATCTGGTATCACGAAGTCAGAAGGGTTTGAAAACCTATGTGGGTAATGATGAGGAAAGTGACACATACTGGATACTGTGAGAAAATACCGTGGACAATCCATCTTTCAACTAGCTCGTGTCACTAAGTTGGAAGTGTTTGCAAACCTAGGCGCGGCTTATGCAGAAAGTGCCGTATACTCGACGCTTTGAAAAAAAGCACTCTGGACGAAGATTCTTTCATGAGTATGTAGTTTCAGAAAACTAAAGCAGTTTGACAAGCAACGCATGACCTACACGGAAAGTGCCATATACGCAACTCTGTGAAACAACGCTCTGAGGAAATGATCCTTCACCTAACATCTGGTTTCATTAAGTTGTGTTTGAATGCAAATGTTGGCCTAGAAGAATAGAACCATGTACTCAATACCGTGAAACAACAATGTGGTGAAACCATCTTCCGACCACCATCTGCTTTCACTACGTTAGATGTGATTGAAACACCTTACAGGGAGGAACACTTAAAGTGCCGTAAACTCCACTCTGTCGAACACTGCTGTGGTGAAACATACCTTCAACCAACCTCCGTTTCATCGAGTGACAACGGTTTGAAAAGCTATGCGGGACCCACAGGACAAGTGCCATATACTCAACACTGTGAAACAACACTGTGGAGAAACCCTATTTCAACCAAAACTTCGTTTCACTAAATTAGAAGTCTTTGAAACTCTATGAGCGACAGAGACGGAAAGGGCCATCTATTCAACTCTGTAACAAACAATACTGTGGTGAAAGAAACTTCAACTAACACTTGGTTTCACTGAGAGAACTCTTTGAAGACATAGGCAGGCCTACCCTGTGTCATACATTCATCTCTGTGAATCGACACATGGTGAAACCATCCTTCAGCTAGCATCACGTTTCACCCTGAAGTGTCTGAAAAGTTATGCGCGGGGCTATGCCGACGGTGCCATGCACTCAATTCTGTGAAATTGGACTTTGCGAAAACCACCTTTCAGCGAACATCATGTATCGTTACGTTGGAAGGTTTGAAAACATGCGCAGCTTATAGGAAATGCCAGAGAGTCAACTCTGAAAAACCACTGGTGAGAAACTGTCACCGAACATCTGCTTTCACGTCGTTAAAATAGTTTGAAAACTTAGGCATGACTTACAAGGAAACTGCCATCTACCCAAATCTGTTAAGTAACAATCTGGTGAAGTTGTCTTTCAATTAACATCGATCTGGTTTATATGAGTGGCAACTCTGGAAAACTCTCTGGGGTCAACATGGTAAGTGCGTTTGTAGGCACTGGCTTTGACAACCTATGCAGCTCCTGGCCGGAAAAACCAATACACTTCATTCACTGTGCGAAACAAAACTATGGGGAAATCATCTCGGTACGAACAACTGCTTTCACTACGTTAGAGCTTGTCCAAAACCATGGCGGGCCCTAGGCAAAAAGTGCCATATACGCAATTCTGTCAAACAACACTGGGGAATCCATCTTCCCACTAACCTCTGGTTTCACTAAGTTACCGGAGTTTGAACAGCCCGGCAGGGAATTGTGCGGAATGTGCCATATACTCAACTCCCTGAAACAACAGTATGCTGAAGCTCTCTTTCACCATTTGGTTTCAGAAACTTAAAGTAATTTCAACACCTAAGCATGACTTCCATGGAACGTGCCATATGCGCAACTGTTGAAACAACACTGTGGTGAAGCCACGTTTCACCTGAAACCTGCTTCCACTAGAGCTACAGATGTTTGAACACACGTGCGGGGCCCAGGCCGATAGTGCCATTTACTACCTTCTGTGAAATATGCTGGGTGAAATATTCCCTCAACTAACATCGGATTTCACCCAGTGAGAACTATTGGAAAACCTACTCAGAGAGTGCAGTAGACGCAACTCTATGAAAGGCCGGGGAGGTTATCGTTCTGTCACCTTGTCGTATGGTGAGAAGGGTTTGAAACGTTATGCGAACTCTATGAGGAAAGTGCCTTGTCCTCAACTTTGTGAAACAGCACTGTGGCGAAGGCGTCGTCCCTCTAGCATCTGATCTCAGAATTGGTGGAAAAGGAACGGCGGGTCTACAGGCAACGTGCCATATATTCCACTCTGTAAAACAGCACTGTGGGGAAGGGAAATCTTTCCCCTAAAGCTTCCTTTCACCAAGCTACAAACGTTGCAATGCACATGTGGGGCCTAGGCAGATAGTGCCATAGGCTGCATTCTCTGAAAATAACTGTGGGTGGAACATTCTTTCAAGTAACATTTGATTTCGCTAAGTGAGAACTCATTGGAAAACCTATGCAAGGCCTACAGGACAAGGGTCGTATACTCATCTCTGTGAAACAACAGGGGGAGAAAGCGTCTTTCAAGTAGCATCCCGTTTCACAAGGTTAGAAGTCTTTGAATAGCTACGCGGAGCCTAGGCCAATAGTGCCAACTACTCAAACCTGTCACCCTACAGCCTGCAACAACCAAATTTCCACTACCATCTTCCTTCACGAAGGTAGAAGGGTTTGCAAACCTATGCGGGGAATGATGCGGAAAATGACCTTTAATCGACCCTGTGAGAGACTACTGTGGACAAACCATCTTTCAAGTGACAACTTGTGTCACTAAGGGAGACGCCTTTGAAAACCCTTGCGCGGCTTAGGAGGATAGTGTCATATACACAACTCTGTGAACCAACAGGGTGGAGAAGGAATCTTTCGCCTACCATCTGGTTTCACAAAGTTAAAATGTTTGAAAACCTATGCACGATCTACGTGGCAAGTTCCCTATACTCCACTCTGAAACACTCGGGGGAAATACTCTTTCACCTTAGAGCGTCTTTCACGAAGTGTGCAATGTTTGGATACACACGCGGGGCCTAGGCGGATAGTGTCATATACTCCACTCTGTGAAACAACGTTGCGGTGCAACAATCTTCCAACTGCCATCTGGTTTCACCGAGTGAGAACTCACTGAAAACCTAGGCACGGCTCATAATGTCAAACTGCACTTTGTGGCAACCATCTTTCCAACTAACAGCTTCCATCCCTACATTAGAAGCGTTTCAAAACCTATGCGGGGAACGATGTGGAAAGTGACCCATAGTCGACGCTGTGAGGGAGTACTCTGGACAAACCACCTTGCAAGTAACTTCTTGTTCCACCAAGATAGAAGAGTCTGGAAATCTAAGCACGGACTAGACGGGAAGTGCGAGATGCTCAACTCTGGGAAAACACACTGTGCTGAAAACATCTTTCAACTAGCACCTGATTTCAGTCAGTCACCACCGTTTGAAAACTTAGGCAGGGTCTACGCGGCAAGTGACAAAGAACCTGTGAAACGACAAAGCGAAGAAACTCTCTTTCAAGTAACACATCGCTTCACTACATTAGAAGTGGTGGACAAACTATGCGGGTCATGTGCCGACAGAACCGTACGCTCAACTCTGTCGAAGTGCACTTGGCGAAAACCATCTTTCAACTTACATCTTGTATCCCTACGTTAGAAGGGTTTGACAAGCCAGGCAGGGAACAACGAGGAAAGGGACATACACACGACCCTGTGAGAGAATACCGTGGACAAACCATCTCTCAACTAACATCTTGTATCACTAAGTCAAAAATGCGTGAAAAAGCAGGCGGGGCCGATAACGACAGGGCCGTATACTCAATTCTGCCAAACAACAAAGTGAGGAAACCATCCTCCAACTAACATCCTGTTTGACGTAGAAAACTTAGAAAATGTATGCTGGAAACGACGTGGAAGGTGACATATAGCAGCCACTGTGAAAGAATCCTGTGGAGAAAGCGTTTTTCCACTGTCATCATGTGTCACTAAGTTACAAGTGTTTCACTCTTTCAGCTCACACCTTGTTCACTACGTTATAAATGTTGGAAAACCCATGGAGGGCTTATGCGGAAAGTGCCTTGTATGTAACTCTGTGAAAAAAACAGTGTGGCAAAACCGTCGTTAAGAAAGATCTCGTTTCACAAAATTAGAAGAGTTTGAAACCCTATGCGGGGCGTACAGGGAAAGCGCTAGACACTCACCTCAGGGATACAAACACTTGGGGAAACAACCTTTCACTGAACGTCTGGTTACACTAAATTACAAGCGTTGAAAAACACATGCGGGGCCGAAGTGGAGAGTGCCGTACACTCCTTTCTGGGAAAGAACATTGGGAGGAAACCGTCGTTCACGGTCTACCCCGGGTCTCACTAAGTGAAACGTGTTTGGAAACCTATGTGAAGCCTACACGGAAAGTGCCATCACCTTGCGAAAAGCTTGTGGGGAAACGTTGTTTCAACTATCATCTAGTTTCACTAAGTTAAAATGGCTTCACAGCTATGCGGGATCTATGCGGAAAGGGCCATATAGGCAACTCTGAGATAGACCACTGTGTGGAACCCATCCTCCAACTCATCTCTCGCTTCACTAAGTTAGAGGTGTTTGAAAACCACGCGGGGCCTACGCCGAAAGTGTCTCATACTCACCTCGGGACACAAGTCTATCTGGGAAGCATCTTTCTGCTGAGATCTGGTTGCACTCAGTAACAAGTGTTTGAAAACGCACGCAGGGCGTAGCAGGATGGTGCCATACACTCACCTCTGGGAAACTACACTGTGGGGAAGCCGCCTTTCAACTACCGTCTGGGTTCGCTGAGATAGGAGTGTTTGAAAACCTAGGAGAAGCCTAACGGCTAAGTGCCACATACTCAACTGTGGGAAACAACAGTGTGCTGAAACGATCTTTCAGCTAACATCTGGCCTCACGAATTGAAAACGGTTTGAAAACTATTCGGGGTCTAGGCGGAAAGTGCCAGGTACTCAGCTCTGTGACACAAGAGCTTGGGGAACCATCTTCCAACTAACATATTTCACTAAGTTAGAAGTCTTTGAAAACCGGGCGGAGACTACACCAAAAGTGTCATACAGTCACCTCTGTGAGTCACTGTGGGGAAGCCATTTTTCCAATAACGTCTCTCTTCACGAGGTTGGAAGTATTTGAACACCCGTGCAGGGCCGGCGTCAAAAGTGCCACATAGTCAACTCTGAAACAACACTGTGGGGTTTCCACGTTTCAATTAACCTCTTCTTGTTCCACTCAGAAGTGTTTGCAAACCTATGCCGGTACTACACGGGAAGTGCTATAGGCTCAACTCTGTAAAACTCACTGTGGTGAAGCCACAGGCTTCACCCCACAGCCAAAGGGCATCTGGGTTCACTTGTTGGAAGTATGTGAAAACCTATGGGGGCTTATGCGGAAAGTGCCCTATGCTCAAGTGTGTCAAGCAGCTTTTGGGGAGACCACCTTTCAACTAACATCTTGTTTCACCGTGTTAGAAGTGTTTCAAACACTCTCCTAGGAACCATGAGAAAAGTGACGTATACTCGACACAGCCAAATCGTACTGTGGAGAAACGGTCTTCCAACTCACATCTGCTGTCGCCAAGTTAAAAGGGTTGGAAAACTTCTGCAGGGCCTATGCGCAAGGGCCGTGTACTCCATTCTGTGAAACGACGCTGTAGGGAAACAATCTTGCGACTAACATCTGGTTTCACTGTGAACTGTCTGAAAACCTACAAAGTGCCATATAGTCAACTGTGTGAAAGAGCACTCTGGGTAAAAGGTCTTGTGACCACCTGATTTAGGACGTTAGAAGCATTTGCAAAACTACGCCGGGATGAATGCAGAAAGTGCCATATACTCAACTCTGTCAAGCTGCACTTTGGCGAAACCATCTTTCAACTAACACCTTGTGTCGCTACCATAGAAACATGTTTGAAAACCTATGGAGGGAATGATGTGGAAAGGGTCATATATACGCAGCTCTGTCCAACCGGGCTTTGGGGAAACCACCTTTCAAGTGACATTTGATTCAACTAAATTGGAAGTGTCTGAAAGCTCCTGTGTGGTCCAGACTGAAAGGGCCTCCCACTCTATGAAAGAACACTGTGGGGAAAACGTCTTTCAACGTTCTCTTTCACTAAGTCAGAAGTGTTGGAAACCCCATGCGGGGATCGATGGGGAAAGTGACGTTGTGAGAGAGTACTGGGAAGAAACCATCTTTCAACTGGCATCTCGTCTCACTGAGAACTGTTTGAAAACATATGCACGGCCTACAAAGTGTACTAGAGTCAACTGTGTGAAAGAACACAGTGGGGAAAAATCATCTTTTAACTAACAGCTCGTTTCGCTCAGTTGGAAGTGTTTGAAGACCTATGTGGGGATCGAGGGGGAAGGTTACATACACCAGCCACTGTGAAAAGAACACTGTGCAGAAACCTTCTTTCAACTGATATCCTGTTTCACCTGGTTAGAAGTGTTTGAAGAACTCCGTGGGGGCTTATGCAGAAAGTGCCATGTACTCTGTCAAGTCCCTGCACGTTGGGACACCCTTTTGTGGAGAAACCGTCCTTCAACCACCATGTTAGAGTTATTATGTTATGTCTGAGTTACGTTCTGTTACAGTTACGTCATGTTATGTTATGTTATGTTATGTTATGTTATGTTATGTTTTCATGTTACGTTCTGTTATAGCTATTTGAAAACTTTATGCGGGGTCTATGTATAAAGTGCCATACACTCTGGCAAATAACACTGTGCGGAAACCGTCTTTCAACCAAAATCCTATTTCACTACATTAGAAGTGTTGGAAAACCCATGTGGAGTCGACACCAAAAGTGCCATGTACTCAACCTTGTGAAACAACTGTGTGGTGAAACTATCATCTGCTTCCACTGTTAGAAGTACTTGAAGACCCACGCAGGGCCAACAACGAAAGTGCCGTCTACAAAACTGTATGAAGAAACACTGCGGGGAAACAGCTTGCCACTAAAATCTTATTCCAATCAGATGAAATTGTTTGAAAACCTATGCGGAGCTTATAATGAAAGTGCCGTACACTCATCTCTGTGAAACAACAGCTTATCTGAGAGTTTTATACTCAACTCTATGGAAGAAGACGGTGGGGAAACCTTTCACCTAACATGTGGTTTCTCGAAGCTAGACGTGTGAAAACCAGGTTGCGGCCTATGCAGAAAGTGCCTTACACTCAAATCTGTGAAAGCAGAGTGTGCGGAACCATCTTTCAACAAACTTTCGGTTTCACTAATTTGGAAGTGATGGAAAACTTATGATCGGTTAACTATGAGACAAGTTGCCATATAGTCAACTCTGTGAAACAACACTCTGGTGTGAACCTCTTTCAACGACCGTCTGATTTCACTAATTTAGAAGGGTTTGAAAACCCACGCAGGCAGCAATGGGGAATGTACGATTACTCAACTCTGTGCCACAACAGTGTGGTGAAACCATCCTTCATAACATCTTGCTTCCCTGCCAGGTGTTGTCACCATTTGCAGGGAATTTTGACGAGAGTGACTTATACTCTATTGTGTAAAAAATGTGGAAAAATGGTCTTTCAACCGACATCCTCTTTCACGAACGAAGTGTTTGAAAACCCATGCTGGGCTTTTGAGGAAACTGCCTTAGAGCCACTCTGTGGGGAATCCATCTTCCAACTAATCTCTTGCTTCACTCTAATGAAGCATAATGGGGCTCGAAAACCATAATGGGGCTACAGTGCAAGCGCCACTTACTCGACTCTGTGAAACAGCACGGTCGGGAAACAATCTGTCTCTTAATATCAGTTGCAAGTGTTTGAAAACAGATGCGGGGCCTATGCACGAGGATCATGCCATGCCTTCAACGTTGTGAAATAACACTGTGGGGAAACCACCTTTCCACTACCATCTCGTTCCTCTTAGAACGGTTTGAAAACCTATGAGAAGCCTAAAAACTAAGGGCCATACACTCAACTGTGTGAAACAACGACGTGGTGAAAAGATCTTTCAAATAACATCTGGTTTCCATCATTGAGAATTGAAGACTATTGGGGGTTATGCGGAAAGGGTCATATACTCAAATCTGTGACACAACATGTGGGGAAACCATCTTTCAATCAACATCTTGTATAACTAAACTGGAAGCGTTAGAAAACCCTTGGGGAGCCTATGCCGAAAGTGCCATATACTCACTCACCTCTGTCAGCCTGCACTTTGCGGAAACCATCTTGAGAGTAATATCCTGTAGCACCAAGTTAGGAAGGAGCTTTTGAAAAACTATGCGGGTAAAAGGCAGGAAGTACAAGATACTGACAACTGTGGAACAACACTGTGAGAAACCGTCTTTCAACTCAATTCTTCTTTCATTTAGGTTAGAAGTGTTTGAAAACCTATGCGCGGCGTATGGGGAAAGTGCCATTCTTTCAACTAATATCTGATTTCGCCCAGGGTGAACTCTTTTGGAAACCTATGCACAGCCTACACGGTAAGTGCCATATACTGAACTCTGTGAAACAACCCTGTGGGGAAACGATCTTTCAACTAACATTTCGTTTCCCTAAGTTAGAAGTGTTTGAAAAGCTCTGCGGGACCTATGCAGAATTGCCCTATACTCCACTCTCAAACTGAACTCTTAGGGAAGCATTTTTCAGCTAACATCTTTATGAAACTACGTGAGGAGCATTGTAAAACCTGTGTGGGGAACGATGTGGAAAGTGACATATACTGTGGGACCCTGTGAGAAAATAGAGTGGACAATCCATCTGTCAATTATCTTGGGGCACTAAGTTTGAAGTGTTTGAAAACCTATGCACGGCTTATGGGGAAAGTGCCATATACTCGACTCCCTTCACATATGTGTGTGGGCAAATCCTATGTCATCTAACCTCATGTATCTCTACGACTGAAGGGTTTGCAACCGCAGGCGGGGCCTGCATGAATAAGGCCATATGCACCACTTGGGAAACACCACTGTGGGGAAACCATCCTTCAACTAACATCTTGTTCACTGAGAAGGGTGTGAAACTATGCGGAGCCTTTGCTGAAAGTGCCACGTACAGAACTCGGTGGAAACAACACTGTGGTGAAACGATCTTTCAACGAACATCTCGTTTCAAGCCATAACTCTGTGAAAAAGTTTGCGGGGTATCTGCCGACAGTGCCATATATTCAACTCGGTGAAACTGCACTTTGCAGGAAGGAAGGCTCTTTCAAGTAACATCTGGTATCACGAAGTCAGAAGGGTTTGAAAACCTATGTGGGTAGTGATGAGGAAAGTGACACATACTGGATACTGTGAGAAAATACCGTGGACAATCCATCTTTCAACTAGCTCGTGTCACTAAGTTGGAAGTGTTTGCAAACCTAGGCGCGGCTTATGCAGAAAGTGCCGTATACTCGACGCTTTGAAAAAAAGCACTCTGGACGAAGATTCTTTCATGAGTATGTAGTTTCAGAAAACTAAAGCAGTTTGACAAGCAACGCATGACCTACACGGAAAGTGCCATATACGCAACTCTGTGAAACAACGCTCTGAGGAAATGATCCTTCACCTAACATCTGGTTTCATTAAGTTGTGTTTGAATGCAAATGTTGGCCTAGAAGAATAGAACCATGTACTCAATACCGTGAAACAACAATGTGGTGAAACCATCTTCCGACCACCATCTGCTTTCACTACGTTAGATGTGATTGAAACACCTTACAGGGAGGAACACTTAAAGTGCCGTAAACTCCACTCTGTCGAACACTGCTGTGGTGAAACATACCTTCAACCAACCTCCGTTTCATCGAGTGACAACGGTTTGAAAAGTTATGCGGGACCCACAGGACAAGTGCCATATACTCAACACTGTGAAACAACACTGTGGAGAAACCCTATTTCAACCAAAACTTCGTTTCACTAAATTAGAAGTCTTTGAAACTCTATGAGCGACAGAGACGGAAAGGGCCATCTATTCAACTCTGTAACAAACAATACTGTGGTGAAAGAAACTTCAACTAACACTTGGTTTCACTGAGAGAACTCTTTGAAGACATAGGCAGGCCTACCCTGTGTCATACATTCATCTCTGTGAATCGACACATGGTGAAACCATCCTTCAGCTAGCATCACGTTTCACCCTGAAGTGTCTGAAAAGTTATGCGCGGGGCTATGCCGACGGTGCCATGCACTCAATTCTGTGAAATTGGACTTTGCGAAAACCACCTTTCAGCGAACATCATGTATCGTTACGTTGGAAGGTTTGAAAACATGCGCAGCTTATAGGAAATGCCAGAGAGTCAACTCTGAAAAACCACTGGTGAGAAACTGTCACCGAACATCTGCTTTCACGTCGTTAAAATAGTTTGAAAACTTAGGCATGACTTACAAGGAAACTGCCATCTACCCAAATCTGTTAAGTAACAATCTGGTGAAGTTGTCTTTCAATTAACATCGATCTGGTTTATATGAGTGGCAACTCTGGAAAACTCTCTGGGGTCAACATGGTAAGTGTGTTTGTAGGCACTGGCTTTGACAACCTATGCAGCTCCTGGCCGGAAAAACCAATACACTTCATTCACTGTGCGAAACAAAACTATGGGGAAATCATCTCGGTACGAACAACTGCTTTCACTACGTTAGAGCTTGTCCAAAACCATGGCGGGCCCTAGGCAAAAAGTGCCATATACGCAATTCTGTCAAACAACACTGGGGAATCCATCTTCCCACTAACCTCTGGTTTCACTAAGTTACCGGAGTTTGAACAGCCCGGCAGGGAATTGTGCGGAATGTGCCATATACTCAACTCCCTGAAACAACAGTATGCTGAAGCTCTCTTTCACCATTTGGTTTCAGAAACTTAAAGTAATTTCAACACCTAAGCATGACTTCCATGGAACGTGCCATATGCGCAACTGTTGAAACAACACTGTGGTGAAGCCACGTTTCACCTGAAACCTGCTTCCACTAGAGCTACAGATGTTTGAACACACGTGCGGGGCCCAGGCCGATAGTGCCATTTACTACCTTCTGTGAAATATGCTGGGTGAAACATTCCCTCAACTAACATCGGATTTCACCCAGTGAGAACTATTGGAAAACCTACTCAGAGAGTGCAGTAGACGCAACTCTATGAAAGGCCGGGGAGGTTATCGTTCTGTCACCTTGTCGTATGGTGAGAAGGGTTTGAAACGTTATGCGAACTCTATGAGGAAAGTGCCTTGTCCTCAACTTTGTGAAACAGCACTGTGGCGAAGGCGTCGTCCCTCTAGCATCTGATCTCAGAATTGGTGGAAAAGGAACGGCGGGTCTACAGGCAACGTGCCATATATTCCACTCTGTAAAACAGCACTGTGGGGAAGGGAAATCTTTCCCCTAAAGCTTCCTTTCACCAAGCTACAAACGTTGCAATGCACATGTGGGGCCTAGGCAGATAGTGCCATAGGCTGCATTCTCTGAAAATAACTGTGGGTGGAACATTCTTTCAAGTAACATTTGATTTCGCTAAGTGAGAACTCATTGGAAAACCTATGCAAGGCCTACAGGACAAGGGTCGTATACTCATCTCTGTGAAACAACAGGGGGAGAAAGCGTCTTTCAAGTAGCATCCCGTTTCACAAGGTTAGAAGTCTTTGAATAGCTACGCGGAGCCTAGGCCAATAGTGCCAACTACTCAAACCTGTCACCCTACAGCCTGCAACAACCAAATTTCCACTACCATCTTCCTTCACGAAGGTAGAAGGGTTTGCAAACCTATGCGGGGAATGATGCGGAAAATGACCTTTAATCGACCCTGTGAGAGACTACTGTGGACAAACCATCTTTCAAGTGACAACTTGTGTCACTAAGGGAGACGCCTTTGAAAACCCTTGCGCGGCTTAGGAGGATAGTGTCATATACACAACTCTGTGAACCAACAGGGTGGAGAAGGAATCTTTCGCCTACCATCTGGTTTCACAAAGTTAAAATGTTTGAAAACCTATGCACGATCTACGTGGCAAGTTCCCTATACTCCACTCTGAAACACTCGGGGGAAATACTCTTTCACCTTAGAGCGTCTTTCACGAAGTGTGCAATGTTTGGATACACACGCGGGGCCTAGGCGGATAGTGTCATATACTCCACTCTGTGAAACAACGTTGCGGTGCAACAATCTTCCAACTGCCATCTGGTTTCACCGAGTGAGAACTCACTGAAAACCTAGGCACGGCTCATAATGTCAAACTGCACTTTGTGGCAACCATCTTTCCAACTAACAGCTTCCATCCCTACATTAGAAGCGTTTCAAAACCTATGCGGGGAACGATGTGGAAAGTGACCCATAGTCGACGCTGTGAGGGAGTACTCTGGACAAACCACCTTGCAAGTAACTTCTTGTTCCACCAAGATAGAAGAGTCTGGAAATCTAAGCACGGACTAGACGGGAAGTGCGAGATGCTCAACTCTGGGAAAACACACTGTGCTGAAAACATCTTTCAACTAGCACCTGATTTCAGTCAGTCACCACCGTTTGAAAACTTAGGCAGGGTCTACGCGGCAAGTGACAAAGAACCTGTGAAACGACAAAGCGAAGAAACTCTCTTTCAAGTAACACATCGCTTCACTACATTAGAAGTGGTGGACAAACTATGCGGGTCATGTGCCGACAGAACCGTACGCTCAACTCTGTCGAAGTGCACTTGGCGAAAACCATCTTTCAAGTTACATCTTGTATCCCTACGTTAGAAGGGTTTGACAAGCCAGGCAGGGAACAACGAGGAAAGGGACATACACACGACCCTGTGAGAGAATACCGTGGACAAACCATCTCTCAACTAACATCTTGTATCACTAAGTCAAAAATGCGTGAAAAAGCAGGCGGGGCCGATAACGACAGGGCCGTATACTCAATTCTGCCAAACAACAAAGTGAGGAAACCATCCTCCAACTAACATCCTGTTTGACGTAGAAAACTTAGAAAATGTATGCTGGAAACGACGTGGAAGGTGACATATAGCAGCCACTGTGAAAGAATCCTGTGGAGAAAGCGTTTTTCCACTGTCATCATGTGTCACTAAGTTACAAGTGTTTCACTCTTTCAGCTCACACCTTGTTCACTACGTTATAAATGTTGGAAAACCCATGGAGGGCTTATGCGGAAAGTGCCTTGTATGTAACTCTGTGAAAAAAACAGTGTGGCAAAACCGTCGTTAAGAAAGATCTCGTTTCACAAAATTAGAAGAGTTTGAAACCCTATGCGGGGCGTACAGGGAAAGCGCTAGACACTCACCTCAGGGATACAAACACTTGGGGAAACAACCTTTCACTGAACGTCTGGTTACACTAAATTACAAGCGTTGAAAAACACATGCGGGGCCGAAGTGGAGAGTGCCGTACACTCCTTTCTGGGAAAGAACATTGGGAGGAAACCGTCGTTCACGGTCTACCCCGGGTCTCACTAAGTGAAACGTGTTTGGAAACCTATGTGAAGCCTACACGGAAAGTGCCATCACCTTGCGAAAAGCTTGTGGGGAAACGTTGTTTCAACTATCATCTAGTTTCACTAAGTTAAAATGGCTTCACAGCTATGCGGGATCTATGCGGAAAGGGCCATATAGGCAACTCTGAGATAGACCACTGTGTGGAACCCATCCTCCAACTCATCTCTCGCTTCACTAAGTTAGAGGTGTTTGAAAACCACGCGGGGCCTACGCCGAAAGTGTCTCATACTCACCTCGGGACACAAGTCTATCTGGGAAGCATCTTTCTGCTGAGATCTGGTTGCACTCAGTAACAAGTGTTTGAAAACGCACGCAGGGCGTAGCAGGATGGTGCCATACACTCACCTCTGGGAAACTACACTGTGGGGAAGCCGCCTTTCAACTACCGTCTGGGTTCGCTGAGATAGGAGTGTTTGAAAACCTAGGAGAAGCCTAACGGCTAAGTGCCACATACTCAACTGTGGGAAACAACAGTGTGCTGAAACGATCTTTCAGCTAACATCTGGCCTCACGAATTGAAAACGGTTTGAAAACTATTCGGGGTCTAGGCGGAAAGTGCCAGGTACTCAGCTCTGTGACACAAGAGCTTGGGGAACCATCTTCCAACTAACATATTTCACTAAGTTAGAAGTCTTTGAAAACCGGGCGGAGACTACACCAAAAGTGTCATACAGTCACCTCTGTGAGTCACTGTGGGGAAGCCATTTTTCCAATAACGTCTCTCTTCACGAGGTTGGAAGTATTTGAACACCCGTGCAGGGCCGGCGTCAAAAGTGCCACATAGTCAACTCTGAAACAACACTGTGGGGTTTCCACGTTTCAATTAACCTCTTCTTGTTCCACTCAGAAGTGTTTGCAAACCTATGCCGGTACTACGCGGGAAGTGCTATAGGCTCAACTCTGTAAAACTCACTGTGGTGAAGCCACAGGCTTCACCCCACAGCCAAAGGGCATCTGGGTTCACTTGTTGGAAGTATGTGAAAACCTATGGGGGCTTATGCGGAAAGTGCCCTATGCTCAAGTGTGTCAAGCAGCTTTTGGGGAGACCACCTTTCAACTAACATCTTGTTTCACCGTGTTAGAAGTGTTTCAAACACTCTCCTAGGAACCATGAGAAAAGTGACGTATACTCGACACAGCCAAATCGTACTGTGGAGAAACGGTCTTCCAACTCACATCTGCTGTCGCCAAGTTAAAAGGGTTGGAAAACTTCTGCAGGGCCTATGCGCAAGGGCCGTGTACTCCATTCTGTGAAACGACGCTGTAGGGAAACAATCTTGCGACTAACATCTGGTTTCACTGTGAACTGTCTGAAAACCTACAAAGTGCCATATAGTCAACTGTGTGAAAGAGCACTCTGGGTAAAAGGTCTTGTGACCACCTGATTTAGGATGTTAGAAGCATTTGCAAAACTACGCCGGGATGAATGCAGAAAGTGCCATATACTCAACTCTGTCAAGCTGCACTTTGGCGAAACCATCTTTCAACTAACACCTTGTGTCGCTACCATAGAAACATGTTTGAAAACCTATGGAGGGAATGATGTGGAAAGGGTCATATATACGCAGCTCTGTCCAACCGGGCTTTGGGGAAACCACCTTTCAAGTGACATTTGATTCAACTAAATTGGAAGTGTCTGAAAGCTCCTGTGTGGTCCAGACTGAAAGGGCCTCCCACTCTATGAAAGAACACTGTGGGGAAAACGTCTTTCAACGTTCTCTTTCACTAAGTCAGAAGTGTTGGAAACCCCATGCGGGGATCGATGGGGAAAGTGACGTTGTGAGAGAGTACTGGGAAGAAACCATCTTTCAACTGGCATCTCGTCTCACTGAGAACTGTTTGAAAACATATGCACGGCCTACAAAGTGTACTAGAGTCAACTGTGTGAAAGAACACAGTGGGGAAAAATCATCTTTTAACTAACAGCTCGTTTCGCTCAGTTGGAAGTGTTTGAAGACCTATGTGGGGATCGAGGGGGAAGGTTACATACACCAGCCACTGTGAAAAGAACACTGTGCAGAAACCTTCTTTCAACTGATATCCTGTTTCACCTGGTTAGAAGTGTTTGAAGAACTCCGTGGGGGCTTATGCAGAAAGTGCCATGTACTCTGTCAAGTCCCTGCACGTTGGGACACCCTTTTGTGGAGAAACCGTCCTTCAACCACCATGTTAGAGTTATTATGTTATGTCTGAGTTACGTTCTGTTACAGTTACGTCATGTTATGTTATGTTATGTTATGTTATGTTATGTTTTCATGTTACGTTCTGTTATAGCTATTTGAAAACTTTATGCGGGGTCTATGTATAAAGTGCCATACACTCTGGCAAATAACACTGTGCGGAAACCGTCTTTCAACCAAAATCCTATTTCACTACATTAGAAGTGTTGGAAAACCCATGTGGAGTCGACACCAAAAGTGCCATGTACTCAACCTTGTGAAACAAATGTGTGGTGAAACTATCATCTGCTTCCACTGTTAGAAGTACTTGAAGACCCACGCAGGGCCAACAACGAAAGTGCCGTCTACAAAACTGTATGAAGAAACACTGTGGGGAAACAGCTTGCCACTAAAATCTTATTCCAATCAGATGAAATTGTTTGAAAACCTATGCGGAGCTTATAATGAAAGTGCCGTACACTCATCTCTGTGAAACAACAGCTTATCTGAGAGTTTTATACTCAACTCTATGGAAGAAGACGGTGGGGAAACCTTTCACCTAACATGTGGTTTCTCGAAGCTAGACGTGTGAAAACCAGGTTGCGGCCTATGCAGAAAGTGCCTTACACTCAAATCTGTGAAAGCAGAGTGTGCGGAACCATCTTTCAACAAACTTTCGGTTTCACTAATTTGGAAGTGATGGAAAACTTATGATCGGTTAACTATGAGACAAGTTGCCATATAGTCAACTCTGTGAAACAACACTCTGGTGTGAACCTCTTTCAACGACCGTCTGATTTCACTAATTTAGAAGGGTTTGAAAACCCACGCAGGCAGCAATGGGGAATGTACGATTACTCAACTCTGTGCCACAACAGTGTGGTGAAACCATCCTTCATAACATCTTGCTTCCCTGCCAGGTGTTGTCACCATTTGCAGGGAATTTTGACGAGAGTGACTTATACTCTATTGTGTAAAAAATGTGGAAAAATGGTCTTTCAACCGACATCCTCTTTCACGAACGAAGTGTTTGAAAACCCATGCTGGGCTTTTGAGGAAACTGCCTTAGAGCCACTCTGTGGGGAATCCATCTTCCAACTAATCTCTTGCTTCACTCTAATGAAGCATAATGGGGCTCGAAAACCATAATGGGGCTACAGTGCAAGCGCCACTTACTCGACTCTGTGAAACAGCACGGTCGGGAAACAATCTGTCTCTTAATATCAGTTGCAAGTGTTTGAAAACAGATGCGGGGCCTATGCACGAGGATCATGCCATGCCTTCAACGTTGTGAAATAACACTGTGGGGAAACCACCTTTCCACTACCATCTCGTTCCTCTTAGAACGGTTTGAAAACCTATGAGAAGCCTAAAAACTAAGGGCCATACACTCAACTGTGTGAAACAACGACGTGGTGAAAAGATCTTTCAAATAACATCTGGTTTCCATCATTGAGAATTGAAGACTATTGGGGGTTATGCGGAAAGGGTCATATACTCAAATCTGTGACACAACATGTGGGGAAACCATCTTTCAATCAACATCTTGTATAACTAAACTGGAAGCGTTAGAAAACCCTTGGGGAGCCTATGCCGAAAGTGCCATATACTCACTCACCTCTGTCAGCCTGCACTTTGCGGAAACCATCTTGAGAGTAATATCCTGTAGCACCAAGTTAGGAAGGAGCTTTTGAAAAACTATGCGGGTAAAAGGCAGGAAGTACAAGATACTGACAACTGTGGAACAACACTGTGAGAAACCGTCTTTCAACTCAATTCTTCTTTCATTTAGGTTAGAAGTGTTTGAAAACCTATGCGCGGCGTATGGGGAAAGTGCCATTCTTTCAACTAATATCTGATTTCGCCCAGGGTGAACTCTTTTGGAAACCTATGCACAGCCTACACGGTAAGTGCCATATACTGAACTCTGTGAAACAACCCTGTGGGGAAACGATCTTTCAACTAACATTTCGTTTCCCTAAGTTAGAAGTGTTTGAAAAGCTCTGCGGGACCTATGCAGAATTGCCCTATACTCCACTCTCAAACTGAACTCTTAGGGAAGCATTTTTCAGCTAACATCTTTATGAAACTACGTGAGGAGCATTGTAAAACCTGTGTGGGGAACGATGTGGAAAGTGACATATACTGTGGGACCCTGTGAGAAAATAGAGTGGACAATCCATCTGTCAATTATCTTGGGGCACTAAGTTTGAAGTGTTTGAAAACCTATGCACGGCTTATGGGGAAAGTGCCATATACTCGACTCCCTTCACATATGTGTGTGGGCAAATCCTATGTCATCTAACCTCATGTATCTCTACGACTGAAGGGTTTGCAACCGCAGGCGGGGCCTGCATGAATAAGGCCATATGCACCACTTGGGAAACACCACTGTGGGGAAACCATCCTTCAACTAACATCTTGTTCACTGAGAAGGGTGTGAAACTATGCGGAGCCTTTGCTGAAAGTGCCACGTACAGAACTCGGTGGAAACAACACTGTGGTGAAACGATCTTTCAACGAACATCTCGTTTCAAGCCATAACTCTGTGAAAAAGTTTGCGGGGTATCTGCCGACAGTGCCATATATTCAACTCGGTGAAACTGCACTTTGCAGGAAGGAAGGCTCTTTCAAGTAACATCTGGTATCACGAAGTCAGAAGGGTTTGAAAACCTATGTGGGTAGTGATGAGGAAAGTGACACATACTGGATACTGTGAGAAAATACCGTGGACAATCCATCTTTCAACTAGCTCGTGTCACTAAGTTGGAAGTGTTTGCAAACCTAGGCGCGGCTTATGCAGAAAGTGCCGTATACTCGACGCTTTGAAAAAAAGCACTCTGGACGAAGATTCTTTCATGAGTATGTAGTTTCAGAAAACTAAAGCAGTTTGACAAGCAACGCATGACCTACACGGAAAGTGCCATATACGCAACTCTGTGAAACAACGCTCTGAGGAAATGATCCTTCACCTAACATCTGGTTTCATTAAGTTGTGTTTGAATGCAAATGTTGGCCTAGAAGAATAGAACCATGTACTCAATACCGTGAAACAACAATGTGGTGAAACCATCTTCCGACCACCATCTGCTTTCACTACGTTAGATGTGATTGAAACACCTTACAGGGAGGAACACTTAAAGTGCCGTAAACTCCACTCTGTCGAACACTGCTGTGGTGAAACATACCTTCAACCAACCTCCGTTTCATCGAGTGACAACGGTTTGAAAAGCTATGCGGGACCCACAGGACAAGTGCCATATACTCAACACTGTGAAACAACACTGTGGAGAAACCCTATTTCAACCAAAACTTCGTTTCACTAAATTAGAAGTCTTTGAAACTCTATGAGCGACAGAGACGGAAAGGGCCATCTATTCAACTCTGTAACAAACAATACTGTGGTGAAAGAAACTTCAACTAACACTTGGTTTCACTGAGAGAACTCTTTGAAGACATAGGCAGGCCTACCCTGTGTCATACATTCATCTCTGTGAATCGACACATGGTGAAACCATCCTTCAGCTAGCATCACGTTTCACCCTGAAGTGTCTGAAAAGTTATGCGCGGGGCTATGCCGACGGTGCCATGCACTCAATTCTGTGAAATTGGACTTTGCGAAAACCACCTTTCAGCGAACATCATGTATCGTTACGTTGGAAGGTTTGAAAACATGCGCAGCTTATAGGAAATGCCAGAGAGTCAACTCTGAAAAACCACTGGTGAGAAACTGTCACCGAACATCTGCTTTCACGTCGTTAAAATAGTTTGAAAACTTAGGCATGACTTACAAGGAAACTGCCATCTACCCAAATCTGTTAAGTAACAATCTGGTGAAGTTGTCTTTCAATTAACATCGATCTGGTTTATATGAGTGGCAACTCTGGAAAACTCTCTGGGGTCAACATGGTAAGTGCGTTTGTAGGCACTGGCTTTGACAACCTATGCAGCTCCTGGCCGGAAAAACCAATACACTTCATTCACTGTGCGAAACAAAACTATGGGGAAATCATCTCGGTACGAACAACTGCTTTCACTACGTTAGAGCTTGTCCAAAACCATGGCGGGCCCTAGGCAAAAAGTGCCATATACGCAATTCTGTCAAACAACACTGGGGAATCCATCTTCCCACTAACCTCTGGTTTCACTAAGTTACCGGAGTTTGAACAGCCCGGCAGGGAATTGTGCGGAATGTGCCATATACTCAACTCCCTGAAACAACAGTATGCTGAAGCTCTCTTTCACCATTTGGTTTCAGAAACTTAAAGTAATTTCAACACCTAAGCATGACTTCCATGGAACGTGCCATATGCGCAACTGTTGAAACAACACTGTGGTGAAGCCACGTTTCACCTGAAACCTGCTTCCACTAGAGCTACAGATGTTTGAACACACGTGCGGGGCCCAGGCCGATAGTGCCATTTACTACCTTCTGTGAAATATGCTGGGTGAAATATTCCCTCAACTAACATCGGATTTCACCCAGTGAGAACTATTGGAAAACCTACTCAGAGAGTGCAGTAGACGCAACTCTATGAAAGGCCGGGGAGGTTATCGTTCTGTCACCTTGTCGTATGGTGAGAAGGGTTTGAAACGTTATGCGAACTCTATGAGGAAAGTGCCTTGTCCTCAACTTTGTGAAACAGCACTGTGGCGAAGGCGTCGTCCCTCTAGCATCTGATCTCAGAATTGGTGGAAAAGGAACGGCGGGTCTACAGGCAACGTGCCATATATTCCACTCTGTAAAACAGCACTGTGGGGAAGGGAAATCTTTCCCCTAAAGCTTCCTTTCACCAAGCTACAAACGTTGCAATGCACATGTGGGGCCTAGGCAGATAGTGCCATAGGCTGCATTCTCTGAAAATAACTGTGGGTGGAACATTCTTTCAAGTAACATTTGATTTCGCTAAGTGAGAACTCATTGGAACACCTATGCAAGGCCTACAGGACAAGGGTCGTATACTCATCTCTGTGAAACAACAGGGGGAGAAAGCGTCTTTCAAGTAGCATCCCGTTTCACAAGGTTAGAAGTCTTTGAATAGCTACGCGGAGCCTAGGCCAATAGTGCCAACTACTCAAACCTGTCACCCTACAGCCTGCAACAACCAAATTTCCACTACCATCTTCCTTCACGAAGGTAGAAGGGTTTGCAAACCTATGCGGGGAATGATGCGGAAAATGACCTTTAATCGACCCTGTGAGAGACTACTGTGGACAAACCATCTTTCAAGTGACAACTTGTGTCACTAAGGGAGACGCCTTTGAAAACCCTTGCGCGGCTTAGGAGGATAGTGTCATATACACAACTCTGTGAACCAACAGGGTGGAGAAGGAATCTTTCGCCTACCATCTGGTTTCACAAAGTTAAAATGTTTGAAAACCTATGCACGATCTACGTGGCAAGTTCCCTATACTCCACTCTGAAACACTCGGGGGAAATACTCTTTCACCTTAGAGCGTCTTTCACGAAGTGTGCAATGTTTGGATACACACGCGGGGCCTAGGCGGATAGTGTCATATACTCCACTCTGTGAAACAACGTTGCGGTGCAACAATCTTCCAACTGCCATCTGGTTTCACCGAGTGAGAACTCACTGAAAACCTAGGCACGGCTCATAATGTCAAACTGCACTTTGTGGCAACCATCTTTCCAACTAACAGCTTCCATCCCTACATTAGAAGCGTTTCAAAACCTATGCGGGGAACGATGTGGAAAGTGACCCATAGTCGACGCTGTGAGGGAGTACTCTGGACAAACCACCTTGCAAGTAACTTCTTGTTCCACCAAGATAGAAGAGTCTGGAAATCTAAGCACGGACTAGACGGGAAGTGCGAGATGCTCAACTCTGGGAAAACACACTGTGCTGAAAACATCTTTCAACTAGCACCTGATTTCAGTCAGTCACCACCGTTTGAAAACTTAGGCAGGGTCTACGCGGCAAGTGACAAAGAACCTGTGAAACGACAAAGCGAAGAAACTCTCTTTCAAGTAACACATCGCTTCACTACATTAGAAGTGGTGGACAAACTATGCGGGTCATGTGCCGACAGAACGGTACGCTCAACTCTGTCGAAGTGCACTTGGCGAAAACCATCTTTCAACTTACATCTTGTATCCCTACGTTAGAAGGGTTTGACAAGCCAGGCAGGGAACAACGAGGAAAGGGACATACACACGACCCTGTGAGAGAATACCGTGGACAAACCATCTCTCAACTAACATCTTGTATCACTAAGTCAAAAATGCGTGAAAAAGCAGGCGGGGCCGATAACGACAGGGCCGTATACTCAATTCTGCCAAACAACAAAGTGAGGAAACCATCCTCCAACTAACATCCTGTTTGACGTAGAAAACTTAGAAAATGTATGCTGGAAACGACGTGGAAGGTGACATATAGCAGCCACTGTGAAAGAATCCTGTGGAGAAAGCGTTTTTCCACTGTCATCATGTGTCACTAAGTTACAAGTGTTTCACTCTTTCAGCTCACACCTTGTTCACTACGTTATAAATGTTGGAAAACCCATGGAGGGCTTATGCGGAAAGTGCCTTGTATGTAACTCTGTGAAAAAAACAGTGTGGCAAAACCGTCGTTAAGAAAGATCTCGTTTCACAAAATTAGAAGAGTTTGAAACCCTATGCGGGGCGTACAGGGAAAGCGCTAGACACTCACCTCAGGGATACAAACACTTGGGGAAACAACCTTTCACTGAACGTCTGGTTACACTAAATTACAAGCGTTGAAAAACACATGCGGGGCCGAAGTGGAGAGTGCCGTACACTCCTTTCTGGGAAAGAACATTGGGAGGAAACCGTCGTTCACGGTCTACCCCGGGTCTCACTAAGTGAAACGTGTTTGGAAACCTATGTGAAGCCTACACGGAAAGTGCCATCACCTTGCGAAAAGCTTGTGGGGAAACGTTGTTTCAACTATCATCTAGTTTCACTAAGTTAAAATGGCTTCACAGCTATGCGGGATCTATGCGGAAAGGGCCATATAGGCAACTCTGAGATAGACCACTGTGTGGAACCCATCCTCCAACTCATCTCTCGCTTCACTAAGTTAGAGGTGTTTGAAAACCACGCGGGGCCTACGCCGAAAGTGTCTCATACTCACCTCGGGACACAAGTCTATCTGGGAAGCATCTTTCTGCTGAGATCTGGTTGCACTCAGTAACAAGTGTTTGAAAACGCACGCAGGGCGTAGCAGGATGGTGCCATACACTCACCTCTGGGAAACTACACTGTGGGGAAGCCGCCTTTCAACTACCGTCTGGGTTCGCTGAGATAGGAGTGTTTGAAAACCTAGGAGAAGCCTAACGGCTAAGTGCCACATACTCAACTGTGGGAAACAACAGTGTGCTGAAACGATCTTTCAGCTAACATCTGGCCTCACGAATTGAAAACGGTTTGAAAACTATTCGGGGTCTAGGCGGAAAGTGCCAGGTACTCAGCTCTGTGACACAAGAGCTTGGGGAACCATCTTCCAACTAACATATTTCACTAAGTTAGAAGTCTTTGAAAACCGGGCGGAGACTACACCAAAAGTGTCATACAGTCACCTCTGTGAGTCACTGTGGGGAAGCCATTTTTCCAATAACGTCCCTCTTCACGAGGTTGGAAGTATTTGAACACCCGTGCAGGGCCGGCGTCAAAAGTGCCACATAGTCAACTCTGAAACAACACTGTGGGGTTTCCACGTTTCAATTAACCTCTTCTTGTTCCACTCAGAAGTGTTTGCAAACCTATGCCGGTACTACACGGGAAGTGCTATAGGCTCAACTCTGTAAAACTCACTGTGGTGAAGCCACAGGCTTCACCCCACAGCCAAAGGGCATCTGGGTTCACTTGTTGGAAGTATGTGAAAACCTATGGGGGCTTATGCGGAAAGTGCCCTATGCTCAAGTGTGTCAAGCAGCTTTTGGGGAGACCACCTTTCAACTAACATCTTGTTTCACCGTGTTAGAAGTGTTTCAAACACTCTCCTAGGAACCATGAGAAAAGTGACGTATACTCGACACAGCCAAATCGTACTGTGGAGAAACGGTCTTCCAACTCACATCTGCTGTCGCCAAGTTAAAAGGGTTGGAAAACTTCTGCAGGGCCTATGCGCAAGGGCCGTGTACTCCATTCTGTGAAACGACGCTGTAGGGAAACAATCTTGCGACTAACATCTGGTTTCACTGTGAACTGTCTGAAAACCTACAAAGTGCCATATAGTCAACTGTGTGAAAGAGCACTCTGGGTAAAAGGTCTTGTGACCACCTGATTTAGGACGTTAGAAGCATTTGCAAAACTACGCTGGGATGAATGCAGAAAGTGCCATATACTCAACTCTGTCAAGCTGCACTTTGGCGAAACCATCTTTCAACTAACACCTTGTGTCGCTACCATAGAAACATGTTTGAAAACCTATGGAGGGAATGATGTGGAAAGGGTCATATATACGCAGCTCTGTCCAACCGGGCTTTGGGGAAACCACCTTTCAAGTGACATTTGATTCAACTAAATTGGAAGTGTCTGAAAGCTCCTGTGTGGTCCAGACTGAAAGGGCCTCCCACTCTATGAAAGAACACTGTGGGGAAAACGTCTTTCAACGTTCTCTTTCACTAAGTCAGAAGTGTTGGAAACCCCATGCGGGGATCGATGGGGAAAGTGACGTTGTGAGAGAGTACTGGGAAGAAACCATCTTTCAACTGGCATCTCGTCTCACTGAGAACTGTTTGAAAACATATGCACGGCCTACAAAGTGTACTAGAGTCAACTGTGTGAAAGAACACAGTGGGGAAAAATCATCTTTTAACTAACAGCTCGTTTCGCTCAGTTGGAAGTGTTTGAAGACCTATGTGGGGATCGAGGGGGAAGGTTACATACACCAGCCACTGTGAAAAGAACACTGTGCAGAAACCTTCTTTCAACTGATATCCTGTTTCACCTGGTTAGAAGTGTTTGAAGAACTCCGTGGGGGCTTATGCAGAAAGTGCCATGTACTCTGTCAAGTCCCTGCACGTTGGGACACCCTTTTGTGGAGAAACCGTCCTTCAACCACCATGTTAGAGTTATTATGTTATGTCTGAGTTACGTTCTGTTACAGTTACGTCATGTTATGTTATGTTATGTTATGTTATGTTATGTTTTCATGTTACGTTCTGTTATAGCTATTTGAAAACTTTATGCGGGGTCTATGTATAAAGTGCCATACACTCTGGCAAATAACACTGTGCGGAAACCGTCTTTCAACCAAAATCCTATTTCACTACATTAGAAGTGTTGGAAAACCCATGTGGAGTCGACACCAAAAGTGCCATGTACTCAACCTTGTGAAACAAATGTGTGGTGAAACTATCATCTGCTTCCACTGTTAGAAGTACTTGAAGACCCACGCAGGGCCAACAACGAAAGTGCCGTCTACAAAACTGTATGAAGAAACACTGCGGGGAAACAGCTTGCCACTAAAATCTTATTCCAATCAGATGAAATTGTTTGAAAACCTATGCGGAGCTTATAATGAAAGTGCCGTACACTCATCTCTGTGAAACAACAGCTTATCTGAGAGTTTTATACTCAACTCTATGGAAGAAGACGGTGGGGAAACCTTTCACCTAACATGTGGTTTCTCGAAGCTAGACGTGTGAAAACCAGGTTGCGGCCTATGCAGAAAGTGCCTTACACTCAAATCTGTGAAAGCAGAGTGTGCGGAACCATCTTTCAACAAACTTTCGGTTTCACTAATTTGGAAGTGATGGAAAACTTATGATCGGTTAACTATGAGACAAGTTGCCATATAGTCAACTCTGTGAAACAACACTCTGGTGTGAACCTCTTTCAACGACCGTCTGATTTCACTAATTTAGAAGGGTTTGAAAACCCACGCAGGCAGCAATGGGGAATGTACGATTACTCAACTCTGTGCCACAACAGTGTGGTGAAACCATCCTTCATAACATCTTGCTTCCCTGCCAGGTGTTGTCACCATTTGCAGGGAATTTTGACGAGAGTGACTTATACTCTATTGTGTAAAAAATGTGGAAAAATGGTCTTTCAACCGACATCCTCTTTCACGAACGAAGTGTTTGAAAACCCATGCTGGGCTTTTGAGGAAACTGCCTTAGAGCCACTCTGTGGGGAATCCATCTTCCAACTAATCTCTTGCTTCACTCTAATGAAGCATAATGGGGCTCGAAAACCATAATGGGGCTACAGTGCAAGCGCCACTTACTCGACTCTGTGAAACAGCACGGTCGGGAAACAATCTGTCTCTTAATATCAGTTGCAAGTGTTTGAAAACAGATGCGGGGCCTATGCACGAGGATCATGCCATGCCTTCAACGTTGTGAAATAACACTGTGGGGAAACCACCTTTCCACTACCATCTCGTTCCTCTTAGAACGGTTTGAAAACCTATGAGAAGCCTAAAAACTAAGGGCCATACACTCAACTGTGTGAAACAACGACGTGGTGAAAAGATCTTTCAAATAACATCTGGTTTCCATCATTGAGAATTGAAGACTATTGGGGGTTATGCGGAAAGGGTCATATACTCAAATCTGTGACACAACATGTGGGGAAACCATCTTTCAATCAACATCTTGTATAACTAAACTGGAAGCGTTAGAAAACCCTTGGGGAGCCTATGCCGAAAGTGCCATATACTCACTCACCTCTGTCAGCCTGCACTTTGCGGAAACCATCTTGAGAGTAATATCCTGTAGCACCAAGTTAGGAAGGAGCTTTTGAAAAACTATGCGGGTAAAAGGCAGGAAGTACAAGATACTGACAACTGTGGAACAACACTGTGAGAAACCGTCTTTCAACTCAATTCTTCTTTCATTTAGGTTAGAAGTGTTTGAAAACCTATGCGCGGCGTATGGGGAAAGTGCCATTCTTTCAACTAATATCTGATTTCGCCCAGGGTGAACTCTTTTGGAAACCTATGCACAGCCTACACGGTAAGTGCCATATACTGAACTCTGTGAAACAACCCTGTGGGGAAACGATCTTTCAACTAACATTTCGTTTCCCTAAGTTAGAAGTGTTTGAAAAGCTCTGCGGGACCTATGCAGAATTGCCCTATACTCCACTCTCAAACTGAACTCTTAGGGAAGCATTTTTCAGCTAACATCTTTATGAAACTACGTTAGGAGCATTGTAAAACCTGTGTGGGGAACGATGTGGAAAGTGACATATACTGTGGGACCCTGTGAGAAAATAGAGTGGACAATCCATCTGTCAATTATCTTGGGGCACTAAGTTTGAAGTGTTTGAAAACCTATGCACGGCTTATGGGGAAAGTGCCATATACTCGACTCCCTTCACATATGTGTGTGGGCAAATCCTATGTCATCTAACCTCATGTATCTCTACGACTGAAGGGTTTGCAACCGCAGGCGGGGCCTGCATGAATAAGGCCATATGCACCACTTGGGAAACACCACTGTGGGGAAACCATCCTTCAACTAACATCTTGTTCACTGAGAAGGGTGTGAAACTATGCGGAGCCTTTGCTGAAAGTGCCACGTACAGAACTCGGTGGAAACAACACTGTGGTGAAACGATCTTTCAACGAACATCTCGTTTCAAGCCATAACTCTGTGAAAAAGTTTGCGGGGTATCTGCCGACAGTGCCATATATTCAACTCGGTGAAACTGCACTTTGCAGGAAGGAAGGCTCTTTCAAGTAACATCTGGTATCACGAAGTCAGAAGGGTTTGAAAACCTATGTGGGTAGTGATGAGGAAAGTGACACATACTGGATACTGTGAGAAAATACCGTGGACAATCCATCTTTCAACTAGCTCGTGTCACTAAGTTGGAAGTGTTTGCAAACCTAGGCGCGGCTTATGCAGAAAGTGCCGTATACTCGACGCTTTGAAAAAAAGCACTCTGGACGAAGATTCTTTCATGAGTATGTAGTTTCAGAAAACTAAAGCAGTTTGACAAGCAACGCATGACCTACACGGAAAGTGCCATATACGCAACTCTGTGAAACAACGCTCTGAGGAAATGATCCTTCACCTAACATCTGGTTTCATTAAGTTGTGTTTGAATGCAAATGTTGGCCTAGAAGAATAGAACCATGTACTCAATACCGTGAAACAACAATGTGGTGAAACCATCTTCCGACCACCATCTGCTTTCACTACGTTAGATGTGATTGAAACACCTTACAGGGAGGAACACTTAAAGTGCCGTAAACTCCACTCTGTCGAACACTGCTGTGGTGAAACATACCTTCAACCAACCTCCGTTTCATCGAGTGACAACGGTTTGAAAAGTTATGCGGGACCCACAGGACAAGTGCCATATACTCAACACTGTGAAACAACACTGTGGAGAAACCCTATTTCAACCAAAACTTCGTTTCACTAAATTAGAAGTCTTTGAAACTCTATGAGCGACAGAGACGGAAAGGGCCATCTATTCAACTCTGTAACCAACAATACTGTGGTGAAAGAAACTTCAACTAACACTTGGTTTCACTGAGAGAACTCTTTGAAGACATAGGCAGGCCTACCCTGTGTCATACATTCATCTCTGTGAATCGACACATGGTGAAACCATCCTTCAGCTAGCATCACGTTTCACCCTGAAGTGTCTGAAAAGTTATGCGCGGGGCTATGCCGACGGTGCCATGCACTCAATTCTGTGAAATTGGACTTTGCGAAAACCACCTTTCAGCGAACATCATGTATCGTTACGTTGGAAGGTTTGAAAACATGCGCAGCTTATAGGAAATGCCAGAGAGTCAACTCTGAAAAACCACTGGTGAGAAACTGTCACCGAACATCTGCTTTCACGTCGTTAAAATAGTTTGAAAACTTAGGCATGACTTACAAGGAAACTGCCATCTACCCAAATCTGTTAAGTAACAATCTGGTGAAGTTGTCTTTCAATTAACATCGATCTGGTTTATATGAGTGGCAACTCTGGAAAACTCTCTGGGGTCAACATGGTAAGTGTGTTTGTAGGCACTGGCTTTGACAACCTATGCAGCTCCTGGCCGGAAAAACCAATACACTTCATTCACTGTGCGAAACAAAACTATGGGGAAATCATCTCGGTACGAACAACTGCTTTCACTACGTTAGAGCTTGTCCAAAACCATGGCGGGCCCTAGGCAAAAAGTGCCATATACGCAATTCTGTCAAACAACACTGGGGAATCCATCTTCCCACTAACCTCTGGTTTCACTAAGTTACCGGAGTTTGAACAGCCCGGCAGGGAATTGTGCGGAATGTGCCATATACTCAACTCCCTGAAACAACAGTATGCTGAAGCTCTCTTTCACCATTTGGTTTCAGAAACTTAAAGTAATTTCAACACCTAAGCATGACTTCCATGGAACGTGCCATATGCGCAACTGTTGAAACAACACTGTGGTGAAGCCACGTTTCACCTGAAACCTGCTTCCACTAGAGCTACAAATGTTTGAACACACGTGCGGGGCCCAGGCCGATAGTGCCATTTACTACCTTCTGTGAAATATGCTGGGTGAAACATTCCCTCAACTAACATCGGATTTCACCCAGTGAGAACTATTGGAAAACCTACTCAGAGAGTGCAGTAGACGCAACTCTATGAAAGGCCGGGGAGGTTATCGTTCTGTCACCTTGTCGTATGGTGAGAAGGGTTTGAAACGTTATGCGAACTCTATGAGGAAAGTGCCTTGTCCTCAACTTTGTGAAACAGCACTGTGGCGAAGGCGTCGTCCCTCTAGCATCTGATCTCAGAATTGGTGGAAAAGGAACGGCGGGTCTACAGGCAACGTGCCATATATTCAACTCTGTAAAACAGCACTGTGGGGAAGGGAAATCTTTCCCCTAAAGCTTCCTTTCACCAAGCTACAAACGTTGCAATGCACATGTGGGGCCTAGGCAGATAGTGCTATAGGCTGCATTCTCTGAAAATAACTGTGGGTGGAACATTCTTTCAAGTAACATTTGATTTCGCTAAGTGAGAACTCATTGGAACACCTATGCAAGGCCTACAGGACAAGGGTCGTATACTCATCTCTGTGAAACAACAGGGGGAGAAAGCGTCTTTCAAGTAGCATCCCGTTTCACAAGGTTAGAAGTCTTTGAATAGCTACGCGGAGCCTAGGCCAATAGTGCCAACTACTCAAACCTGTCACCCTACAGCCTGCAACAACCAAATTTCCACTACCATCTTCCTTCACGAAGGTAGAAGGGTTTGCAAACCTATGCGGGGAATGATGCGGAAAATGACCTTTAATCGACCCTGTGAGAGACTACTGTGGACAAACCATCTTTCAAGTGACAACTTGTGTCACTAAGGGAGACGCCTTTGAAAACCCTTGCGCGGCTTAGGAGGATAGTGTCATATACACAACTCTGTGAACCAACAGGGTGGAGAAGGAATCTTTCGCCTACCATCTGGTTTCACAAAGTTAAAATGTTTGAAAACCTATGCACGATCTACGTGGCAAGTTCCCTATACTCCACTCTGAAACACTCGGGGGAAATACTCTTTCACCTTAGAGCGTCTTTCACGAAGTGTGCAATGTTTGGATACACACGCGGGGCCTAGGCGGATAGTGTCATATACTCCACTCTGTGAAACAACGTTGCGGTGCAACAATCTTCCAACTGCCATCTGGTTTCACCGAGTGAGAACTCACTGAAAACCTAGGCACGGCTCATAATGTCAAACTGCACTTTGTGGCAACCATCTTTCCAACTAACAGCTTCCATCCCTACATTAGAAGCGTTTCAAAACCTATGCGGGGAACGATGTGCAAAGTGACCCATAGTCGACGCTGTGAGAGAGTACTCTGGACAAACCACCTTGCAAGTAACTTCTTGTTCCACCAAGATAGAAGAGTCTGGAAATCTAAGCACGGACTAGACGGGAAGTGCGAGATGCTCAACTCTGGGAAAACACACTGTGCTGAAAACATCTTTCAACTAGCACCTGATTTCAGTCAGTCACCACCGTTTGAAAACTTAGGCAGGGTCTACGCGGCAAGTGACAAAGAACCTATGAAACGACAAAGCGAAGAAACTCTCTTTCAAGTAACACATCGCTTCACTACATTAGAAGTGGTGGACAAACTATGCGGGTCATGTGCCGACAGAACCGTACGCTCAACTCTGTCGAAGTGCACTTGGCGAAAACCATCTTTCAAGTTACATCTTGTATCCCTACGTTAGAAGGGTTTGACAAGCCAGGCAGGGAACAACGAGGAAAGGGACATACACACGACCCTGTGAGAGAATACCGTGGACAAACCATCTCTCAACTAACATCTTGTATCACTAAGTCAAAAATGCGTGAAAAAGCAGGCGGGGCCGATAACGACAGGGCCGTATACTCAATTCTGCCAAACAACAAAGTGAGGAAACCATCCTCCAACTAACATCCTGTTTGACGTAGAAAACTTAGAAAATGTATGCTGGAAACGACGTGGAAGGTGACATATAGCAGCCACTGTGAAAGAATCCTGTGGAGAAAGCGTTTTTCCACTGTCATCATGTGTCACTAAGTTACAAGTGTTTCACTCTTTCAGCTCACACCTTGTTCACTACGTTATAAATGTTGGAAAACCCATGGAGGGCTTATGCGGAAAGTGCCTTGTATGTAACTCTGTGAAAAAAACAGTGTGGCAAAACCGTCGTTAAGAAAGATCTCGTTTCACAAAATTAGAAGAGTTTGAAACCCTATGCGGGGCGTACAGGGAAAGCGCTAGACACTCACCTCAGGGATACAAACACTTGGGGAAACAACCTTTCACTGAACGTCTGGTTACACTAAATTACAAGCGTTGAAAAACACATGCGGGGCCGAAGTGGAGAGTGCCGTACACTCCTTTCTGGGAAAGAACATTGGGAGGAAACCGTCGTTCACGGTCTACCCCGGGTCTCACTAAGTGAAACGTGTTTGGAAACCTATGTGAAGCCTACACGGAAAGTGCCATCACCTTGCGAAAAGCTTGTGGGGAAACGTTGTTTCAACTATCATCTAGTTTCACTAAGTTAAAATGGCTTCACAGCTATGCGGGATCTGTGCGGAAAGGGCCATATAGGCAACTCTGAGATAGACCACTGTGTGGAACCCATCCTCCAACTCATCTCTCGCTTCACTAAGTTAGAGGTGTTTGAAAACCACGCGGGGCCTACGCCGAAAGTGTCTCATACTCACCTCGGGACACAAGTCTATCTGGGAAGCATCTTTCTGCTGAGATCTGGTTGCACTCAGTAACAAGTGTTTGAAAACGCACGCAGGGCGTAGCAGGATGGTGCCATACACTCACCTCTGGGAAACTACACTGTGGGGAAGCCGCCTTTCAACTACCGTCTGGGTTCGCTGAGATAGGAGTGTTTGAAAACCTAGGAGAAGCCTAACGGCTAAGTGCCACATACTCAACTGTGGGAAACAACAGTGTGCTGAAACGATCTTTCAGCTAACATCTGGCCTCACGAATTGAAAACGGTTTGAAAACTATTCGGGGTCTAGGCGGAAAGTGCCAGGTACTCAGCTCTGTGACACAAGAGCTTGGGGAACCATCTTCCAACTAACATATTTCACTAAGTTAGAAGTCTTTGAAAACCGGGCGGAGACTACACCAAAAGTGTCATACAGTCACCTCTGTGAGTCACTGTGGGGAAGCCATTTTTCCAATAACGTCTCTCTTCACGAGGCTGGAAGTATTTGAACACCCGTGCAGGGCCGGCGTCAAAAGTGCCACATAGTCAACTCTGAAACAACACTGTGGGGTTTCCACGTTTCAATTAACCTCTTCTTGTTCCACTCAGAAGTGTTTGCAAACCTATGCCGGTACTACGCGGGAAGTGCTATAGGCTCAACTCTGTAAAACTCACTGTGGTGAAGCCACAGGCTTCACCCCACAGCCAAAGGGCATCTGGGTTCACTTGTTGGAAGTATGTGAAAACCTATGGGGGCTTATGCGGAAAGTGCCCTATGCTCAAGTGTGTCAAGCAGCTTTTGGGGAGACCACCTTTCAACTAACATCTTGTTTCACCGTGTTAGAAGTGTTTCAAACACTCTCCTAGGAACCATGAGAAAAGTGACGTATACTCGACACAGCCAAATCGTACTGTGGAGAAACGGTCTTCCAACTCACATCTGCTGTCGCCAAGTTAAAAGGGTTGGAAAACTTCTGCAGGGCCTATGCGCAAGGGCCGTGTACTCCATTCTGTGAAACGACGCTGTAGGGAAACAATCTTGCGACTAACATCTGGTTTCACTGTGAACTGTCTGAAAACCTACAAAGTGCCATATAGTCAACTGTGTGAAAGAGCACTCTGGGTAAAAGGTCTTGTGACCACCTGATTTAGGACGTTAGAAGCATTTGCAAAACTACGCCGGGATGAATGCAGAAAGTGCCATATACTCAACTCTGTCAAGCTGCACTTTGGCGAAACCATCTTTCAACTAACACCTTGTGTCGCTACCATAGAAACATGTTTGAAAACCTATGGAGGGAATGATGTGGAAAGGGTCATATATACGCAGCTCTGTCCAACCGGGCTTTGGGGAAACCACCTTTCAAGTGACATTTGATTCAACTAAATTGGAAGTGTCTGAAAGCTCCTGTGTGGTCCAGACTGAAAGGGCCTCCCACTCTATGAAAGAACACTGTGGGGAAAACGTCTTTCAACGTTCTCTTTCACTAAGTCAGAAGTGTTGGAAACCCCATGCGGGGATCGATGGGGAAAGTGACGTTGTGAGAGAGTACTGGGAAGAAACCATCTTTCAACTGGCATCTCGTCTCACTGAGAACTGTTTGAAAACATATGCACGGCCTACAAAGTGTACTAGAGTCAACTGTGTGAAAGAACACAGTGGGGAAAAATCATCTTTTAACTAACAGCTCGTTTCGCTCAGTTGGAAGTGTTTGAAGACCTATGTGGGGATCGAGGGGGAAGGTTACATACACCAGCCACTGTGAAAAGAACACTGTGCAGAAACCTTCTTTCAACTGATATCCTGTTTCACCTGGTTAGAAGTGTTTGAAGAACTCCGTGGGGGCTTATGCAGAAAGTGCCATGTACTCTGTCAAGTCCCTGCACGTTGGGACACCCTTTTGTGGAGAAACCGTCCTTCAACCACCATGTTAGAGTTATTATGTTATGTCTGAGTTACGTTCTGTTACAGTTACGTCATGTTATGTTATGTTATGTTATGTTATGTTATGTTATGTTTTCATGTTACGTTCTGTTATAGCTATTTGAAAACTTTATGCGGGGTCTATGTATAAAGTGCCATACACTCTGGCAAATAACACTGTGCGGAAACCGTCTTTCAACCAAAATCCTATTTCACTACATTAGAAGTGTTGGAAAACCCATGTGGAGTCGACACCAAAAGTGCCATGTACTCAACCTTGTGAAACAACTGTGTGGTGAAACTATCATCTGCTTCCACTGTTAGAAGTACTTGAAGACCCACGCAGGGCCAACAACGAAAGTGCCGTCTACAAAACTGTATGAAGAAACACTGCGGGGAAACAGCTTGCCACTAAAATCTTATTCCAATCAGATGAAATTGTTTGAAAACCTATGCGGAGCTTATAATGAAAGTGCCGTACACTCATCTCTGTGAAACAACAGCTTATCTGAGAGTTTTATACTCAACTCTATGGAAGAAGACGGTGGGGAAACCTTTCACCTAACATGTGGTTTCTCGAAGCTAGACGTGTGAAAACCAGGTTGCGGCCTATGCAGAAAGTGCCTTACACTCAAATCTGTGAAAGCAGAGTGTGCGGAACCATCTTTCAACAAACTTTCGGTTTCACTAATTTGGAAGTGATGGAAAACTTATGATCGGTTAACTATGAGACAAGTTGCCATATAGTCAACTCTGTGAAACAACACTCTGGTGTGAACCTCTTTCAACGACCGTCTGATTTCACTAATTTAGAAGGGTTTGAAAACCCACGCAGGCAGCAATGGGGAATGTACGATTACTCAACTCTGTGCCACAACAGTGTGGTGAAACCATCCTTCATAACATCTTGCTTCCCTGCCAGGTGTTGTCACCATTTGCAGGGAATTTTGACGAGAGTGACTTATACTCTATTGTGTAAAAAATGTGGAAAAATGGTCTTTCAACCGACATCCTCTTTCACGAACGAAGTGTTTGAAAACCCATGCTGGGCTTTTGAGGAAACTGCCTTAGAGCCACTCTGTGGGGAATCCATCTTCCAACTAATCTCTTGCTTCACTCTAATGAAGCATAATGGGGCTCGAAAACCATAATGGGGCTACAGTGCAAGCGCCACTTACTCGACTCTGTGAAACAGCACGGTCGGGAAACAATCTGTCTCTTAATATCAGTTGCAAGTGTTTGAAAACAGATGCGGGGCCTATGCACGAGGATCATGCCATGCCTTCAACGTTGTGAAATAACACTGTGGGGAAACCACCTTTCCACTACCATCTCGTTCCTCTTAGAACGGTTTGAAAACCTATGAGAAGCCTAAAAACTAAGGGCCATACACTCAACTGTGTGAAACAACGACGTGGTGAAAAGATCTTTCAAATAACATCTGGTTTCCATCATTGAGAATTGAAGACTATTGGGGGTTATGCGGAAAGGGTCATATACTCAAATCTGTGACACAACATGTGGGGAAACCATCTTTCAATCAACATCTTGTATAACTAAACTGGAAGCGTTAGAAAACCCTTGGGGAGCCTATGCCGAAAGTGCCATATACTCACTCACCTCTGTCAGCCTGCACTTTGCGGAAACCATCTTGAGAGTAATATCCTGTAGCACCAAGTTAGGAAGGAGCTTTTGAAAAACTATGCGGGTAAAAGGCAGGAAGTACAAGATACTGACAACTGTGGAACAACACTGTGAGAAACCGTCTTTCAACTCAATTCTTCTTTCATTTAGGTTAGAAGTGTTTGAAAACCTATGCGCGGCGTATGGGGAAAGTGCCATTCTTTCAACTAATATCTGATTTCGCCCAGGGTGAACTCTTTTGGAAACCTATGCACAGCCTACACGGTAAGTGCCATATACTGAACTCTGTGAAACAACCCTGTGGGGAAACGATCTTTCAACTAACATTTCGTTTCCCTAAGTTAGAAGTGTTTGAAAAGCTCTGCGGGACCTATGCAGAATTGCCCTATACTCCACTCTCAAACTGAACTCTTAGGGAAGCATTTTTCAGCTAACATCTTTATGAAACTACGTTAGGAGCATTGTAAAACCTGTGTGGGGAACGATGTGGAAAGTGACATATACTGTGGGACCCTGTGAGAAAATAGAGTGGACAATCCATCTGTCAATTATCTTGGGGCACTAAGTTTGAAGTGTTTGAAAACCTATGCACGGCTTATGGGGAAAGTGCCATATACTCGACTCCCTTCACATATGTGTGTGGGCAAATCCTATGTCATCTAACCTCATGTATCTCTACGACTGAAGGGTTTGCAACCGCAGGCGGGGCCTGCATGAATAAGGCCATATGCACCACTTGGGAAACACCACTGTGGGGAAACCATCCTTCAACTAACATCTTGTTCACTGAGAAGGGTGTGAAACTATGCGGAGCCTTTGCTGAAAGTGCCACGTACAGAACTCGGTGGAAACAACACTGTGGTGAAACGATCTTTCAACGAACATCTCGTTTCAAGCCATAACTCTGTGAAAAAGTTTGCGGGGTATCTGCCGACAGTGCCATATATTCAACTCGGTGAAACTGCACTTTGCAGGAAGGAAGGCTCTTTCAAGTAACATCTGGTATCACGAAGTCAGAAGGGTTTGAAAACCTATGTGGGTAGTGATGAGGAAAGTGACACATACTGGATACTGTGAGAAAATACCGTGGACAATCCATCTTTCAACTAGCTCGTGTCACTAAGTTGGAAGTGTTTGCAAACCTAGGCGCGGCTTATGCAGAAAGTGCCGTATACTCGACGCTTTGAAAAAAAGCACTCTGGACGAAGATTCTTTCATGAGTATGTAGTTTCAGAAAACTAAAGCAGTTTGACAAGCAACGCATGACCTACACGGAAAGTGCCATATACGCAACTCTGTGAAACAACGCTCTGAGGAAATGATCCTTCACCTAACATCTGGTTTCATTAAGTTGTGTTTGAATGCAAATGTTGGCCTAGAAGAATAGAACCATGTACTCAATACCGTGAAACAACAATGTGGTGAAACCATCTTCCGACCACCATCTGCTTTCACTACGTTAGATGTGATTGAAACACCTTACAGGGAGGAACACTTAAAGTGCCGTAAACTCCACTCTGTCGAACACTGCTGTGGTGAAACATACCTTCAACCAACCTCCGTTTCATCGAGTGACAACGGTTTGAAAAGTTATGCGGGACCCACAGGACAAGTGCCATATACTCAACACTGTGAAACAACACTGTGGAGAAACCCTATTTCAACCAAAACTTCGTTTCACTAAATTAGAAGTCTTTGAAACTCTATGAGCGACAGAGACGGAAAGGGCCATCTATTCAACTCTGTAACCAACAATACTGTGGTGAAAGAAACTTCAACTAACACTTGGTTTCACTGAGAGAACTCTTTGAAGACATAGGCAGGCCTACCCTGTGTCATACATTCATCTCTGTGAATCGACACATGGTGAAACCATCCTTCAGCTAGCATCACGTTTCACCCTGAAGTGTCTGAAAAGTTATGCGCGGGGCTATGCCGACGGTGCCATGCACTCAATTCTGTGAAATTGGACTTTGCGAAAACCACCTTTCAGCGAACATCATGTATCGTTACGTTGGAAGGTTTGAAAACATGCGCAGCTTATAGGAAATGCCAGAGAGTCAACTCTGAAAAACCACTGGTGAGAAACTGTCACCGAACATCTGCTTTCACGTCGTTAAAATAGTTTGAAAACTTAGGCATGACTTACAAGGAAACTGCCATCTACCCAAATCTGTTAAGTAACAATCTGGTGAAGTTGTCTTTCAATTAACATCGATCTGGTTTATATGAGTGGCAACTCTGGAAAACTCTCTGGGGTCAACATGGTAAGTGCGTTTGTAGGCACTGGCTTTGACAACCTATGCAGCTCCTGGCCGGAAAAACCAATACACTTCATTCACTGTGCGAAACAAAACTATGGGGAAATCATCTCGGTACGAACAACTGCTTTCACTACGTTAGAGCTTGTCCAAAACCATGGCGGGCCCTAGGCAAAAAGTGCCATATACGCAATTCTGTCAAACAACACTGGGGAATCCATCTTCCCACTAACCTCTGGTTTCACTAAGTTACCGGAGTTTGAACAGCCCGGCAGGGAATTGTGCGGAATGTGCCATATACTCAACTCCCTGAAACAACAGTATGCTGAAGCTCTCTTTCACCATTTGGTTTCAGAAACTTAAAGTAATTTCAACACCTAAGCATGACTTCCATGGAACGTGCCATATGCGCAACTGTTGAAACAACACTGTGGTGAAGCCACGTTTCACCTGAAACCTGCTTCCACTAGAGCTACAAATGTTTGAACACACGTGCGGGGCCCAGGCCGATAGTGCCATTTACTACCTTCTGTGAAATATGCTGGGTGAAACATTCCCTCAACTAACATCGGATTTCACCCAGTGAGAACTATTGGAAAACCTACTCAGAGAGTGCAGTAGACGCAACTCTATGAAAGGCCGGGGAGGTTATCGTTCTGTCACCTTGTCGTATGGTGAGAAGGGTTTGAAACGTTATGCGAACTCTATGAGGAAAGTGCCTTGTCCTCAACTTTGTGAAACAGCACTGTGGCGAAGGCGTCGTCCCTCTAGCATCTGATCTCAGAATTGGTGGAAAAGGAACGGCGGGTCTACAGGCAACGTGCCATATATTCCACTCTGTAAAACAGCACTGTGGGGAAGGGAAATCTTTCCCCTAAAGCTTCCTTTCACCAAGCTACAAACGTTGCAATGCACATGTGGGGCCTAGGCAGATAGTGCCATAGGCTGCATTCTCTGAAAATAACTGTGGGTGGAACATTCTTTCAAGTAACATTTGATTTCGCTAAGTGAGAACTCATTGGAACACCTATGCAAGGCCTACAGGACAAGGGTCGTATACTCATCTCTGTGAAACAACAGGGGGAGAAAGCGTCTTTCAAGTAGCATCCCGTTTCACAAGGTTAGAAGTCTTTGAATAGCTACGCGGAGCCTAGGCCAATAGTGCCAACTACTCAAACCTGTCACCCTACAGCCTGCAACAACCAAATTTCCACTACCATCTTCCTTCACGAAGGTAGAAGGGTTTGCAAACCTATGCGGGGAATGATGCGGAAAATGACCTTTAATCGACCCTGTGAGAGACTACTGTGGACAAACCATCTTTCAAGTGACAACTTGTGTCACTAAGGGAGACGCCTTTGAAAACCCTTGCGCGGCTTAGGAGGATAGTGTCATATACACAACTCTGTGAACCAACAGGGTGGAGAAGGAATCTTTCGCCTACCATCTGGTTTCACAAAGTTAAAATGTTTGAAAACCTATGCACGATCTACGTGGCAAGTTCCCTATACTCCACTCTGAAACACTCGGGGGAAATACTCTTTCACCTTAGAGCGTCTTTCACGAAGTGTGCAATGTTTGGATACACACGCGGGGCCTAGGCGGATAGTGTCATATACTCCACTCTGTGAAACAACGTTGCGGTGCAACAATCTTCCAACTGCCATCTGGTTTCACCGAGTGAGAACTCACTGAAAACCTAGGCACGGCTCATAATGTCAAACTGCACTTTGTGGCAACCATCTTTCCAACTAACAGCTTCCATCCCTACATTAGAAGCGTTTCAAAACCTATGCGGGGAACGATGTGCAAAGTGACCCATAGTCGACGCTGTGAGAGAGTACTCTGGACAAACCACCTTGCAAGTAACTTCTTGTTCCACCAAGATAGAAGAGTCTGGAAATCTAAGCACGGACTAGACGGGAAGTGCGAGATGCTCAACTCTGGGAAAACACACTGTGCTGAAAACATCTTTCAACTAGCACCTGATTTCAGTCAGTCACCACCGTTTGAAAACTTAGGCAGGGTCTACGCGGCAAGTGACAAAGAACCTATGAAACGACAAAGCGAAGAAACTCTCTTTCAAGTAACACATCGCTTCACTACATTAGAAGTGGTGGACAAACTATGCGGGTCATGTGCCGACAGAACCGTACGCTCAACTCTGTCGAAGTGCACTTGGCGAAAACCATCTTTCAAGTTACATCTTGTATCCCTACGTTAGAAGGGTTTGACAAGCCAGGCAGGGAACAACGAGGAAAGGGACATACACACGACCCTGTGAGAGAATACCGTGGACAAACCATCTCTCAACTAACATCTTGTATCACTAAGTCAAAAATGCGTGAAAAAGCAGGCGGGGCCGATAACGACAGGGCCGTATACTCAATTCTGCCAAACAACAAAGTGAGGAAACCATCCTCCAACTAACATCCTGTTTGACGTAGAAAACTTAGAAAATGTATGCTGGAAACGACGTGGAAGGTGACATATAGCAGCCACTGTGAAAGAATCCTGTGGAGAAAGCGTTTTTCCACTGTCATCATGTGTCACTAAGTTACAAGTGTTTCACTCTTTCAGCTCACACCTTGTTCACTACGTTATAAATGTTGGAAAACCCATGGAGGGCTTATGCGGAAAGTGCCTTGTATGTAACTCTGTGAAAAAAAACAGTGTGGCAAAACCGTCGTTAAGAAAGATCTCGTTTCACAAAATTAGAAGAGTTTGAAACCCTATGCGGGGCGTACAGGGAAAGCGCTAGACACTCACCTCAGGGATACAAACACTTGGGGAAACAACCTTTCACTGAACGTCTGGTTACACTAAATTACAAGCGTTGAAAAACACATGCGGGGCCGAAGTGGAGAGTGCCGTACACTCCTTTCTGGGAAAGAACATTGGGAGGAAACCGTCGTTCACGGTCTACCCCGGGTCTCACTAAGTGAAACGTGTTTGGAAACCTATGTGAAGCCTACACGGAAAGTGCCATCACCTTGCGAAAAGCTTGTGGGGAAACGTTGTTTCAACTATCATCTAGTTTCACTAAGTTAAAATGGCTTCACAGCTATGCGGGATCTGTGCGGAAAGGGCCATATAGGCAACTCTGAGATAGACCACTGTGTGGAACCCATCCTCCAACTCATCTCTCGCTTCACTAAGTTAGAGGTGTTTGAAAACCACGCGGGGCCTACGCCGAAAGTGTCTCATACTCACCTCGGGACACAAGTCTATCTGGGAAGCATCTTTCTGCTGAGATCTGGTTGCACTCAGTAACAAGTGTTTGAAAACGCACGCAGGGCGTAGCAGGATGGTGCCATACACTCACCTCTGGGAAACTACACTGTGGGGAAGCCGCCTTTCAACTACCGTCTGGGTTCGCTGAGATAGGAGTGTTTGAAAACCTAGGAGAAGCCTAACGGCTAAGTGCCACATACTCAACTGTGGGAAACAACAGTGTGCTGAAACGATCTTTCAGCTAACATCTGGCCTCACGAATTGAAAACGGTTTGAAAACTATTCGGGGTCTAGGCGGAAAGTGCCAGGTACTCAGCTCTGTGACACAAGAGCTTGGGGAACCATCTTCCAACTAACATATTTCACTAAGTTAGAAGTCTTTGAAAACCGGGCGGAGACTACACCAAAAGTGTCATACAGTCACCTCTGTGAGTCACTGTGGGGAAGCCATTTTTCCAATAACGTCTCTCTTCACGAGGTTGGAAGTATTTGAACACCCGTGCAGGGCCGGCGTCAAAAGTGCCACATAGTCAACTCTGAAACAACACTGTGGGGTTTCCACGTTTCAATTAACCTCTTCTTGTTCCACTCAGAAGTGTTTGCAAACCTATGCCGGTACTACGCGGGAAGTGCTATAGGCTCAACTCTGTAAAACTCACTGTGGTGAAGCCACAGGCTTCACCCCACAGCCAAAGGGCATCTGGGTTCACTTGTTGGAAGTATGTGAAAACCTATGGGGGCTTATGCGGAAAGTGCCCTATGCTCAAGTGTGTCAAGCAGCTTTTGGGGAGACCACCTTTCAACTAACATCTTGTTTCACCGTGTTAGAAGTGTTTCAAACACTCTCCTAGGAACCATGAGAAAAGTGACGTATACTCGACACAGCCAAATCGTACTGTGGAGAAACGGTCTTCCAACTCACATCTGCTGTCGCCAAGTTAAAAGGGTTGGAAAACTTCTGCAGGGCCTATGCGCAAGGGCCGTGTACTCCATTCTGTGAAACGACGCTGTAGGGAAACAATCTTGCGACTAACATCTGGTTTCACTGTGAACTGTCTGAAAACCTACAAAGTGCCATATAGTCAACTGTGTGAAAGAGCACTCTGGGTAAAAGGTCTTGTGACCACCTGATTTAGGACGTTAGAAGCATTTGCAAAACTACGCCGGGATGAATGCAGAAAGTGCCATATACTCAACTCTGTCAAGCTGCACTTTGGCGAAACCATCTTTCAACTAACACCTTGTGTCGCTACCATAGAAACATGTTTGAAAACCTATGGAGGGAATGATGTGGAAAGGGTCATATATACGCAGCTCTGTCCAACCGGGCTTTGGGGAAACCACCTTTCAAGTGACATTTGATTCAACTAAATTGGAAGTGTCTGAAAGCTCCTGTGTGGTCCAGACTGAAAGGGCCTCCCACTCTATGAAAGAACACTGTGGGGAAAACGTCTTTCAACGTTCTCTTTCACTAAGTCAGAAGTGTTGGAAACCCCATGCGGGGATCGATGGGGAAAGTGACGTTGTGAGAGAGTACTGGGAAGAAACCATCTTTCAACTGGCATCTCGTCTCACTGAGAACTGTTTGAAAACATATGCACGGCCTACAAAGTGTACTAGAGTCAACTGTGTGAAAGAACACAGTGGGGAAAAATCATCTTTTAACTAACAGCTCGTTTCGCTCAGTTGGAAGTGTTTGAAGACCTATGTGGGGATCGAGGGGGAAGGTTACATACACCAGCCACTGTGAAAAGAACACTGTGCAGAAACCTTCTTTCAACTGATATCCTGTTTCACCTGGTTAGAAGTGTTTGAAGAACTCCGTGGGGGCTTATGCAGAAAGTGCCATGTACTCTGTCAAGTCCCTGCACGTTGGGACACCCTTTTGTGGAGAAACCGTCCTTCAACCACCATGTTAGAGTTATTATGTTATGTCTGAGTTACGTTCTGTTACAGTTACGTCATGTTATGTTATGTTATGTTATGTTATGTTATGTTTTCATGTTACGTTCTGTTATAGCTATTTGAAAACTTTATGCGGGGTCTATGTATAAAGTGCCATACACTCTGGCAAATAACACTGTGCGGAAACCGTCTTTCAACCAAAATCCTATTTCACTACATTAGAAGTGTTGGAAAACCCATGTGGAGTCGACACCAAAAGTGCCATGTACTCAACCTTGTGAAACAAATGTGTGGTGAAACTATCATCTGCTTCCACTGTTAGAAGTACTTGAAGACCCACGCAGGGCCAACAACGAAAGTGCCATCTACAAAACTGTATGAAGAAACACTGTGGGGAAACAGCTTGCCACTAAAATCTTATTCCAATCAGATGAAATTGTTTGAAAACCTATGCGGAGCTTATAATGAAAGTGCCGTACACTCATCTCTGTGAAACAACAGCTTATCTGAGAGTTTTATACTCAACTCTATGGAAGAAGACGGTGGGGAAACCTTTCACCTAACATGTGGTTTCTCGAAGCTAGACGTGTGAAAACCAGGTTGCGGCCTATGCAGAAAGTGCCTTACACTCAAATCTGTGAAAGCAGAGTGTGCGGAACCATCTTTCAACAAACTTTCGGTTTCACTAATTTGGAAGTGATGGAAAACTTATGATCGGTTAACTATGAGACAAGTTGCCATATAGTCAACTCTGTGAAACAACACTCTGGTGTGAACCTCTTTCAACGACCGTCTGATTTCACTAATTTAGAAGGGTTTGAAAACCCACGCAGGCAGCAATGGGGAATGTACGATTACTCAACTCTGTGCCACAACAGTGTGGTGAAACCATCCTTCATAACATCTTGCTTCCCTGCCAGGTGTTGTCACCATTTGCAGGGAATTTTGACGAGAGTGACTTATACTCTATTGTGTAAAAAATGTGGAAAAATGGTCTTTCAACCGACATCCTCTTTCACGAACGAAGTGTTTGAAAACCCATGCTGGGCTTTTGAGGAAACTGCCTTAGAGCCACTCTGTGGGGAATCCATCTTCCAACTAATCTCTTGCTTCACTCTAATGAAGCATAATGGGGCTCGAAAACCATAATGGGGCTACAGTGCAAGCGCCACTTACTCGACTCTGTGAAACAGCACGGTCGGGAAACAATCTGTCTCTTAATATCAGTTGCAAGTGTTTGAAAACAGATGCGGGGCCTATGCACGAGGATCATGCCATGCCTTCAACGTTGTGAAATAACACTGTGGGGAAACCACCTTTCCACTACCATCTCGTTCCTCTTAGAACGGTTTGAAAACCTATGAGAAGCCTAAAAACTAAGGGCCATACACTCAACTGTGTGAAACAACGACGTGGTGAAAAGATCTTTCAAATAACATCTGGTTTCCATCATTGAGAATTGAAGACTATTGGGGGTTATGCGGAAAGGGTCATATACTCAAATCTGTGACACAACATGTGGGGAAACCATCTTTCAATCAACATCTTGTATAACTAAACTGGAAGCGTTAGAAAACCCTTGGGGAGCCTATGCCGAAAGTGCCATATACTCACTCACCTCTGTCAGCCTGCACTTTGCGGAAACCATCTTGAGAGTAATATCCTGTAGCACCAAGTTAGGAAGGAGCTTTTGAAAAACTATGCGGGTAAAAGGCAGGAAGTACAAGATACTGACAACTGTGGAACAACACTGTGAGAAACCGTCTTTCAACTCAATTCTTCTTTCATTTAGGTTAGAAGTGTTTGAAAACCTATGCGCGGCGTATGGGGAAAGTGCCATTCTTTCAACTAATATCTGATTTCGCCCAGGGTGAACTCTTTTGGAAACCTATGCACAGCCTACACGGTAAGTGCCATATACTGAACTCTGTGAAACAACCCTGTGGGGAAACGATCTTTCAACTAACATTTCGTTTCCCTAAGTTAGAAGTGTTTGAAAAGCTCTGCGGGACCTATGCAGAATTGCCCTATACTCCACTCTCAAACTGAACTCTTAGGGAAGCATTTTTCAGCTAACATCTTTATGAAACTACGTTAGGAGCATTGTAAAACCTGTGTGGGGAACGATGTGGAAAGTGACATATACTGTGGGACCCTGTGAGAAAATAGAGTGGACAATCCATCTGTCAATTATCTTGGGGCACTAAGTTTGAAGTGTTTGAAAACCTATGCACGGCTTATGGGGAAAGTGCCATATACTCGACTCCCTTCACATATGTGTGTGGGCAAATCCTATGTCATCTAACCTCATGTATCTCTACGACTGAAGGGTTTGCAACCGCAGGCGGGGCCTGCATGAATAAGGCCATATGCACCACTTGGGAAACACCACTGTGGGGAAACCATCCTTCAACTAACATCTTGTTCACTGAGAAGGGTGTGAAACTATGCGGAGCCTTTGCTGAAAGTGCCACGTACAGAACTCGGTGGAAACAACACTGTGGTGAAACGATCTTTCAACGAACATCTCGTTTCAAGCCATAACTCTGTGAAAAAGTTTGCGGGGTATCTGCCGACAGTGCCATATATTCAACTCGGTGAAACTGCACTTTGCAGGAAGGAAGGCTCTTTCAAGTAACATCTGGTATCACGAAGTCAGAAGGGTTTGAAAACCTATGTGGGTAGTGATGAGGAAAGTGACACATACTGGATACTGTGAGAAAATACCGTGGACAATCCATCTTTCAACTAGCTCGTGTCACTAAGTTGGAAGTGTTTGCAAACCTAGGCGCGGCTTATGCAGAAAGTGCCGTATACTCGACGCTTTGAAAAAAAGCACTCTGGACGAAGATTCTTTCATGAGTATGTAGTTTCAGAAAACTAAAGCAGTTTGACAAGCAACGCATGACCTACACGGAAAGTGCCATATACGCAACTCTGTGAAACAACGCTCTGAGGAAATGATCCTTCACCTAACATCTGGTTTCATTAAGTTGTGTTTGAATGCAAATGTTGGCCTAGAAGAATAGAACCATGTACTCAATACCGTGAAACAACAATGTGGTGAAACCATCTTCCGACCACCATCTGCTTTCACTACGTTAGATGTGATTGAAACACCTTACAGGGAGGAACACTTAAAGTGCCGTAAACTCCACTCTGTCGAACACTGCTGTGGTGAAACATACCTTCAACCAACCTCCGTTTCATCGAGTGACAACGGTTTGAAAAGCTATGCGGGACCCACAGGACAAGTGCCATATACTCAACACTGTGAAACAACACTGTGGAGAAACCCTATTTCAACCAAAACTTCGTTTCACTAAATTAGAAGTCTTTGAAACTCTATGAGCGACAGAGACGGAAAGGGCCATCTATTCAACTCTGTAACCAACAATACTGTGGTGAAAGAAACTTCAACTAACACTTGGTTTCACTGAGAGAACTCTTTGAAGACATAGGCAGGCCTACCCTGTGTCATACATTCATCTCTGTGAATCGACACATGGTGAAACCATCCTTCAGCTAGCATCACGTTTCACCCTGAAGTGTCTGAAAAGTTATGCGCGGGGCTATGCCGACGGTGCCATGCACTCAATTCTGTGAAATTGGACTTTGCGAAAACCACCTTTCAGCGAACATCATGTATCGTTACGTTGGAAGGTTTGAAAACATGCGCAGCTTATAGGAAATGCCAGAGAGTCAACTCTGAAAAACCACTGGTGAGAAACTGTCACCGAACATCTGCTTTCACGTCGTTAAAATAGTTTGAAAACTTAGGCATGACTTACAAGGAAACTGCCATCTACCCAAATCTGTTAAGTAACAATCTGGTGAAGTTGTCTTTCAATTAACATCGATCTGGTTTATATGAGTGGCAACTCTGGAAAACTCTCTGGGGTCAACATGGTAAGTGCGTTTGTAGGCACTGGCTTTGACAACCTATGCAGCTCCTGGCCGGAAAAACCAATACACTTCATTCACTGTGCGAAACAAAACTATGGGGAAATCATCTCGGTACGAACAACTGCTTTCACTACGTTAGAGCTTGTCCAAAACCATGGCGGGCCCTAGGCAAAAAGTGCCATATACGCAATTCTGTCAAACAACACTGGGGAATCCATCTTCCCACTAACCTCTGGTTTCACTAAGTTACCGGAGTTTGAACAGCCCGGCAGGGAATTGTGCGGAATGTGCCATATACTCAACTCCCTGAAACAACAGTATGCTGAAGCTCTCTTTCACCATTTGGTTTCAGAAACTTAAAGTAATTTCAACACCTAAGCATGACTTCCATGGAACGTGCCATATGCGCAACTGTTGAAACAACACTGTGGTGAAGCCACGTTTCACCTGAAACCTGCTTCCACTAGAGCTACAAATGTTTGAACACACGTGCGGGGCCCAGGCCGATAGTGCCATTTACTACCTTCTGTGAAATATGCTGGGTGAAACATTCCCTCAACTAACATCGGATTTCACCCAGTGAGAACTATTGGAAAACCTACTCAGAGAGTGCAGTAGACGCAACTCTATGAAAGGCCGGGGAGGTTATCGTTCTGTCACCTTGTCGTATGGTGAGAAGGGTTTGAAACGTTATGCGAACTCTATGAGGAAAGTGCCTTGTCCTCAACTTTGTGAAACAGCACTGTGGCGAAGGCGTCGTCCCTCTAGCATCTGATCTCAGAATTGGTGGAAAAGGAACGGCGGGTCTACAGGCAACGTGCCATATATTCCACTCTGTAAAACAGCACTGTGGGGAAGGGAAATCTTTCCCCTAAAGCTTCCTTTCACCAAGCTACAAACGTTGCAATGCACATGTGGGGCCTAGGCAGATAGTGCCATAGGCTGCATTCTCTGAAAATAACTGTGGGTGGAACATTCTTTCAAGTAACATTTGATTTCGCTAAGTGAGAACTCATTGGAACACCTATGCAAGGCCTACAGGACAAGGGTCGTATACTCATCTCTGTGAAACAACAGGGGGAGAAAGCGTCTTTCAAGTAGCATCCCGTTTCACAAGGTTAGAAGTCTTTGAATAGCTACGCGGAGCCTAGGCCAATAGTGCCAACTACTCAAACCTGTCACCCTACAGCCTGCAACAACCAAATTTCCACTACCATCTTCCTTCACGAAGGTAGAAGGGTTTGCAAACCTATGCGGGGAATGATGCGGAAAATGACCTTTAATCGACCCTGTGAGAGACTACTGTGGACAAACCATCTTTCAAGTGACAACTTGTGTCACTAAGGGAGACGCCTTTGAAAACCCTTGCGCGGCTTAGGAGGATAGTGTCATATACACAACTCTGTGAACCAACAGGGTGGAGAAGGAATCTTTCGCCTACCATCTGGTTTCACAAAGTTAAAATGTTTGAAAACCTATGCACGATCTACGTGGCAAGTTCCCTATACTCCACTCTGAAACACTCGGGGGAAATACTCTTTCACCTTAGAGCGTCTTTCACGAAGTGTGCAATGTTTGGATACACACGCGGGGCCTAGGCGGATAGTGTCATATACTCCACTCTGTGAAACAACGTTGCGGTGCAACAATCTTCCAACTGCCATCTGGTTTCACCGAGTGAGAACTCACTGAAAACCTAGGCACGGCTCATAATGTCAAACTGCACTTTGTGGCAACCATCTTTCCAACTAACAGCTTCCATCCCTACATTAGAAGCGTTTCAAAACCTATGCGGGGAACGATGTGCAAAGTGACCCATAGTCGACGCTGTGAGAGAGTACTCTGGACAAACCACCTTGCAAGTAACTTCTTGTTCCACCAAGATAGAAGAGTCTGGAAATCTAAGCACGGACTAGACGGGAAGTGCGAGATGCTCAACTCTGGGAAAACACACTGTGCTGAAAACATCTTTCAACTAGCACCTGATTTCAGTCAGTCACCACCGTTTGAAAACTTAGGCAGGGTCTACGCGGCAAGTGACAAAGAACCTATGAAACGACAAAGCGAAGAAACTCTCTTTCAAGTAACACATCGCTTCACTACATTAGAAGTGGTGGACAAACTATGCGGGTCATGTGCCGACAGAACCGTACGCTCAACTCTGTCGAAGTGCACTTGGCGAAAACCATCTTTCAAGTTACATCTTGTATCCCTACGTTAGAAGGGTTTGACAAGCCAGGCAGGGAACAACGAGGAAAGGGACATACACACGACCCTGTGAGAGAATACCGTGGACAAACCATCTCTCAACTAACATCTTGTATCACTAAGTCAAAAATGCGTGAAAAAGCAGGCGGGGCCGATAACGACAGGGCCGTATACTCAATTCTGCCAAACAACAAAGTGAGGAAACCATCCTCCAACTAACATCCTGTTTGACGTAGAAAACTTAGAAAATGTATGCTGGAAACGACGTGGAAGGTGACATATAGCAGCCACTGTGAAAGAATCCTGTGGAGAAAGCGTTTTTCCACTGTCATCATGTGTCACTAAGTTACAAGTGTTTCACTCTTTCAGCTCACACCTTGTTCACTACGTTATAAATGTTGGAAAACCCATGGAGGGCTTATGCGGAAAGTGCCTTGTATGTAACTCTGTGAAAAAAAACAGTGTGGCAAAACCGTCGTTAAGAAAGATCTCGTTTCACAAAATTAGAAGAGTTTGAAACCCTATGCGGGGCGTACAGGGAAAGCGCTAGACACTCACCTCAGGGATACAAACACTTGGGGAAACAACCTTTCACTGAACGTCTGGTTACACTAAATTACAAGCGTTGAAAAACACATGCGGGGCCGAAGTGGAGAGTGCCGTACACTCCTTTCTGGGAAAGAACATTGGGAGGAAACCGTCGTTCACGGTCTACCCCGGGTCTCACTAAGTGAAACGTGTTTGGAAACCTATGTGAAGCCTACACGGAAAGTGCCATCACCTTGCGAAAAGCTTGTGGGGAAACGTTGTTTCAACTATCATCTAGTTTCACTAAGTTAAAATGGCTTCACAGCTATGCGGGATCTGTGCGGAAAGGGCCATATAGGCAACTCTGAGATAGACCACTGTGTGGAACCCATCCTCCAACTCATCTCTCGCTTCACTAAGTTAGAGGTGTTTGAAAACCACGCGGGGCCTACGCCGAAAGTGTCTCATACTCACCTCGGGACACAAGTCTATCTGGGAAGCATCTTTCTGCTGAGATCTGGTTGCACTCAGTAACAAGTGTTTGAAAACGCACGCAGGGCGTAGCAGGATGGTGCCATACACTCACCTCTGGGAAACTACACTGTGGGGAAGCCGCCTTTCAACTACCGTCTGGGTTCGCTGAGATAGGAGTGTTTGAAAACCTAGGAGAAGCCTAACGGCTAAGTGCCACATACTCAACTGTGGGAAACAACAGTGTGCTGAAACGATCTTTCAGCTAACATCTGGCCTCACGAATTGAAAACGGTTTGAAAACTATTCGGGGTCTAGGCGGAAAGTGCCAGGTACTCAGCTCTGTGACACAAGAGCTTGGGGAACCATCTTCCAACTAACATATTTCACTAAGTTAGAAGTCTTTGAAAACCGGGCGGAGACTACACCAAAAGTGTCATACAGTCACCTCTGTGAGTCACTGTGGGGAAGCCATTTTTCCAATAACGTCTCTCTTCACGAGGTTGGAAGTATTTGAACACCCGTGCAGGGCCGGCGTCAAAAGTGCCACATAGTCAACTCTGAAACAACACTGTGGGGTTTCCACGTTTCAATTAACCTCTTCTTGTTCCACTCAGAAGTGTTTGCAAACCTATGCCGGTACTACGCGGGAAGTGCTATAGGCTCAACTCTGTAAAACTCACTGTGGTGAAGCCACAGGCTTCACCCCACAGCCAAAGGGCATCTGGGTTCACTTGTTGGAAGTATGTGAAAACCTATGGGGGCTTATGCGGAAAGTGCCCTATGCTCAAGTGTGTCAAGCAGCTTTTGGGGAGACCACCTTTCAACTAACATCTTGTTTCACCGTGTTAGAAGTGTTTCAAACACTCTCCTAGGAACCATGAGAAAAGTGACGTATACTCGACACAGCCAAATCGTACTGTGGAGAAACGGTCTTCCAACTCACATCTGCTGTCGCCAAGTTAAAAGGGTTGGAAAACTTCTGCAGGGCCTATGCGCAAGGGCCGTGTACTCCATTCCGTGAAACGACGCTGTAGGGAAACAATCTTGCGACTAACATCTGGTTTCACTGTGAACTGTCTGAAAACCTACAAAGTGCCATATAGTCAACTGTGTGAAAGAGCACTCTGGGTAAAAGGTCTTGTGACCACCTGATTTAGGACGTTAGAAGCATTTGCAAAACTACGCCGGGATGAATGCAGAAAGTGCCATATACTCAACTCTGTCAAGCTGCACTTTGGCGAAACCATCTTTCAACTAACACCTTGTGTCGCTACCATAGAAACATGTTTGAAAACCTATGGAGGGAATGATGTGGAAAGGGTCATATATACGCAGCTCTGTCCAACCGGGCTTTGGGGAAACCACCTTTCAAGTGACATTTGATTCAACTAAATTGGAAGTGTCTGAAAGCTCCTGTGTGGTCCAGACTGAAAGGGCCTCCCACTCTATGAAAGAACACTGTGGGGAAAACGTCTTTCAACGTTCTCTTTCACTAAGTCAGAAGTGTTGGAAACCCCATGCGGGGATCGATGGGGAAAGTGACGTTGTGAGAGAGTACTGGGAAGAAACCATCTTTCAACTGGCATCTCGTCTCACTGAGAACTGTTTGAAAACATATGCACGGCCTACAAAGTGTACTAGAGTCAACTGTGTGAAAGAACACAGTGGGGAAAAATCATCTTTTAACTAACAGCTCGTTTCGCTCAGTTGGAAGTGTTTGAAGACCTATGTGGGGATCGAGGGGGAAGGTTACATACACCAGCCACTGTGAAAAGAACACTGTGCAGAAACCTTCTTTCAACTGATATCCTGTTTCACCTGGTTAGAAGTGTTTGAAGAACTCCGTGGGGGCTTATGCAGAAAGTGCCATGTACTCTGTCAAGTCCCTGCACGTTGGGACACCCTTTTGTGGAGAAACCGTCCTTCAACCACCATGTTAGAGTTATTATGTTATGTCTGAGTTACGTTCTGTTACAGTTACGTCATGTTATGTTATGTTATGTTATGTTATGTTATGTTATGTTATGTTTTCATGTTACGTTCTGTTATAGCTATTTGAAAACTTTATGCGGGGTCTATGTATAAAGTGCCATACACTCTGGCAAATAACACTGTGCGGAAACCGTCTTTCAACCAAAATCCTATTTCACTACATTAGAAGTGTTGGAAAACCCATGTGGAGTCGACACCAAAAGTGCCATGTACTCAACCTTGTGAAACAACTGTGTGGTGAAACTATCATCTGCTTCCACTGTTAGAAGTACTTGAAGACCCACGCAGGGCCAACAACGAAAGTGCCGTCTACAAAACTGTATGAAGAAACACTGTGGGGAAACAGCTTGCCACTAAAATCTTATTCCAATCAGATGAAATTGTTTGAAAACCTATGCGGAGCTTATAATGAAAGTGCCGTACACTCATCTCTGTGAAACAACAGCTTATCTGAGAGTTTTATACTCAACTCTATGGAAGAAGACGGTGGGGAAACCTTTCACCTAACATGTGGTTTCTCGAAGCTAGACGTGTGAAAACCAGGTTGCGGCCTATGCAGAAAGTGCCTTACACTCAAATCTGTGAAAGCAGAGTGTGCGGAACCATCTTTCAACAAACTTTCGGTTTCACTAATTTGGAAGTGATGGAAAACTTATGATCGGTTAACTATGAGACAAGTTGCCATATAGTCAACTCTGTGAAACAACACTCTGGTGTGAACCTCTTTCAACGACCGTCTGATTTCACTAATTTAGAAGGGTTTGAAAACCCACGCAGGCAGCAATGGGGAATGTACGATTACTCAACTCTGTGCCACAACAGTGTGGTGAAACCATCCTTCATAACATCTTGCTTCCCTGCCAGGTGTTGTCACCATTTGCAGGGAATTTTGACGAGAGTGACTTATACTCTATTGTGTAAAAAATGTGGAAAAATGGTCTTTCAACGGACATCCTCTTTCACGAACGAAGTGTTTGAAAACCCATGCTGGGCTTTTGAGGAAACTGCCTTAGAGCCACTCTGTGGGGAATCCATCTTCCAACTAATCTCTTGCTTCACTCTAATGAAGCATAATGGGGCTCGAAAACCATAATGGGGCTACAGTGCAAGCGCCACTTACTCGACTCTGTGAAACAGCACGGTCGGGAAACAATCTGTCTCTTAATATCAGTTGCAAGTGTTTGAAAACAGATGCGGGGCCTATGCACGAGGATCATGCCATGCCTTCAACGTTGTGAAATAACACTGTGGGGAAACCACCTTTCCACTACCATCTCGTTCCTCTTAGAACGGTTTGAAAACCTATGAGAAGCCTAAAAACTAAGGGCCATACACTCAACTGTGTGAAACAACGACGTGGTGAAAAGATCTTTCAAATAACATCTGGTTTCCATCATTGAGAATTGAAGACTATTGGGGGTTATGCGGAAAGGGTCATATACTCAAATCTGTGACACAACATGTGGGGAAACCATCTTTCAATCAACATCTTGTATAACTAAACTGGAAGCGTTAGAAAACCCTTGGGGAGCCTATGCCGAAAGTGCCATATACTCACTCACCTCTGTCAGCCTGCACTTTGCGGAAACCATCTTGAGAGTAATATCCTGTAGCACCAAGTTAGGAAGGAGCTTTTGAAAAACTATGCGGGTAAAAGGCAGGAGGTACAAGATACTGACAACTGTGGAACAACACTGTGAGAAACCGTCTTTCAACTCAATTCTTCTTTCATTTAGGTTAGAAGTGTTTGAAAACCTATGCGCGGCGTATGGGGAAAGTGCCATTCTTTCAACTAATATCTGATTTCGCCCAGGGTGAACTCTTTTGGAAACCTATGCACAGCCTACACGGTAAGTGCCATATACTGAACTCTGTGAAACAACCCTGTGGGGAAACGATCTTTCAACTAACATTTCGTTTCCCTAAGTTAGAAGTGTTTGAAAAGCTCTGCGGGACCTATGCAGAATTGCCCTATACTCCACTCTCAAACTGAACTCTTAGGGAAGCATTTTTCAGCTAACATCTTTATGAAACTACGTGAGGAGCATTGTAAAACCTGTGTGGGGAACGATGTGGAAAGTGACATATACTGTGGGACCCTGTGAGAAAATAGAGTGGACAATCCATCTGTCAATTATCTTGGGGCACTAAGTTTGAAGTGTTTGAAAACCTATGCACGGCTTATGGGGAAAGTGCCATATACTCGACTCCCTTCACATATGTGTGTGGGCAAATCCTATGTCATCTAACCTCATGTATCTCTACGACTGAAGGGTTTGCAACCGCAGGCGGGGCCTGCATGAATAAGGCCATATGCACCACTTGGGAAACACCACTGTGGGGAAACCATCCTTCAACTAACATCTTGTTCACTGAGAAGGGTGTGAAACTATGCGGAGCCTTTGCTGAAAGTGCCACGTACAGAACTCGGTGGAAACAACACTGTGGTGAAACGATCTTTCAACGAACATCTCGTTTCAAGCCATAACTCTGTGAAAAAGTTTGCGGGGTATCTGCCGACAGTGCCATATATTCAACTCGGTGAAACTGCACTTTGCAGGAAGGAAGGCTCTTTCAAGTAACATCTGGTATCACGAAGTCAGAAGGGTTTGAAAACCTATGTGGGTAATGATGAGGAAAGTGACACATACTGGATACTGTGAGAAAATACCGTGGACAATCCATCTTTCAACTAGCTCGTGTCACTAAGTTGGAAGTGTTTGCAAACCTAGGCGCGGCTTATGCAGAAAGTGCCGTATACTCGACGCTTTGAAAAAAAGCACTCTGGACGAAGATTCTTTCATGAGTATGTAGTTTCAGAAAACTAAAGCAGTTTGACAAGCAACGCATGACCTACACGGAAAGTGCCATATACGCAACTCTGTGAAACAACGCTCTGAGGAAATGATCCTTCACCTAACATCTGGTTTCATTAAGTTGTGTTTGAATGCAAATGTTGGCCTAGAAGAATAGAACCATGTACTCAATACCGTGAAACAACAATGTGGTGAAACCATCTTCCGACCACCATCTGCTTTCACTACGTTAGATGTGATTGAAACACCTTACAGGGAGGAACACTTAAAGTGCCGTAAACTCCGCTCTGTCGAACACTGCTGTGGTGAAACATACCTTCAACCAACCTCCGTTTCATCGAGTGACAACGGTTTGAAAAGCTATGCGGGACCCACAGGACAAGTGCCATATACTCAACACTGTGAAACAACACTGTGGAGAAACCCTATTTCAACCAAAACTTCGTTTCACTAAATTAGAAGTCTTTGAAACTCTATGAGCGACAGAGACGGAAAGGGCCATCTATTCAACTCTGTAACCAACAATACTGTGGTGAAAGAAACTTCAACTAACACTTGGTTTCACTGAGAGAACTCTTTGAAGACATAGGCAGGCCTACCCTGTGTCATACATTCATCTCTGTGAATCGACACATGGTGAAACCATCCTTCAGCTAGCATCACGTTTCACCCTGAAGTGTCTGAAAAGTTATGCGCGGGGCTATGCCGACGGTGCCATGCACTCAATTCTGTGAAATTGGACTTTGCGAAAACCACCTTTCAGCGAACATCATGTATCGTTACGTTGGAAGGTTTGAAAACATGCGCAGCTTATAGGAAATGCCAGAGAGTCAACTCTGAAAAACCACTGGTGAGAAACTGTCACCGAACATCTGCTTTCACGTCGTTAAAATAGTTTGAAAACTTAGGCATGACTTACAAGGAAACTGCCATCTACCCAAATCTGTTAAGTAACAATCTGGTGAAGTTGTCTTTCAATTAACATCGATCTGGTTTATATGAGTGGCAACTCTGGAAAACTCTCTGGGGTCAACATGGTAAGTGCGTTTGTAGGCACTGGCTTTGACAACCTATGCAGCTCCTGGCCGGAAAAACCAATACACTTCATTCACTGTGCGAAACAAAACTATGGGGAAATCATCTCGGTACGAACAACTGCTTTCACTACGTTAGAGCTTGTCCAAAACCATGGCGGGCCCTAGGCAAAAAGTGCCATATACGCAATTCTGTCAAACAACACTGGGGAATCCATCTTCCCACTAACCTCTGGTTTCACTAAGTTACCGGAGTTTGAACAGCCCGGCAGGGAATTGTGCGGAATGTGCCATATACTCAACTCCCTGAAACAACAGTATGCTGAAGCTCTCTTTCACCATTTGGTTTCAGAAACTTAAAGTAATTTCAACACCTAAGCATGACTTCCATGGAACGTGCCATATGCGCAACTGTTGAAACAACACTGTGGTGAAGCCACGTTTCACCTGAAACCTGCTTCCACTAGAGCTACAAATGTTTGAACACACGTGCGGGGCCCAGGCCGATAGTGCCATTTACTACCTTCTGTGAAATATGCTGGGTGAAACATTCCCTCAACCAACATCGGATTTCACCCAGTGAGAACTATTGGAAAACCTACTCAGAGAGTGCAGTAGACGCAACTCTATGAAAGGCCGGGGAGGTTATCGTTCTGTCACCTTGTCGTATGGTGAGAAGGGTTTGAAACGTTATGCGAACTCTATGAGGAAAGTGCCTTGTCCTCAACTTTGTGAAACAGCACTGTGGCGAAGGCGTCGTCCCTCTAGCATCTGATCTCAGAATTGGTGGAAAAGGAACGGCGGGTCTACAGGCAACGTGCCATATATTCCACTCTGTAAAACAGCACTGTGGGGAAGGGAAATCTTTCCCCTAAAGCTTCCTTTCACCAAGCTACAAACGTTGCAATGCACATGTGGGGCCTAGGCAGATAGTGCCATAGGCTGCATTCTCTGAAAATAACTGTGGGTGGAACATTCTTTCAAGTAACATTTGATTTCGCTAAGTGAGAACTCATTGGAACACCTATGCAAGGCCTACAGGACAAGGGTCGTATACTCATCTCTGTGAAACAACAGGGGGAGAAAGCGTCTTTCAAGTAGCATCCCGTTTCACAAGGTTAGAAGTCTTTGAATAGCTACGCGGAGCCTAGGCCAATAGTGCCAACTACTCAAACCTGTCACCCTACAGCCTGCAACAACCAAATTTCCACTACCATCTTCCTTCACGAAGGTAGAAGGGTTTGCAAACCTATGCGGGGAATGATGCGGAAAATGACCTTTAATCGACCCTGTGAGAGACTACTGTGGACAAACCATCTTTCAAGTGACAACTTGTGTCACTAAGGGAGACGCCTTTGAAAACCCTTGCGCGGCTTAGGAGGATAGTGTCATATACACAACTCTGTGAACCAACAGGGTGGAGAAGGAATCTTTCGCCTACCATCTGGTTTCACAAAGTTAAAATGTTTGAAAACCTATGCACGATCTACGTGGCAAGTTCCCTATACTCCACTCTGAAACACTCGGGGGAAATACTCTTTCACCTTAGAGCGTCTTTCACGAAGTGTGCAATGTTTGGATACACACGCGGGGCCTAGGCGGATAGTGTCATATACTCCACTCTGTGAAACAACGTTGCGGTGCAACAATCTTCCAACTGCCATCTGGTTTCACCGAGTGAGAACTCACTGAAAACCTAGGCACGGCTCATAATGTCAAACTGCACTTTGTGGCAACCATCTTTCCAACTAACAGCTTCCATCCCTACATTAGAAGCGTTTCAAAACCTATGCGGGGAACGATGTGCAAAGTGACCCATAGTCGACGCTGTGAGAGAGTACTCTGGACAAACCACCTTGCAAGTAACTTCTTGTTCCACCAAGATAGAAGAGTCTGGAAATCTAAGCACGGACTAGACGGGAAGTGCGAGATGCTCAACTCTGGGAAAACACACTGTGCTGAAAACATCTTTCAACTAGCACCTGATTTCAGTCAGTCACCACCGTTTGAAAACTTAGGCAGGGTCTACGCGGCAAGTGACAAAGAACCTATGAAACGACAAAGCGAAGAAACTCTCTTTCAAGTAACACATCGCTTCACTACATTAGAAGTGGTGGACAAACTATGCGGGTCATGTGCCGACAGAACCGTACGCTCAACTCTGTCGAAGTGCACTTGGCGAAAACCATCTTTCAAGTTACATCTTGTATCCCTACGTTAGAAGGGTTTGACAAGCCAGGCAGGGAACAACGAGGAAAGGGACATACACACGACCCTGTGAGAGAATACCGTGGACAAACCATCTCTCAACTAACATCTTGTATCACTAAGTCAAAAATGCGTGAAAAAGCAGGCGGGGCCGATAACGACAGGGCCGTATACTCAATTCTGCCAAACAACAAAGTGAGGAAACCATCCTCCAACTAACATCCTGTTTGACGTAGAAAACTTAGAAAATGTATGCTGGAAACGACGTGGAAGGTGACATATAGCAGCCACTGTGAAAGAATCCTGTGGAGAAAGCGTTTTTCCACTGTCATCATGTGTCACTAAGTTACAAGTGTTTCACTCTTTCAGCTCACACCTTGTTCACTACGTTATAAATGTTGGAAAACCCATGGAGGGCTTATGCGGAAAGTGCCTTGTATGTAACTCTGTGAAAAAAAACAGTGTGGCAAAACCGTCGTTAAGAAAGATCTCGTTTCACAAAATTAGAAGAGTTTGAAACCCTATGCGGGGCGTACAGGGAAAGCGCTAGACACTCACCTCAGGGATACAAACACTTGGGGAAACAACCTTTCACTGAACGTCTGGTTACACTAAATTACAAGCGTTGAAAAACACATGCGGGGCCGAAGTGGAGAGTGCCGTACACTCCTTTCTGGGAAAGAACATTGGGAGGAAACCGTCGTTCACGGTCTACCCCGGGTCTCACTAAGTGAAACGTGTTTGGAAACCTATGTGAAGCCTACACGGAAAGTGCCATCACCTTGCGAAAAGCTTGTGGGGAAACGTTGTTTCAACTATCATCTAGTTTCACTAAGTTAAAATGGCTTCACAGCTATGCGGGATCTGTGCGGAAAGGGCCATATAGGCAACTCTGAGATAGACCACTGTGTGGAACCCATCCTCCAACTCATCTCTCGCTTCACTAAGTTAGAGGTGTTTGAAAACCACGCGGGGCCTACGCCGAAAGTGTCTCATACTCACCTCGGGACACAAGTCTATCTGGGAAGCATCTTTCTGCTGAGATCTGGTTGCACTCAGTAACAAGTGTTTGAAAACGCACGCAGGGCGTAGCAGGATGGTGCCATACACTCACCTCTGGGAAACTACACTGTGGGGAAGCCGCCTTTCAACTACCGTCTGGGTTCGCTGAGATAGGAGTGTTTGAAAACCTAGGAGAAGCCTAACGGCTAAGTGCCACATACTCAACTGTGGGAAACAACAGTGTGCTGAAACGATCTTTCAGCTAACATCTGGCCTCACGAATTGAAAACGGTTTGAAAACTATTCGGGGTCTAGGCGGAAAGTGCCAGGTACTCAGCTCTGTGACACAAGAGCTTGGGGAACCATCTTCCAACTAACATATTTCACTAAGTTAGAAGTCTTTGAAAACCGGGCGGAGACTACACCAAAAGTGTCATACAGTCACCTCTGTGAGTCACTGTGGGGAAGCCATTTTTCCAATAACGTCTCTCTTCACGAGGTTGGAAGTATTTGAACACCCGTGCAGGGCCGGCGTCAAAAGTGCCACATAGTCAACTCTGAAACAACACTGTGGGGTTTCCACGTTTCAATTAACCTCTTCTTGTTCCACTCAGAAGTGTTTGCAAACCTATGCCGGTACTACGCGGGAAGTGCTATAGGCTCAACTCTGTAAAACTCACTGTGGTGAAGCCACAGGCTTCACCCCACAGCCAAAGGGCATCTGGGTTCACTTGTTGGAAGTATGTGAAAACCTATGGGGGCTTATGCGGAAAGTGCCCTATGCTCAAGTGTGTCAAGCAGCTTTTGGGGAGACCACCTTTCAACTAACATCTTGTTTCACCGTGTTAGAAGTGTTTCAAACACTCTCCTAGGAACCATGAGAAAAGTGACGTATACTCGACACAGCCAAATCGTACTGTGGAGAAACGGTCTTCCAACTCACATCTGCTGTCGCCAAGTTAAAAGGGTTGGAAAACTTCTGCAGGGCCTATGCGCAAGGGCCGTGTACTCCATTCTGTGAAACGACGCTGTAGGGAAACAATCTTGCGACTAACATCTGGTTTCACTGTGAACTGTCTGAAAACCTACAAAGTGCCATATAGTCAACTGTGTGAAAGAGCACTCTGGGTAAAAGGTCTTGTGACCACCTGATTTAGGACGTTAGAAGCATTTGCAAAACTACGCCGGGATGAATGCAGAAAGTGCCATATACTCAACTCTGTCAAGCTGCACTTTGGCGAAACCATCTTTCAACTAACACCTTGTGTCGCTACCATAGAAACATGTTTGAAAACCTATGGAGGGAATGATGTGGAAAGGGTCATATATACGCAGCTCTGTCCAACCGGGCTTTGGGGAAACCACCTTTCAAGTGACATTTGATTCAACTAAATTGGAAGTGTCTGAAAGCTCCTGTGTGGTCCAGACTGAAAGGGCCTCCCACTCTATGAAAGAACACTGTGGGGAAAACGTCTTTCAACGTTCTCTTTCACTAAGTCAGAAGTGTTGGAAACCCCATGCGGGGATCGATGGGGAAAGTGACGTTGTGAGAGAGTACTGGGAAGAAACCATCTTTCAACTGGCATCTCGTCTCACTGAGAACTGTTTGAAAACATATGCACGGCCTACAAAGTGTACTAGAGTCAACTGTGTGAAAGAACACAGTGGGGAAAAATCATCTTTTAACTAACAGCTCGTTTCGCTCAGTTGGAAGTGTTTGAAGACCTATGTGGGGATCGAGGGGGAAGGTTACATACACCAGCCACTGTGAAAAGAACACTGTGCAGAAACCTTCTTTCAACTGATATCCTGTTTCACCTGGTTAGAAGTGTTTGAAGAACTCCGTGGGGGCTTATGCAGAAAGTGCCATGTACTCTGTCAAGTCCCTGCACGTTGGGACACCCTTTTGTGGAGAAACCGTCCTTCAACCACCATGTTAGAGTTATTATGTTATGTCTGAGTTACGTTCTGTTACAGTTACGTCATGTTATGTTATGTTATGTTATGTTATGTTATGTTTTCATGTTACGTTCTGTTATAGCTATTTGAAAACTTTATGCGGGGTCTATGTATAAAGTGCCATACACTCTGGCAAATAACACTGTGCGGAAACCGTCTTTCAACCAAAATCCTATTTCACTACATTAGAAGTGTTGGAAAACCCATGTGGAGTCGACACCAAAAGTGCCATGTACTCAACCTTGTGAAACAACTGTGTGGTGAAACTATCATCTGCTTCCACTGTTAGAAGTACTTGAAGACCCACGCAGGGCCAACAACGAAAGTGCCGTCTACAAAACTGTATGAAGAAACACTGTGGGGAAACAGCTTGCCACTAAAATCTTATTCCAATCAGATGAAATTGTTTGAAAACCTATGCGGAGCTTATAATGAAAGTGCCGTACACTCATCTCTGTGAAACAACAGCTTATCTGAGAGTTTTATACTCAACTCTATGGAAGAAGACGGTGGGGAAACCTTTCACCTAACATGTGGTTTCTCGAAGCTAGACGTGTGAAAACCAGGTTGCGGCCTATGCAGAAAGTGCCTTACACTCAAATCTGTGAAAGCAGAGTGTGCGGAACCATCTTTCAACAAACTTTCGGTTTCACTAATTTGGAAGTGATGGAAAACTTATGATCGGTTAACTATGAGACAAGTTGCCATATAGTCAACTCTGTGAAACAACACTCTGGTGTGAACCTCTTTCAACGACCGTCTGATTTCACTAATTTAGAAGGGTTTGAAAACCCACGCAGGCAGCAATGGGGAATGTACGATTACTCAACTCTGTGCCACAACAGTGTGGTGAAACCATCCTTCATAACATCTTGCTTCCCTGCCAGGTGTTGTCACCATTTGCAGGGAATTTTGACGAGAGTGACTTATACTCTATTGTGTAAAAAATGTGGAAAAATGGTCTTTCAACGGACATCCTCTTTCACGAACGAAGTGTTTGAAAACCCATGCTGGGCTTTTGAGGAAACTGCCTTAGAGCCACTCTGTGGGGAATCCATCTTCCAACTAATCTCTTGCTTCACTCTAATGAAGCATAATGGGGCTCGAAAACCATAATGGGGCTACAGTGCAAGCGCCACTTACTCGACTCTGTGAAACAGCACGGTCGGGAAACAATCTGTCTCTTAATATCAGTTGCAAGTGTTTGAAAACAGATGCGGGGCCTATGCACGAGGATCATGCCATGCCTTCAACGTTGTGAAATAACACTGTGGGGAAACCACCTTTCCACTACCATCTCGTTCCTCTTAGAACGGTTTGAAAACCTATGAGAAGCCTAAAAACTAAGGGCCATACACTCAACTGTGTGAAACAACGACGTGGTGAAAAGATCTTTCAAATAACATCTGGTTTCCATCATTGAGAATTGAAGACTATTGGGGGTTATGCGGAAAGGGTCATATACTCAAATCTGTGACACAACATGTGGGGAAACCATCTTTCAATCAACATCTTGTATAACTAAACTGGAAGCGTTAGAAAACCCTTGGGGAGCCTATGCCGAAAGTGCCATATACTCACTCACCTCTGTCAGCCTGCACTTTGCGGAAACCATCTTGAGAGTAATATCCTGTAGCACCAAGTTAGGAAGGAGCTTTTGAAAAACTATGCGGGTAAAAGGCAGGAGGTACAAGATACTGACAACTGTGGAACAACACTGTGAGAAACCGTCTTTCAACTCAATTCTTCTTTCATTTAGGTTAGAAGTGTTTGAAAACCTATGCGCGGCGTATGGGGAAAGTGCCATTCTTTCAACTAATATCTGATTTCGCCCAGGGTGAACTCTTTTGGAAACCTATGCACAGCCTACACGGTAAGTGCCATATACTGAACTCTGTGAAACAACCCTGTGGGGAAACGATCTTTCAACTAACATTTCGTTTCCCTAAGTTAGAAGTGTTTGAAAAGCTCTGCGGGACCTATGCAGAATTGCCCTATACTCCACTCTCAAACTGAACTCTTAGGGAAGCATTTTTCAGCTAACATCTTTATGAAACTACGTGAGGAGCATTGTAAAACCTGTGTGGGGAACGATGTGGAAAGTGACATATACTGTGGGACCCTGTGAGAAAATAGAGTGGACAATCCATCTGTCAATTATCTTGGGGCACTAAGTTTGAAGTGTTTGAAAACCTATGCACGGCTTATGGGGAAAGTGCCATATACTTGACTCCCTTCACATATGTGTGTGGGCAAATCCTATGTCATCTAACCTCATGTATCTCTACGACTGAAGGGTTTGCAACCGCAGGCGGGGCCTGCATGAATAAGGCCATATGCACCACTTGGGAAACACCACTGTGGGGAAACCATCCTTCAACTAACATCTTGTTCACTGAGAAGGGTGTGAAACTATGCGGAGCCTTTGCTGAAAGTGCCACGTACAGAACTCGGTGGAAACAACACTGTGGTGAAACGATCTTTCAACGAACATCTCGTTTCAAGCCATAACTCTGTGAAAAAGTTTGCGGGGTATCTGCCGACAGTGCCATATATTCAACTCGGTGAAACTGCACTTTGCAGGAAGGAAGGCTCTTTCAAGTAACATCTGGTATCACGAAGTCAGAAGGGTTTGAAAACCTATGTGGGTAATGATGAGGAAAGTGACACATACTGGATACTGTGAGAAAATACCGTGGACAATCCATCTTTCAACTAGCTCGTGTCACTAAGTTGGAAGTGTTTGCAAACCTAGGCGCGGCTTATGCAGAAAGTGCCGTATACTCGACGCTTTGAAAAAAAGCACTCTGGACGAAGATTCTTTCATGAGTATGTAGTTTCAGAAAACTAAAGCAGTTTGACAAGCAACGCATGACCTACACGGAAAGTGCCATATACGCAACTCTGTGAAACAACGCTCTGAGGAAATGATCCTTCACCTAACATCTGGTTTCATTAAGTTGTGTTTGAATGCAAATGTTGGCCTAGAAGAATAGAACCATGTACTCAATACCGTGAAACAACAATGTGGTGAAACCATCTTCCGACCACCATCTGCTTTCACTACGTTAGATGTGATTGAAACACCTTACAGGGAGGAACACTTAAAGTGCCGTAAACTCCGCTCTGTCGAACACTGCTGTGGTGAAACATACCTTCAACCAACCTCCGTTTCATCGAGTGACAACGGTTTGAAAAGCTATGCGGGACCCACAGGACAAGTGCCATATACTCAACACTGTGAAACAACACTGTGGAGAAACCCTATTTCAACCAAAACTTCGTTTCACTAAATTAGAAGTCTTTGAAACTCTATGAGCGACAGAGACGGAAAGGGCCATCTATTCAACTCTGTAACCAACAATACTGTGGTGAAAGAAACTTCAACTAACACTTGGTTTCACTGAGAGAACTCTTTGAAGACATAGGCAGGCCTACCCTGTGTCATACATTCATCTCTGTGAATCGACACATGGTGAAACCATCCTTCAGCTAGCATCACGTTTCACCCTGAAGTGTCTGAAAAGTTATGCGCGGGGCTATGCCGACGGTGCCATGCACTCAATTCTGTGAAATTGGACTTTGCGAAAACCACCTTTCAGCGAACATCATGTATCGTTACGTTGGAAGGTTTGAAAACATGCGCAGCTTATAGGAAATGCCAGAGAGTCAACTCTGAAAAACCACTGGTGAGAAACTGTCACCGAACATCTGCTTTCACGTCGTTAAAATAGTTTGAAAACTTAGGCATGACTTACAAGGAAACTGCCATCTACCCAAATCTGTTAAGTAACAATCTGGTGAAGTTGTCTTTCAATTAACATCGATCTGGTTTATATGAGTGGCAACTCTGGAAAACTCTCTGGGGTCAACATGGTAAGTGCGTTTGTAGGCACTGGCTTTGACAACCTATGCAGCTCCTGGCCGGAAAAACCAATACACTTCATTCACTGTGCGAAACAAAACTATGGGGAAATCATCTCGGTACGAACAACTGCTTTCACTACGTTAGAGCTTGTCCAAAACCATGGCGGGCCCTAGGCAAAAAGTGCCATATACGCAATTCTGTCAAACAACACTGGGGAATCCATCTTCCCACTAACCTCTGGTTTCACTAAGTTACCGGAGTTTGAACAGCCCGGCAGGGAATTGTGCGGAATGTGCCATATACTCAACTCCCTGAAACAACAGTATGCTGAAGCTCTCTTTCACCATTTGGTTTCAGAAACTTAAAGTAATTTCAACACCTAAGCATGACTTCCATGGAACGTGCCATATGCGCAACTGTTGAAACAACACTGTGGTGAAGCCACGTTTCACCTGAAACCTGCTTCCACTAGAGCTACAAATGTTTGAACACACGTGCGGGGCCCAGGCCGATAGTGCCATTTACTACCTTCTGTGAAATATGCTGGGTGAAACATTCCCTCAACCAACATCGGATTTCACCCAGTGAGAACTATTGGAAAACCTACTCAGAGAGTGCAGTAGACGCAACTCTATGAAAGGCCGGGGAGGTTATCGTTCTGTCACCTTGTCGTATGGTGAGAAGGGTTTGAAACGTTATGCGAACTCTATGAGGAAAGTGCCTTGTCCTCAACTTTGTGAAACAGCACTGTGGCGAAGGCGTCGTCCCTCTAGCATCTGATCTCAGAATTGGTGGAAAAGGAACGGCGGGTCTACAGGCAACGTGCCATATATTCCACTCTGTAAAACAGCACTGTGGGGAAGGGAAATCTTTCCCCTAAAGCTTCCTTTCACCAAGCTACAAACGTTGCAATGCACATGTGGGGCCTAGGCAGATAGTGCCATAGGCTGCATTCTCTGAAAATAACTGTGGGTGGAACATTCTTTCAAGTAACATTTGATTTCGCTAAGTGAGAACTCATTGGAACACCTATGCAAGGCCTACAGGACAAGGGTCGTATACTCATCTCTGTGAAACAACAGGGGGAGAAAGCGTCTTTCAAGTAGCATCCCGTTTCACAAGGTTAGAAGTCTTTGAATAGCTACGCGGAGCCTAGGCCAATAGTGCCAACTACTCAAACCTGTCACCCTACAGCCTGCAACAACCAAATTTCCACTACCATCTTCCTTCACGAAGGTAGAAGGGTTTGCAAACCTATGCGGGGAATGATGCGGAAAATGACCTTTAATCGACCCTGTGAGAGACTACTGTGGACAAACCATCTTTCAAGTGACAACTTGTGTCACTAAGGGAGACGCCTTTGAAAACCCTTGCGCGGCTTAGGAGGATAGTGTCATATACACAACTCTGTGAACCAACAGGGTGGAGAAGGAATCTTTCGCCTACCATCTGGTTTCACAAAGTTAAAATGTTTGAAAACCTATGCACGATCTACGTGGCAAGTTCCCTATACTCCACTCTGAAACACTCGGGGGAAATACTCTTTCACCTTAGAGCGTCTTTCACGAAGTGTGCAATGTTTGGATACACACGCGGGGCCTAGGCGGATAGTGTCATATACTCCACTCTGTGAAACAACGTTGCGGTGCAACAATCTTCCAACTGCCATCTGGTTTCACCGAGTGAGAACTCACTGAAAACCTAGGCACGGCTCATAATGTCAAACTGCACTTTGTGGCAACCATCTTTCCAACTAACAGCTTCCATCCCTACATTAGAAGCGTTTCAAAACCTATGCGGGGAACGATGTGCAAAGTGACCCATAGTCGACGCTGTGAGAGAGTACTCTGGACAAACCACCTTGCAAGTAACTTCTTGTTCCACCAAGATAGAAGAGTCTGGAAATCTAAGCACGGACTAGACGGGAAGTGCGAGATGCTCAACTCTGGGAAAACACACTGTGCTGAAAACATCTTTCAACTAGCACCTGATTTCAGTCAGTCACCACCGTTTGAAAACTTAGGCAGGGTCTACGCGGCAAGTGACAAAGAACCTATGAAACGACAAAGCGAAGAAACTCTCTTTCAAGTAACACATCGCTTCACTACATTAGAAGTGGTGGACAAACTATGCGGGTCATGTGCCGACAGAACCGTACGCTCAACTCTGTCGAAGTGCACTTGGCGAAAACCATCTTTCAAGTTACATCTTGTATCCCTACGTTAGAAGGGTTTGACAAGCCAGGCAGGGAACAAC